>NC_143027.1:51252500-51602500 GCF_057628025.1 Oncorhynchus mykiss | reverse complement strand
TTCATCTGTGAAGAGTGTGCCAGTGAAGGTGAGCATTTGCCGACTGAAGTTGGTTACGATGCTAAACTGCAGTCTGGTCAAGACCCTGACCGATGGCAGCCCATTCTTGCATAATCAATGCTTGGAGTTTGTCAGAATTTGTGGGGTTTTGTTTGTCCACCTGCGTCTTGAGGATTAACCACAAGTTCTCAATGGGATTAAGGTCCATGGACCCAAAATATTGATTTTTTTGTTTGTTCCCCGAGCCACTTATTTATCACTTTTGCCTTATGGCAAGGTGCTCCATCATGCTGGAAATGGCATTGTTCGTCACCATACTGTTCCTGGATGGTTGGGAGAAGTTGCTCTCGGAAGATGTGTTGTTACCATTCTTTATTCATGGCTGTGTTCTTAGGCAAAATTGTGAGTGAGCCCACTCCCTTGGCTGAGAAGCAACCCCACACATGAATGGTCTCAGGATGCTTTACTGTTGGCATGATACAGGACTGATGGTAGCGCTCACCTTGTCTTCTCCGGACAAGCTTTTTTCCGGATGCCCAAACAATCGGAAAGGGGATTCGTCAGAGATAATGACTTTACCCCAGTTATCAGCAGTCCAATCCATGTACATTTGCAGAATATCAGTCTGTCCCTAATGTTTTTCCTGGAGAGGTGGCTTCTTTGCTGCCCTTCTTGACACCAGGCCGTCCTCCAAACGTTTTCCCCTCACTGTGCATGCAGATGCACTCACACTTGCCTGCTGCCATTCCTGAGCAAGCTCTGTACTGGTGGTGCCCCGATCCCGCAGCTGAATCAACTTTAGGAGACGGTCTCCTTGAAGTTATTGATGATCCGATAAATGGTTGATTTAGGTGCAATCTTACTGGCAGCAATATCTTTGCCTGTGAAGCCCTTTTTGTACAAAACAATGACGACGGCACGTGTTTCCTTGCAGGTAACCATGTTTGACAGAGGAAGAACAATGATTCCAAGCATCACGTTCCTTTTGAAGCTTCCAGTCTGTTATTCAAATTCAATCAGCATGACAGAGTGATCTCCAGCCTTGTCCTCGTCAACACTCACACCTGTGTTAACGAGAGAATCTCTGACATGATGTCAGCAGGTCCTTTTGTGGCAGGGCTGAAATGCAGTGGACGTGTTTTTTGGGATTCAGTTAATTTGCTTGGCAAAGAGGGACTTTGCAATTAAGTGCAATTCATCTGATCACTTTGTAACATTCTGCACTATATGCAAATTGCCATCATACAAACTGAGGCAGCAGACTTTGAAAATGTATATTTGTGTCATTCTCAAAACTTTTGGCCACGACTGTATAGTGGCAAGAAAAAGTATGAAGCCTTTGGAAATACCTGGATACTGCATAAATTGGTAATACAATTTGATCTGAACTTCATCTAGGTCACAACAATAGACAAAAGCAGTCTGCCTAAACTCATAACACACAATTATACGTTTTACTGAATCCACTGTGTAAACAAGTCTGCGAACCCTTGGATTTAATAACTGACCCTCCTTTGGCAGCAATAACCTCAAACAAACATTTTCTGTAGTTGTGGATCAGACCTGCATAACGGTCAGGAGGAATATTGGACCATTCCGTTTTACAAAATTGTTTCAGATACTCAATATTCTTGGGATGTCTGGTGTGACCTGCTCTCTTGAGGTCATGCCACAGCATCTCAATTGGGTTGAGGTCAGGACTCTGACTGGGCCACTCCAGAAGGCGTATTTTCTTCTGTTGAAGCCATTCTGTTGTTGATTTACTTCTGTGTTTTGGGTTGTTGTCCTGTTGCATCACCCAACTTCTGTTGAGCTTCAATTGACGGCCAGATAGCCATACATTCTCCTCCAAAATGGCTTGATAAACTTGGGAATTTATTTTTCTGTTGATGATAGGAGTCGTTGATAGCAAGCTGTCCAGGCACTAAGGCAGCAAAGCAGCCCCAAACCATGATGCTCCCTCCACCATACTTTACAGTTGGGATGCGGTTTTGATGTTGGTGTGCCTTTTTTTTCACACAGTGTTGTGTGTTACTTCGAAACATCTCAACTGTAGTTTCATCTGTCCACATAATATTTTGGCAGTAGCGCTGTGGAACATCCAGGTGCACTTTTGCAAACTTCAGACGAGCAGCAATGTTTTTTGGGGGCAGCAGTGTCTTCTTCTGTGGTGTCCTCCCATGAACTCCATTCTTATTTAGTGTTTTATGTATGGTAGACTCGTCAACAGAGGTGTTAGCATGTTCCAGAGATTTCTGTAAGTCTTTAGCTGACACTCTAGGATTCTTCTTAACCTCAATGAGAATTCTGCACTGTGCTCTTGCAGTCATCTTTGCAGGACGGCCACTCCTAGGGAGAGTAGCAACAGTGCTAAACATTCTCAATTTTTATAGATAATTTGTCTTGCCATGGACTGATGAACATCAAGGCTTTTAGAGATACTTTTGTAACCCTTTCCAGCATTATGCTTCCTTTCCTGTGGCGATCCTCATTAGAGCCAGTTTCATCATAGCCCTAGTTGTTTTTTTCAACTGCACTTGAAGAAACGTTCAACGTTCTTGATATTTTCCGGATTGACTGAGCTTCATTTCTTAAAGTAATGATGGATTGTAATTTTTCTTTGCTTATTTGAGCAGTTCTTACCATAATATGGACATGGTCATTTACCAAATAGGGCTATCATCTGTATACCATCCCTACCTTGTCACAACACAACTGATTGGCTCTAACGCATTAAGAAGGAAATAAATTCCACAAATTAACTTTTAACTAGGCACACCTGTTAATTTAAATGCATTCCAGGTGATTACTTCAATAAGCTGGTTGAGAGAATGCCAAGAGTGTGCAAAGCTGTCATCAAGGCAAAGGGTGGCTACTTTGAAGAATCTCAAATATAAAATATATTTTGATTTGTTCAACACTTTATTTGTTACTACATTATTCCACGTGTTATTTTACAATGTGGAAAATAGTTTTTTTTTAATTAAGAAAAACCATTGAATGAGTAGGTTGTCCAAACCTTTGACAGGAACTGCATATAAAGTGTGGTGTGTGGTGCCTGACCTTGTGTACTATATTCAGCCTAACTATTCAGTAATGTCCATAATACTGAAATTGCACTCATATTTTAACAGAAATTTATATTGATGTTGTTCATCAACAATTCCACGTCTATTTTCTGTATGATATAGTGGGATGTGTTTCAAATTGTCTGTGTGTTGTTCCACATGAAATCAATCCCCTTTTTGACCTCACTCATGTTGATTTGAACAAGTGATGGGATGGGCTATGCAAAACGTATCAACTTTGACAACCTATATCTCCCGAATGGTTGGACATTTAGGTCTAAAATTCACATTCCGACTATTTCTACTATATGCAAACGTATGTAAAGTGTGTGTGTGTTTCTCTCTCTCTCGTCAGATTCTGTGGGGATGGAGTTGAGCAGAAGAGAGGTGCCTCTGTATGTGAGTATGTCCCATTATTGAGTTGTGTTCTACCACCATATTTTTTTTTTAAATATTCAGAGCTGGTTCCAGCTAAAATTGCAGTCCACCAAAAAAATGGTTTGTGTTGAAGTGAACAATGAGAGAAGGGAGAGTGGGTATCCTCTCCTCCCTCTGTGATTTTGGCAGGTTTTGAGAAGGTCTGAGGCTGGGATGATGTTTATCACCATACACAAGTTAATGTTTCCGTCCCAAATGGCTTCCTAAATAATGCACTACTTTTGAGCTGGGCCCATATAGCTCTGGTCAAAAGTAGTGCTTTATGTGGAGATGTATTCTTTTGGAATCCATTTAGTAGAACTGATATGTTTAAAGTTTTGTCTCAAGCGTTTAACCCTTCGTGAGAGGGAAGTGATCACTGCCGCTACCTTGTTATCCACGAATTGAGGAGCAAACTGAAAAGGAAATTCAGAAAGTCTTTGAGGCTAGTGGAAGTTCATAAAACAATGCTTCTATAGCGATAAAAAAAACTATGTTTTTCGGCCATTAGCCGTCTTCAAGAAAAACCGTGATGAAGGCTTGCCTTATTAAATAAAGGTTAAAAAAAAGTCTATGGACCGAAACGTGTTGGTTTTTATGAATAAAGAAGCACTTTTATTAACATCCACTGCCCTTCAAGATCTGCTGAATTCATTTTCATTGCAACCCTTCATGAGAGCAAAGATATGGGTATGTTGAGGAAATAGTCAAGGAATATTGATAGAAAGGTAAGGGTATATTGATTGAATGCAGACCTCTCGTAGCTCCCTGAGTAAGGTCAAAGAAAGGTGAGGGGTTGAGGACTTCACTGCATACAGTATAACTACTGTCAGACTCAGACTTCTTATTTCCAAACTTGCATTTGCAATATTTAATGCAACATTCTAGCTTTCAACTCATTGATAAGCTAAAATGTAATAGATTTGTATTGCAATCCTCAGCACTGGAGATATTTTATGTATTGTTTCTTAGCTCAAGAATGATTTTTAACATCCCTTGTAAACATTACATTCTATTGCACAGAATATTATATCTATCAATGCACTGACTTTAATGTAACTATGCATTAGTCAATTTGAAAAGTTTGTTTAAAAAAGTTAATCATTTATTTACTAAGGTGTTGTTTTATTTGCTAGTAAACTTACATGACGAAGAAAATAACTTTATTCTGGTAATGATTTGAAAAGTATTTTTTTGTTTTTGGTCACTTTGAACAAATAATCAAATTTGTCTATTAGCTTAGCTTAAGCCTCAGCCGTCTCCCAAAAGGCACCCTATTCCCTACACAGTGCTCTACTTTTGACCAAATCCCTATGGTAGTGCCCTATATAGGGAATAGAGTGCCATTGGGTGCAACATCAGTCTAATCATGATCATTTTGGTTCTAGAGCCTTTTGTAGATTTCTGGGACTGGGAGTCAAGTGGGAGTGGGAAGTGGGAGTCAAGTGAATGAACCAACAATGTATGGTCATCTGAAGATGAAAGTTATATTTTGGAGCCTACAGTGGTTCGTCCTTTAAAAGTTGCAGCAAACTGCGACGCAGTTTGAATGGTGCTACAGAATTCTATGGAACGTTATTTAAGTTTGAACCACTGGTACCATTAATGCTAGTTAGTGCTAGTTTGACCACCAGAGGGCATCTTTGAGAAGCATTTGATAGCCTTCAATAGTGGCTGTACTAGAGAATGCAGGCATGTGGGAGACCGGGGTTCAATTCCCCGACGGGGAGGAAGGAGTTGGCTGTCCTTGTAAATAAGAATTTGTTCTTAACTGACTTGCCTAGTTAAATAAAGGTTACACTAAGAGCATATCATTTCTACACCTTCATTTTCTAATTATAGTCTAACCAATACCCAAACAGAGATTCAGTGAAAGTAAAAATTTAATTGATTTATCAAGACCAGTCCCCATGCTTGTCTCAGAGCAGCACAAATCAGTGCTAAATGGTTGTAGGCTATTGCTTCAAATCCAATTGCTTCTAACTTCAATATGCTCTTTAAATAAATAAGACATACACCACTTAACAGCACATTACTCAACACTAGTGAGACTCATGTCGCCTACGGTTGGCCTACAGTATATCGAAAAATATAATGTGACACTCCACCAATAATTATATATAGCGGATTGGAGGATTCTAAATTAAAACCAAATGCTGCCTCATGGGTATCCCATTGGCGGCCAGCATGGGTATCTGTAGCAACGCATTTTGCATTGCGATGCAGTGACTTAGACAGCTGCGCCACTGGGGAGGCCCCGTCCACAAATTATCAAAATACAGAGAGGTGTTGGTAAAGGTTTATTGTCTTGCTAATAGCTTATAATGGTCAATTATGATGCTGTACATGGTGCCCAGATCAGGATAACCAAAACATGTATTTATTAAAGAATATCAGAAAGAATGTTGGTACTTATTTATTTTGATCCAAAGCCATGAATGAGTGAGTCACTCAGCTTTATGTAGGTGCCGGCTATATGACTGTGTCATCAACTTGATAATATATAATGATATTTTGGAGGTTATTTTGGGGGTTTTTTTAAACAAAAGAGAGCAACTATAATCTGAATAAAGGCAAAAATAATATTTGCAAAGGTCAAAATACTTAGTTCTGGTTTTAGGGGCAGAGAAACGCTGGGCCAATTGTGTGCCAAAGGCCAAAATATAGCCCTGCTAATAGCCATAATGGCACTGTACAACGTGACCTTGTGCGTTTGAAAGAGTATTTTTAGCATTATTTTATTAACGAAAGCAAAAAGATGCTGAAGAAATACAGTACTGTAAATGCTTTTACATTTGGATAATAAAGCAGTTAAAGCATTTTGAAGATACAGTACATGGGCTTTGGTTGCTATCATGTTACAGCCTAATTATGCAAAACGGTCATTAAGAGTGGCTACTTTGAAGAATCTCAAATATGAAATACATTTTGATTTGTTTAACACTTTTTTTGGTTACTACATTATTTCATATGTGTTATTTCATAGTATTGAAGTCTTCACTGTTATTCTGCAATGTAGAAAATAGTAAAAATAAAGAGAAACTCTTGAATGAGTGGGTGTGTCCAAACTTTTGACTGGTTCTGTATATGTATATACAGTTGAAGTCGGAAGTTTACATACACTTAGGTTGGAGTCGTTGAAACTCGTTTTTCAACTTATCCACGGATGTCTTGTTAACAAACTATAGCTTTGGGCATTTACTTTGTGCATGACACAAGTAATGCATGACACAAGTAAGAAAAACGGATTTTAAATGTATTTGGCTAAAGTGTATGTAAACTTCCTACTTCAACTTTATATGTTATTTTGTGGGATTTTTCAGGGGTTGCTGCAGCACCCTCAGCACGCTTACTTCCCGATCTATGGTTTCACACCCCCAGAGTTCCACCTTTGAGACTTCCGCACCTGGTGTCCTATAGGTTAGGCTGGGTTTATGTTGAGGGCACAAATGAGATTGTTTGACGCAAAAATTGGGTTTATCTCAATAGTTTGGTTTTTATGATAGACAGACAGTGTTGGACAGGAGAGTGTGTGAGAGAGTTTGGTGGAGGGAAGGACAGCTGTGAGTGCCTGTGTTACGATGGTGGGAGACCAGGTCAGCTGGAGTGGAACAGAAACAGATACGGTGATTCCCCAGTGAGAGAGATACAGGGACTAGAGGTAGACAAAAGTGGCCCCTTTTTGTCTACCTCTTCAATTCACCATTATACTGTATCTCATGCACCTTTAAATCCAGGAGCTATCCTGACAAGAATGGAAGACAACTAAGCCCAAAACAGTTGCTCTCCATTTGTCTTATAGGTCTCAAAGAATGACTCAACTTGAGAGACATGGAGATAACTTGAATTTTCATGCAAATATACCATTCACATCAATTTAAGGTTTAATGTGAAAGTGTACACATCTCTAGTTATTTGGCGCACAGCTCCCAGATCAGTGGTCTTATGTGTTTTGGCCTGTGAAGATCAGGGTAGATCAGAGACTGGAACATTCCTCTTTTTATTGAGTTGGAGGGGAAAGATGTCTTCATAAAGTATGCTGAGGTAGGATTTAGTGTATATCTTTACTAGATCATCCTAACTGTAATTTGATCAAAGCAAATACCTGTCTCTCTGTCTCTATCTTTCCCCCTTCTTTCTCTTCAACCTCTCCTCTCCCCACCTCCAACCCCCCTTTGTCTCCCTTACCCCTCCCCTCAGGGGCAGGCCAAGGTGTTTGCATTGCTCCAGGCCCCAGACCCCTTGCCAAAGGAGGCAGAGATCTTCATCGTTCTAGAAGGTTCTACGCTTGCCCATGTGATCAGAGCCCAGAACGATGTCATGCTCTGCTTCATCGTGCCTGGTGAGAGAAACGGTGTAGAGTAAAGTTGTCCCTAGACACTGATCTGTGTTCAGTTTAGCATTTCCCTACTAATGGTTAAGGTTAGGATTGGGGAGGAAAAACAAGAAACTTCACCCCAAAGTGAGAGGGAGGGAGGGAGAGGTGGGTGGGGGTGTGAGTGTGTTGTGTGTAACTGCCATTGTAAAGATGCCTATGACCTATGACCATCTTTATGACCTGTGTGTGAGTGAACCCTATGACACGTGGGGATCAACCACAATAAGTGCTTCCCAAATGGCACCCTATTCCCTATATAGTGCACTACTTTTGCCCAGAGTCCTATGGGTCCTGGTCAAAAGTACTGCACTCTTTAAGGAATAGGGAGCCATTTGTGACACATACAGTACGTTGTGTGTGAGACTGGGCTATGGAAGGATGCACTATCTTATCAGCTTTCTCTCAGGAGGGAAACAGTCAGACTCGGCACCCCAAAAACAACACCAACAATGGAGAGACCCCTGGAGAACTGTAAACTCTCCCCTGGCTGGCTACAATACACATTACTACACTACCACCCCTGGGTTTTTGCTCCATCTCAGCACTAGCAAACCTGACATTATTTCTTCAATCTAGCCTAATTAGTTGAATCAGGTGTGTTGGTGCTGGGCTTGAACAAAGGCCTGCACCTTGTGTGGCCTCCTGTTGTAAATGCTTTTTCTCAACAAAGTTTCCCCCAGGGACAGATCTAGGATCAACTTCCCCTCTGCTGATCCTAAACTTAACCATTAGTGAGGAAAGTTCTAAACCGACCGAAGATCCACGTCTAGGGTCAACTTAGCAGGTTGACGTTTATTGGGATGAGTGTTGTCCTTGAAGCAGAACTGAGCAATTTACTCTAGATGGACAAGCTACAAAGTCAAAATTGGCTATATTGTAAAAACGAATGATATTCATTTAAGGTTAAGGTTAAGCATTAGGGTTAGCAGTATGGTTAAGGTTATGTTTAAAATCTGATTTTATTACTTTGTTACTGTGCCAGCTAGTGACCACTCTGCAAAGTTGCCTCCAGAACAAGATGCATGATGAAAAGTGCTAACCTGCTGCCACTTCACCCTACACCAGTGTTTCTCAACAACAGTCGTCGAGTACCCCCAACTGTACACATTTTTGTTGTAGCCCCGGACAAGCACAATTGATTACATTTTGTCAACTAATCATCAAACCCTCAAGCTGAATCAGGTGAGTTTGTCTGGGGCAACAACAAAAATATGTGCTTGAGGATTGGAGTTGGGAAACACTACTCTACACCATTGTAAACACACTTTGGTGTGACATCCTTTCCCATTGTTTTGTAGGTCATAACCTGGCTGAGACTGTCTCAGTCTGTGCTTACCTCTACTCAGAGACCACACCTTGTACCTGTGTGGGAGGGTCCAGGCTCAAGTACGTCCAGGACGACGCCCAGGTAGGGTTGGCACACACACACACACACACACTCGAGCATGTGCACAAACATACACAGTTACACAAACACACACTAGCAACAGTCATTGAAATTGTTAAAACGTTTTAAAAACAATTATAATAAATGCAACGGTTGGAACATTTGGATGAAGAAAATGATCAACTTTTATTATTCAGCAGATATTGACTGAATTGAAGCACATAAAACATTTTACTGGCTCTGAGAAATAATGAATGAAGTTCAGGGATTTTGGTGGGAATTCAGGCATTACATTTCTTGTAAAATATCACTATTGTTTTTTGTAGAATGTACTCATACTGTATATACATTTTCTTATTGTACCAGGTATGTTTGTGTGTGTGTAAAAATATAGACAATTATATGTGCATAATTTGCATAAACATACACGTATTTGCATAGATTAATCAATTAACATAGAGGGGCGGAACAAAACACCAAACACTGAAGCCTGTCACATGCTTCCCAGTCGCTTATATTATGATTACATTTTGTGACGCATTTGTTTGTTTTGGTGTTCGGCAGGTTTTTTTCCGGCTGGTCGCGCACACAACATTTTTTCTTGAGGCAAGTCGAAGTTCGGCAGCTTAAGTCTGTGCACCTTCACCGGTGATTGGTCAACAGTACTACTCCTAGTACTACTCCTAGTCCAAGCATTTCGCTACATAACATTTGCAAACACATGTATGTGACAAATTACATTTGATTTGATTTTGTAGTGGTGGGAACTGTGGACAGGATTCTTCAATGAAGTGTTTGTCAACGAGAGATCAATCAACGAGAGACTAGTTTTCATGCACATTTTTTTTACTTGAGAAATACTTCACCAAAAACCTCAGTTTTCATAATTTCATAATTAATCATAGACTGCACCATTCATTTCTGTTGTTGTCGATTTCTCTTGCGTATTTCATCAAGTGTGTCAATGGCAGGATACCATCATATAAAAAAATCATCACGCTTGGCTCTCGATTATATCTATCTAAACACACCTTACATTGTTTGCGAGATCAGGCATAATATCACTATAATCCGAGTGTTCCTTTTTGGAAGTTGCTTTCATTTAAATTTGTAAACATTTCAACTGTATTAAATTATTTGGTTTTTTTTCAATTCCACAAAAAAATGAACACTCATCAAAATAACTTTATCTTTCTTCTCTTTCTTGTGATGTAATTGTCGAGACAGTGCATTAAATCCCAACAAAACTTTAGCATTCATATCCAGCATCAGGCAAAAGTTTTGACACACCTACTCATTCAAGGGTTTTTATTTATTTATACATTGTAGAATAATAGTGAAGACACCCAAATTATGAAATAACACATATGGAATAATGTAGTAACCAAAAAGTGTTAAACAATCTAAATATATTTGAGATTCTTCAAATAGCCACCCTTTGCCTTGATGACAGCTTTGCACACTCTTGGCATTCTCTCAACCAGCTTCATGAGGTAGTCACCTGGAATGCATTTCAATTAACAGTTGTGCTTTGTTAAAAGTACATTTTGGTAATTGATTTCCTTAATGCGTTTGAATCAATCAGTTGTGTTGTGACAAGGTAGGAATGGTATACAGAATATAGCCCTATTTCCTAAAATACCCAGTCTATATATTGTCAAGAACAGCTCAAATAAGCGAAGAGAAATGACAGTCCATCATTACTTGAAGACATGAAGGTCAGTCAATCTGGAAAATGTCAAGAACTTAAAAGTTTATTCAATAGCAGTCGCAAAAACCATCAAGTGCTATGATGAAACTGGCTCTAATGAGGACTACCACAGGAAAGGAAGACCCAGAGTTACCCACTGACGCAGAGAATAAGTTCATTAGAGTTACCATCCTCCGAAATTGTAGCCCAAATAAATATTTCAGAGTTCAAGTAACAGACACATCTCAACATGAACTGTTCAGAGGAGACTGCGTGAATCAGGCTTTCATGGACGAATTCCTGCAAAGAAACCACAAATAACGGACACCAATAAGAAGAAGACACTTGCTTGAGCCAAGAAAAAGGAACAATGGACATTAGACCAGTGGAAATCTGTCCTTTGGACTGATGTGTCGAACTGCTTTGCTTTATCTTGGCCAGGTCGCAGTTGTAAATGAGAACTTGTTCTCAACTTGCCTACCTGGTTAAATAAAAGTGAAAAAAAATAAATAAATGTGTGCAAATATTCGATTTTTGGTTCCAACTGCCGTGTCTTTGTGAGATGTGGATGATCTCCACATATAAGTTCCCACCATGGAAGACGAGGTGCGGTGGTGTGGGGGTGCTTTGCTGGTGACACTGTCAGTGATTTATTTAGAATTCAAGGCACACTTAACCAGCATGGCTACCACAGCATTCAGCAGCAATAAGCCATCCCATCTGGTTTGCGCTTAGCGGGACTATCATTTGTTTTTCAACGAGACAATGACCAAACACACCTCCAGGCTGTGTAAGGTCTATTTGACCAAGAAGGAGAATGGAGTGCCTCATCAGATGACCTGGCCTCCAAAATCACCCGACCTCAACCCAACAGAGAGTTTGGGACGAGCTGGACCGCAGGGTGATGGAAAATCAGCCAACAAGTGCTCAGCATATGTAGGAACTCCTTCAAGACTGTTGGAAAATAATTCCAGGTGAAGCTGGTTGAGAGAATCTCTGTCCAAACTTTTGACTGGTACTGTAGATTCAACAGAAAGACACTACATCCAATTGAGCCCATTTCAGCCATTACCGGTTTGTGTTGACAGGTCGTTACAAACATTTAGACGGTCGTAATGTAAATAGGTAAAAACGACCAGCACAAGCAAGAGTGTGAAGGAGTCGCAATCAATCAATCAAAACAGTCAACTTTGCGAGATACAGTGACAAGTGTATTTTGCACCCCTGAAACACAGGAAATAGATTGCTGAAAAAAATGTATCCTCAGGTGGGACATTGCTACACGCACATTGCTACACACGCAAACACAAAACCTGTATGGTGATAAAAGCAGCTATGGTGGAATAATATGATCATTATATAATATTGTATGTGAAGCACTTTGCACTGCTACTATTGTATGAAATGTGCTATTTAGCAAAAATATAAACGCAACATGTGAAGAAATAAAATATACCAGAAATGTTCCATATGCACCAAAAGTTTATTTCTCAAAAATGTTGTGCACAAACTTGTTTATATTCCTGTTAGTGAGTATTTCTTCTTTGCCAAGATAATCCATCCACCTGACATGTGTGGCATTTCAAGAAAAGGATTAAACAGCATGATCATTACACATGTCCACCTTGTGCTGGGGAAAATAAAAGGCCACTCTAAAATGTGCAGTTTTGTCATACAACACAATGCCACAGATGTCTGACGTTCGCATGCTGACTGCAGGAATGTCCACCAGAGCTGTTGCCAGAGAATTGAATGTTAATTTCTCTACCATAAAACACCCCCAATGTCATTTTAGAGAATTTGGCAGTATGTCCAACCGGCCTCACAACTGCAGACCACATGTAACCACGCCAGCCCAGGACTTCCACATCCGGCTTCTTCACCTGTGGTATCATCTGAAACAGGCCACATGAAAAGCTGATGAAACTGTGGGTTTGTACAGGCAAAGAATCTCTGAACAAACTGTCAGAAACCATCTTGAGAAGCTTACCTGTCTCCTCACCAGGGTCTTGACCGGACCGCAGATGGCGCCGTAACCAACTTCAGTGTCAAATGACCTTCGATGGCCACTGGCACCCTGGAGACGTGTGCTCTTCAAGGATTAATCCAAGTTTCAACTGTGCCGGCAGATGACAGAAAGCATGTATGGCGTCGTGTGGGCGAGCATATTCAATGTTGTGAACAGAGTGCCTGATGGTGGTGGTGGTGGGGTTATGGTATGGGTAGGCAAAAGCTAGGGACAACGAACACAATGGCATTTTATCAGTGGCAATATGAATGCACAGAGATACCGTGACAAGCTCTTGAGGCTCATTGTCGTGCCATTCATCCGCTGCCATCAACTCATGTTTCAGCATGATAATGCATGGACACAATTCCTAAAAGCTGAAAATATCCCAGTTCTTCCATGGCCAGCATTCTCACCAGACCTGACACCCATTGAGTATGTTTTAGGATGATCTGTATTTACTTGTACAACATGGTGTTCCAGTTCTCGCCAGTATCCAGCAACTTCGCACAGCAATTGAGGAGGAGTGGGGCAATATTCCACAGGCCACAATCAACAGCCTGATCAACTCAATGCGAAGGAGATGTGTCATGCTGCAGGAGGCAATTGGTGGTCACACTAGATACTGACTAGTTTTCTGATCCACGCCCCCACCTTTTGTTAAGGTATCTGTGACCCAGTCATGTAGAAATCATAGATTAGGATCTAATGAATTTATTTCAAATGACTGATTTCCTTATATGAAATGTAACTCAGTAATATCAGTATATTTTTGTTCAGTGTAAATAAAGATTGATTTGATATTGTTGTCCCAACCCTACCCACAGGATCTGGCTGAGCACCTAGTAACCCACGGTCACCGCCTGAGCTCCAGTGACCACAGGGAGCTGAGCAGCCGCTTCTGCCTGAGCGAGGAGAGCTCTCGCTGGGCAATGGACCGCCGTGTGGCCCTGGCCATGGCCAACTTGGATATCCCCCACAGCTGGAATGTACTGGCTAGTCCATCTGGAGAGGGTGAGAGTGGGTTTCTTTACATGATACAACTGCTAGGTCTAAGTTTCATGAGACATTTTTATTGTTGTCGTACAATACAAGCATCAACATAGAGAGCTGACTGCTAGGTCTAAGTTAAAGCATACAAGAAAGAAAATAATTTACAAGTATGGCGTTTCGGATGTATCCACACATGCTACATAAGAATTCTTGTGTGGGATTATTTTGGATGAGTGAAAAGTTGGACAGAATTCTTAGTAGTTCTTCTCATTGTTTTGTCTCAAACGTGTCCAAGACTCCAAAGAAGGTGAACTCTTCAACTTTTCTTTCCTCCTTCCATCCCTTCTCTCTTTCCTCTGTCATTCAGTTCATTTTTACATGCTTGCTGTCCAGCAGTCGGAAGTGGCCATGGCTACATGACATGTGGAGCTCTGTTAAATTCATCAATGCCAATTAACCAGCGTGTTATTTGATTAGAGCTTCACGGACTGGAAGTAGCTCTAGGGTATAGGCAGGGTTAAATAAACATGTGCGCCTGCGTGTGTATTTGTCTCTGTGTGTATTTCACGTGGGTGTGTGTAGACCTCTAATGTAAATGACAAATCTCATTAAGGCGATAATGTAGTTATGGCAGTCTGTTTCATAGCAAAACGACACAAATGTCTTTCCATGAATTTCCACAGTTAAGTGATCTAATTGGGTAACATGGCCTATGACATCAGCCTATTACCACTGTGAGCAGAATATGAAAAGCCCACTTACCCTCTGTTTGAATATTTAGGGTATATTAGGCATAAGTGAATATAGAATCAGTGGTATAGGTTCACAGCTAAATCATAGTTTGTCTGTTGTTTCCAAACATAAAAAGTGGATATTGTACAGTTATCCCCTCGACTTGAGACCACCTTTGAGGTACCAGCTTCATGCATACAACCGGTGGTGTTACCAGGGAGAGTAACAGTTGTAGGGTTATGGGACCATTTCAAATCACATTTTATTTGTCACATGTGCCGAATACAACAGGTACAACTTACAGTGAAATGCTTACTTGCAAGCCTTTAGCCAACAATGAAGTTTTTAGAAAATCCCGATAAGAATAACATATAATTAAAGAGCAGCAGTAAATAACAATAGCAGGGGCTATATATGGGGGGTACCGGTACAGAGTCAATGTGTCAATGTGCTGGGGGCACCGGTGTCGAGGTAATTGAGGAAACGCCTAAAAATATTCCAAATTAGATCCATAATATCGAGAGAAACATGGCAAACGGTTTTTATAATCATTTCTCAAGGTGTTTTTCAAATATCTATTTGATAATATATCAACCGGACCAGTTGGCTTCTTAGTAGGAAAGAGAGAAACAATGGCCGTATTTGTCTCTTACGCACAAATCACTCTGAGACCACCAGCTGACCACTGACGCAATGTTGTTGTTCAGGCTCATTTTTCAAAATAAAATCCTGAAACTATGTATTGTGACACTAGACACATTAGAGAAGCCATAGAAAAAGGAATCTGGTTGATATCCCATTCACTGCTCAATAGGGACGCATAGGAACGCAGAGCTTTCTAAATAAGAGTCCCTTCCTGATTTAATTTTTCTCAGGCTTTCGCCTGCAATATCAGTTCTGTTATACTCACAGACAATATTTTTACAGTTTTGGAAACTTTAGAGTGTTTTCTATCCTAAGCCGTCAATTATATGCATAGTCTAGCATCTTGTCCTGACAAAATAGCCCGTTTACTTTGGGAATGTTATTTTTCCAAAAATGAAAAGTTTCAAAAGGTTAATGTCCCATTGGTAGGATATATGTGCTTTTAGTTCGTCCCATTAATTTTCTAGCGATTGAACATTAGCCATCAGCACGGAAGACAAGGGCAGATTAGCCACTCGTCGCCTGATCCTCACAAGGCATCCTTATCTCTTTCCGCGAAACCTACGTTTCCTTTTCCAGCGAATCACAGGGATCTGGGTCTGGTCGGTTGTCTGTAGTATATCCCTCACGTCTGACTAATTGAAAAATAACTCCTCATCCAGTTTGAGGTGAGTAATCCCAGTTCTGATGTCCAGAATATTTTTTCGGTGATAAGAAGGTAGCTGCAACATTATGTACAAAACAAGTTACGAACAGTGCGAAAAAACAAACAAAATAGCATGGTTGGTTAAAAGCCGATGAGACGGCAGCCCTACCCTCCGGCGCCATCTTGTTTGGTGCCAGTCAGGCAGTATGTTAGTGGGCCTTTATTAGGGTAAACTGTAAATTGCGTTAACTAGGTTAGTAGAGCAGAGATGTACAGTTTAGCAGAGGAGATCATTGGGACAAACAGCAGTGTTGGAAGTGGGTCTCTAATAAATCCCTCCTGGTCTTATCACTGGATGTTGGTTATTGAGGCTAATTGAAGTTACAAAGCTCTCTCTCTCTCTCCCTTACACCCTCTATCCATCTCTTTGCCTCTCGCTCTCGCTCTCGCGTTCGCTCTCGTGCTCTCTCTCGCGCTCTCTCTCTCTCTTTCCCCACCTCCTCACTCCTCTTCCCTCTCTCCACTCCCACTCTCTCACTTACACCTTCTCCCTTACACCCTTCCCCTCTCTCTCTCTCTCTCTCTCTCTCTCTCTCTCTCTCTCGCAATTAAATGTAAGTCAAGGGCTTTATTGGCATGGGAAACATATGTTTACATTGCCAATGAAAGTGAAGTATATAATAAACAAAAGTGAAATAAACAATTCAAATTAACAGTAAATATTACACTCACAAATGTTCCAAAAGAATAAAGACATTTCAAATGTCATATTATGTGCATATTATCTCTCTCTCTCCCCTCCGCCTCACACCTCTTCCATCTCTACCTTTTTCCACAGAGTTGCGTCCCAGAGAATCCCCTCTTCACTTGGCTGTGCGCTGGGGTCTGTGTTGTCTGGCTGAGCTGCTGCTGTGCCAGCCGGGAGGACTGATGGCAGTGACTCTGCCCAACGAGGAGGGGGTCACCCCACTGCAGCTAGCACACAATAGAGGGCACACACAGCTTCTGGAGCTACTCACACAGTAAGATGTATACCATGACATTATATCTGACTATTCCAAATCAACCCCTAGCTCCATATCCTTTTGGAGAAATGTGAGGATTGAGTAGGTGGAAGCAACATAGCAAAAAAGTGTAGTTATTAGATAGAAACTCCCTGAAACCTCCTCCAAATCAGATAAGCATGCAAAAAATATGTGAAAGTAAAAAATGGGGATTTCTAAAGCGGTATGCCCTACCAATCTGGCCCACTCATAAATAATGATTAAGCCAGTCTTTCCAACCCTTGTCAGAATATTATTAGAATATGGAACGATAGGGACTAGATCTTCTCTTTAAGGGTTAATTATAACCCTCATGTCTCTATTCCCAAGATGTGACAGGATCATCAATGGCACACTCCGACACTGAACACTGTTACATTCAGTCACACATTTGGCACTGTATAGTTGACTGTGTTGGTCTCTTAAGTCACATATTAAACTGAGGGGATCGCATGTGATCACCCTTTCAGCTGCTGGTCTAGTACATGTCCAAAAGTATGTGATTCGGCTATTTCAGCCAATCGAGCACACAGCCATGCAATCCCCATAGACAAACATTGGCAGTAGAATGGCCCATACTGAAGAGCTCAGTTACTTTCAACATGTCACCATCATAGGATGCCACCTTTCCACCAAGACAGTTTGTAAATGTCCTGTTGTGCTGTTGTGCTGTTTTTGTGAAATGGAAACTGCTAGGAGCAACAACAGCTCAGTCTTGAAGTGGTAGGCCAAAAAGCTCACAGAGTGCTGAAGCGCATAGCTCACTACCGAGTTCCAAACTGTTAATCGGGAGCTTCATGAAATGGGTTTCCATGGCCCAGCAGCCACACACAAGCAAAAGATCACCATGCGAAATGCCAAGCGTTGGCTGGAGTGGTGTAAAGCTCACCGCCATTGGACTCTGGAGCAGTGGAAACGCGTTCTCTGGAGTGATGAATCACGCTTCACCATCCGGCAGTCCGACGGATTAATCTGGGTTTGGCAGATGCCAGGAGAACACTATCTGCCCCAATGCATAGTGCCAACTGCAAAGTTTTGTGGAGGAGGAATAATGGTCTGGGGCTATTTTTCATGGTTCAGGCTAGGCCCCTTAGTTCAAGTGATGGGAAATCATAACGCTACTGCATAAAATTACATTCTAAACGATTCTGTGCGTCCAACTTTGTGGCAACAGTTTGGGGAAGTCCCTTTCCTGTATCAGCATGACAATGCCCCCATGCACAAAGCAAGGTCCATACAGAAAAGGTTTGTCAAGCTCGGGGTGAAAGAACTTGACTGACCCCCAACTCCATCAAAAACCTTTGCAATGAATTGGAATGCCAACTGCGAGCCAGGCCTAATCGCCCAACATCAGTGCCCGACCTCACTAATGCTCTTGTGGCTCTTGTGAATGGAAGCAAGTCCCCACAGCAATGTTCCAACATCTAGTGGAAAGCCTTCCCAGAAGAGTGGAGGCTGTTTTTATTTAACCAGGCAAGTCAGTTAAGAACAAATTCTTATTTACATTGACGGCCTAGGAACAGTGGGTTAACTTCCTTGTTCAGGGCCAGAACAACAAATGTTTTACCTTGTCAAGCTTTCAGTTACTGGCCCAACGCTCTAACCACTAGGCTACCTGCCTGGAGCGGCACAGGGGGGACCAACATGATTTTGGAACGAGATGTTCATTGAGCAGGTGTCAATGAGCATATTTTTGGTCATGTAGTGTACTTGTCTCTCTGCCCTAACAATGAGAGTCATTGTCCACAAAGCATTACGGCAGGCTGTCAAACTCCCGCCTATTCCTCTTTTTGGATTGGTGGACACATGTCATTATTTGAAAACATTTTTGAATATTCGATAAGGGTTGTTAACGTCAACCACTTGTATTCAAGTTGACCATGTGGTGTATATCACAACATGTTCGCTCTCCATTTAAATTAATTGAGTGTAAATTGTTTGTATTTTTTTTGTTTTTGTGTGATTACTGCTTGACAACCAAATTTCCCTTTGGCATAATAGATTGATTGAATGATTGATTGCCTGTCTTTCATCAGCCCCCCCAACCCCCTGGCCACACCGCCGGCCGGTCTGTCCCAGGTGTGGGCTGTCCACTCTCATCTGCTGAGGTTCTGTCACGACTCAGAGAACCTGACCCTGACTGTCCGACAGAACCCACAGTGGAACCACCAGCAGAACCGACAGGCTGATATTCTCCTCCTGAGAGACAGACTGAGAGATCACAACTTCCTCCGACAGGTCAGTAAAATTCCAATTGAAATGTCACATATACTGTTTATCTCCCAATAGGAGACCAGGGTTCAATCCCTGCGTCCACCCTTCCCATTGTTTCTCACTCTTGCCTGCTTCCCCATCTCATTTAAATACTGACTGAATAAAGTGTTAAACACCTAAACATATATATTTTAAAAGACTTGATAAAACATTTTTAGTTGAGAGCAGCAATGAACGGGGTTCACAGGATGACACAACTTAGAGTAAGTAAGGGGTCCAATCTCTAAAAATGAATTTACAAAATGGGACAAACATCCAATCGAAATACTGCATGCAGAGTTTTGCAAGACTGTATTGCAAGTGCAAAGAAAAACTCAAAATAACGCATGTAGAGCAGAATTGGGCCAATACCCCCTTCTCATTCGAATAGAAAAAAGAGCCATCAAATTTTTACAACCATCTAAAAACAAGTGACCCCAAAACATTCCATCACACAGCTCTACAATGTCAAGAGATGAAACAAGAGAAGAGTCCCCTCAGCCAGCTGGTTCTGAGGCTCAGTTCACCAACCCAAACCAACCCCGTAGAGCCTCAGGACAGCACTCAGAAAATCTGGCCCAACCAAATCATCACAAAACAAAAATAAAAATATATCACCTATTGGAAAGACACCACAAAAAATCAATTTGGCTCTAAACAGACAGTACATGGTGGCAGACTATCTGACCACTGTGATAGAAAACTGAGGAAAACATTGACTAGGTACACACTCAGTGAGCACAGTCTGGCTATAGAGACCGGTCATCACAGACAAACCTGGCTGCCCAGAGAGGACAGGCTGTGCTCACTCTGCTCCAGGGGAGAAGTAGAGTCAGAGCTGCATTTCCTATTACACTGTGACAAATACTCAGACCTAAGAGAATATTTCTTTCCCAAAATTATAATTCAATACAGAGAATTTGAAACTATCAAATATGAGGAAAAAATCAAATATTTATTGGGTGAATTGCCAAAATGTGCAGTTTTGGCAGCCAAATATGTGTCCTCCTGCCACAACCTGAGGGACAGACAGTTTTGTTTTGTCTTTCATGTCATGTGTCTTCTCAGTCATGTTGACACTGGTCTACTACCATTGCTTTAATGTATTGATGTCTACTACCATTTATTTATATATAAATATATATTTTTCGATATGTATACTTTGACAATGTAAGTAATAATGTGTGAGAGAGAGAGACCAAATTAGAAAAAAAGGTACCAATCTATGCATGAAATATTTGACACAAGCGTCGCTGTGAACCCCTAATAATTGACTGATGGAATAGATGCCAATCTGATGATAACATGATTGAACTGTTCTCATCTATTTGCTCTTAGATCAAGGCCCTGAGAAGAGAGCAGTCAGAGACCATACTGGAGAAAGAGGAACTAGTGGATGAACCAGGAGAGAATGGTACTTTAGTTTTTGACTGTATCCCAAATGTTACCCTATTCCCTATATACTGCACTAAGGATGCATCATTAGTCTTTGTCTGTGTGATTTGATCAATCCATGCAGTCCAAAGCGCTTATTCAAGCTAACACAGCCTGTTCCACTCTTAGTACACTCCCCAAATCCTAAACTTTGGGCAACCTACTCTGACTTTGCCAGAACAGAAGGGCCCAGTCGAAAATCGACCCCTATCTCCTATACATTTGTGGAGATCTGACTAGATTTGACAGGTGTAAACCATATGGTAATAGCTCCATCGTGCCCTCTGATAGACAAGGTGGAAGTCTCACCAATTTGATTTGATTAGGTGGCCTGAGAAGAGGGCAGTCAGAGACCATACTGGAGAAAGAAGAACGAGTGGTTGGGATTGAGCCAAGCTCTCGTTGGCTCAGATTGTTTGAATCACTGAACTGTATTGCCCTCCAATGGGATATAGGAGTACCACCAGTCTAAGTAAACCAAGCCCAAGCGGATCTAACTTATTTATATAGTCTGAAACTATCTAGGGCACAGTGAGGCAACTTTATCTTTATGCTCATGACCTTTATGTAAATTATACATTGCACAATAGCTCGAGTTTAGTGCCCAAGATGGGATTCATTCGAAAGTAGGCAATTGGGTGTGTTAGTTTAAACCCATTCTGCACTCATCATTACAGCTTGTAAATAGTATGCATTAAACCAGAGTGACTATTCCTCTCAAAGTTGGATGTAGAATATTCAAAAATATTGGATCAAGCCTGTTAGGCAGGCAGACAGACAGGGCAGGCCAAGTGTGAGTTCCAAATGGTACCTTATTCTCTATGTAGTGCACTTCGTTGTCAAGGGTCCATAGGGTCTCTAAATGTTCTCTAAACCTCTATATAACAGGATCAGGCCTGGCAGGCATACAGACAGGGAAGGCCAAGATTGAGTTCCAAATTGTACCTTATTCTCTATGTAGTGCACTTCGTTGTCAAGGCTCAATAGGGTGTCTAAATGTTCTCCAAACATCTATATGTTGTGTCTTTGGCATCATTAAATTGAAGACTTATTTTATCAAATCAATTATCTGTAATTATTATTACATGATTAAACTAATCATGTAAATGTAATTAACTAGGAAGTCAGGGCACCAAGGAAAATCTTCAGATTACAAAGTTATAATCTTCCTAATATAACACTTCAGATATTTTAATATCTGATCAATTAGTCTTCTTATTAATTCATTATTCTTTACCTCACGTTAGTCTCATTCTGAATGTTGTAAATCGCTGGTTATCTGCACGAACCCAGGCTTTACTATGAATCATCCATACATCAATTGTCTTAATCATTTATTTACTAACTAAATAATCACAGAAATGCATAAACAAACACATAGTAGATATGGTTACAAGGAAATGATAGGGGAGGTTCCCTAGTGGGCTAAGCTGATATGACAGCTTGGTGGACAAAGGGAAGTGGGTGTGGACTGAGAAGGGCGGGAAAGACAAGTCACTACACAGTTGGTAATTGTATTGAAATGATAAATCCTTTGCACATGAACGCTCACTCATTCGGGAATAATTGCAATCAATATATACTTACGCCTAGTGTGTCGTCGGGATCTTTGTTGGAATCGTCCATCTTTCTGTTGGAAAGTTCATCCAAGCTTCTCTCTGCTTCCCTGGAGTCTTTTGTGGTTAGAATGGATACTTCAGAGTCCCATTCAGAAATGTTCTTATAGGATAGATGTTTCGACGGTTATCGGTCTTCGCATTCCAGGTCGACATAATTCCTAGCTGCAGACTAGTAATTGGTATCGAAGATTTGCTCTTATTCTGTCGGTATTTATAGTCTCAGAGTTTAACCATTTCCACCCGTGTAGCCAATGCTCCACGTGGTTTGGTTAGGAATTCAACAAGCCACTACAACCTTAGCTTATACTGAGGTTTTTGTGGTCTCTATTCAAACCTTCGCCCCCCCTCTGTGATCGAGGTTCGCATGGTCTGAAGTGGGTTTCTCCAGGTGGGGGTTTTATTCGGAACTGTAGAAAATGGCTCTCCCATGAGCCAGATCATGTCTGTGTTCATGGGGGCAGGCCAATGGCTTAGCTAAACTTCAAAGGGAATACAATTCTCTCACATTAACTGTTTAAAATCACATTACATAATTTCACAAATAGTTTAATCTTTACTCATTCATTTTATATAATAATTAGACAAAAACCTCATAACGGAGGATTCTTTATAAACAGATTTATGGTAATGTGGCTGTATTGTCTTTCATGAGGTCACAGCCTGAAACAAAACGGACCGGGTCGTAGCTGGTTACTCCACCGACCGTTTACACATTCTCCAAAACATGGATATTGTTCAGTTCTCAAGTTCTGTGGTGTAGAAGAAGTTATTTTGTTCTACTGTGAAACTCTCTCTATACTGCCTGGCCAGGGGTAGAGAGTCACCTCCAGGAATTTATGACCGGAGATAACAGAACCTGGGTGTATGAGAGGGAGAGAGAGGGGGAAGGTACTCGCTATACCCAAAGAGGGCCACGTCATGATATATATCTATATATATATATATATATATATATATATATATATATCCTGATCAGTCTTGGCATGCAGACAGACAGGGCAGGCCCAGGGTGAGTTCAAAATGGAACCTTATTCTCTATGTAGTGCCCTACTTTGACAAGGGTCCATAGTGTCTCTAAACGTTCTCCAAACGTCTATTTGTCTGGATCAGGCCTGGCAGGCAGACAGGGCAGGTCCAGTATTAGTTCCAAAATGACATCTTATTCTCTGTGTAGTGTACTTCTTTGACAAGGGTTATTCGGTTCTCTAAACTTTCTCCAAACCTTTATAAGTCTAGATCAGGCCAGGCAGGCAGACAGGGCAGGCCCAGTTTGAGTTCCAAATGGTACTCTATTCTCTATGAAGTGCACTAATATTACAAGGGTCCATAGGGTCTCTAAACATTATCCAAACCTCTAAATAACTGGATCAGGGACTGTGAATAGACACAAACAAAGGCATAGACATATGCATACACACACAAGATAACATATGCACTATACACACACGTACACATTGATTTTGTGTTGTAGATATGTGGTAGTAGAGTAGTGGCCTGAGGGCACACACTTAATGTGTTGTGAAATCTGTTGTGAATGTATTGTATAGTTTTTAAAATTGTATAAACTGCCTTCATTTTGCTGGACCCCAGGAAGAGTAGCTGCTGCCTACCAAAACGGGATCCATAATAAATACAAATACCATGGCTAGAAGAAGATGTCTCTGTGACTTTGAAAGAGGGGTCTCAAAGGATAATAGAGGGTTTAAAGTGTGTGTGTGTGTGTGTGTGTGTGTGTGTGTGTGTGTGTGTGTGTGTGTGTGTGTCTCAGTCACCAGATCTCAACCTAATTGAACACTTATAGGAAATTCTGGAGCGGTGCCTGAGGCAAAGTTTTCCACCACCATCAACAACCCAACATTGTTGCCACGTCATTTCAACCCCAAAACTAATTGGATTTGCAACAAGTAATCAACTTAAGGGCATTTTGTCTTTTTTTCACCCAACTTTTAATCTAAATACAATGGCATGTTGAAATGTTTTGATTTATGTTTTGAAATCACTTTAGTTGACAACTCAACAAAATGTCAATCAAAACTAGACGTTGAACTGACATTTGTACCAAATAAATGGTGTTGGATCCCTCCAATAGAGTTCCAGACACTTGTAGAATCTATGCCAAAGTGCATTGAATCTGTTCTGGTAACCCAACACCTTATTAAGACACTATGTTGGTGTTTCCTTTATTTTGACAGTTACCTGAATGTCATAGAGCAGTCTTTGAACAACTACTGGACTTGTTTTGAATGGCTGTTTGAAATGTTATGATTTCTGTATGACATCATCATCATCATCATCATCATGCTTATTTTACCATTTCTTTGTCGAGGTTTATATCCTGTCATCACTGCAGGCAGTACCGCTACAGTAGACAATGTGAGTAGTGACTAAGAAATACCTTTTTATTCTTTGAGTATTACCTATATTATGACCCCAATGTCTTTACCTTACTACATGTTACATGCTATATATGAAAGTGAATTAAACCGGCTAAATGGTAGAATGTTGGCTAAAACAAAACATTGGGGATTTGTGTTCTGATTCAATATTCTACATTGTTAAATTCTGAAGTATTGTTAGGGTGTTGAAGTTGGCATCAAACTGGTGAAAAGTGGCTTTTATGAGAGGTGTGTGTGTGTGTGTGCTCGTGTTTGTGTTCATGCTCATAGTGTGCTACATCCTTCAGGATAGATTTGATTTATGTGATGCAGGTGGTAGGAAATTGACTACACACACACACACACACAAACACACACATGCACGCACACACACACAAACACACAGACATGGGCGCGTGCACAACACACACACAGAGAGTCCAGGTACCATGCACAAACGTACTTCTCACTCCCATTTTTCTCAGTGTGTGTAGCATTGTGAAAAGCCTCTTTGTGTCTCCATTCAGGACTTGGAGGAGCACCTCATGTTTTGTCTAAAAGAAGAAGAACAAGAATCCCTGACATACTCTGGTAAGGCTTTTTATATCTCATCAGATCGCAGTATTTCAGGGCCCTTGTTCATAAAGCCTCTCAGAGTAGGAGTGCTGTTCTAGGATCTGCCCGTGTAAACGTATTCATTATAATCTAAAAGGCCAAACTGATCCTAGATCCTACTCTGAGACGCTTTATGAATACAGGGCCAGGTGTATCATGAAATAATTAGCACAAAATGAATGTCACAGTGAATGTGGCCTATAGCTTCCTTCCTACCATAGATTATTATGTTTGTAACTGAACCTAGAAGGAAAAGAGAGAGAGAGTTGAAGTGTCAGACTTTGACGCTGCTCAAGTGAGGAGACCTTATCTGCAGGATCTAATTGGCGAACGGAAAAGGAATATTTAAGCTAGCAGACTCCACAAGGGCACCATTACTGTACTATACTTCAGAAAACCACACACTTCTCTCTTTCGCGTACTCTCTCACCACTTCTCTCTCTCTCTCTTCTAGTCTCTCTCCCTCTTTCCTTTCCTTGTCTCCCCTAGCCATAATCTCTCCACAAAATGTAGGATCATGTTTCTGCTTGCTGGCCTCCACTGGGCCCTTCCACACATTTCCTGGAGTCCTTTTGCTCTGCATTAGCACAGATATGGGATCAGGTTCCCCTTCCCCAGATTCTTACCTTTACCATTTGAAGAGAAAACACAAAACTCACCTTAGATCAGGGTCTAGTGGTACTGGGTTTGGCTCACCTTTGGTTGGAGACTGTGTGAACATCCTGCGAGTTAATGATTGGCTGGTGAACATCCTGTTGGTTAATGATTGGCTGGTGTGAGCTGCATCCTAAATGGCCCCTTATTTCCTACATAGTGCATTACCAGCCCTGGACAAAGGTAGCGCACTATGCAGGGAATAGTGCGCTACCATTTAGGAATCGGACACATGTTTCTGGGTAAGAATGTTGTGGCTACATGCTCAGGGCTCGGGTTTTAACACTTGGCACTGGCAGCTGTAATTGTAATATCCCGCGGTCGGTGTTGTTTTCACCCTGTATGGTTAAGCCAGTTTAGTGACTAAAATGTGTGTGCATGTTTGTGTGTCGATGGGTGTGTGTATGTGAGTGCAAGCGTGCGTGCGTGCCTGTGTGTGTGTGTGTGTACATTTTATGTATGTGTTAACAGACCACACGTACACTATCACACACACAACTGTAGTGGAATAAAGTGGACACACACATGCAATCCAATGAAATTCCTTATCACAAATACCAAACATGACACGTTCAAAATATTTGTCAGGCTCTCAAGCGTTACAAATGACCTCCAGTATTTTTGTTAACAAGTTTGTGGAGTATGACAAGTATCCACAAAGCAATATGTATACCTGAAATATGGTGCTCTGACTGCACTTAATTTGGTAGCTAATAGACAAACATTACCCCAATAGATGAAGGTTCAGTCAGGGGATGAGGAATCT
Organism: Oncorhynchus mykiss; assembly: GCF_057628025.1. Lineage (NCBI taxonomy): Eukaryota > Metazoa > Chordata > Actinopteri > Salmoniformes > Salmonidae > Oncorhynchus > Oncorhynchus mykiss. Next base: position 51,575,777 of record NC_143027.1, on the reverse strand, counting down.
GGAGTGTAGTTTTCATGTTCTTCCTGTTCCTCTCTTGATAAGCTGTCTCTTTATTGCTCTTTACCTCCAATTAACACATGCCGCTCTCTAACCCTCTGTCCCTATCCCTTTGCCCCCTCTTGCTACTACTCTCCCTCCTTTTGTTTGCTCTCATCCTCCTCTACACCTTGATTTTTTTCCATCACCCCCTCCCCAGGGAAAGAAAGCGAGTTGTTAAAGTGCCAGACTTTGACGCTCCCTCTTTCCTCTCCTCGTCTCCTCTTAAGGTTTTTGTCTGAAGGGTTGTTGCAGCCAACTGTGGTGGAATAGAGTGGACACACATGGTCTCTGTTTTTAACTCTCGATCAGACCTCCAGGGGGAGTGCAAACTGTGTTTGGATATAGAATACTGCACTGGTAACTTGGTGTGTGTGTGTGTGTGAGAGAATCTCTGACAGTCTCATGGTTTCTTTGTGCTGCTGCTGCCTGTTTCCACTTTACTGACATGGCAATCTGCCTTGAAACCCCTCTGTTTCTCAGTCACTATCCTCTCCAAGAGCTTTCTTCCTTTCTGAAGACTGCTGAAGACTCTGGTTACGTCTACTTTGACCCTATGGGCCCTAGTCAAAAGTAGTGCTCTGTATCAGGAATAGGGTGTCATTTAGGATACAGCCTCTCTGAGGATTCATTTAGAACATTTCTCTGTGCGTATGTGTGGTGAGGCCGTGTGTTTAGTGAGTAGTGTTGTGCCCTGGGCTTGTGCAGTAGGGGGATGTGTAGTGTTGCCGTGTGTGTTGTGTTCTCTACACAGCGTTAACTCTAGGACTGAGATTCATTATTCTTATCTCTGACTCGTCTCACTCTAACTGACCTCCTTGTGGATTCCTCAGGTCAGGACCAGCTGTCTGGCCCTGTGTTTGTCTTTCAAGATGGTCTGAGGCGGGCACTCCTCTCTACTCTGTTTCTCTCTCTCCTTTGCCTTTAGTAATTTTTATCCCTGTCACTCGTTCCTCCTCCCCTCATGTTCTGGTCTCTCCCCCTCTCTGCTGAGCGTGGTGGGTGAGTGAGGGAAAAGGAAAAAAAGAGAGACTGGACTGGAGAGGGTAGGATAGAGCAAGGGTTGGGGGAAGAAGGGATTAAAAAGAGAAAAGGAGGAGAAGAAGAAAAGAGACTGGACGGGAGAGGGTGGGTTAGAGAGGGTTGGGGAAGAAGGGAGAAACAAGATAACAGAAGGAAATAAAGAGAGACTGGATGGGAGAGGTTAGGATAGAGCGAAGGTTGGGGAAAAAAATTTAAAAGAAGGAAAGAGACTGGACAGGAGAGGGTAGGATAGAGCGAAGGTTGGGGAAGAAGGGAGAAAAAGAGAAAAAGATGAGGAGAAAGAAAGACAGGACGGGATAGGGTAGGATAGAGTGAGGGTTGGAGAAGAAAAGGAAAATAAGAAAAGGAGGAAGAGAAGGTGAGAAAGAGAGACTGGATGGGAGACGGTAGGATAGAGCGAGGGTTGGGGAAGAAGGGAGAAAAAAGAGAAAAGGAGGAAGAGAATGTAAGAAAGAGAGGCTGGATGAGAGAGGGTAGGGTATAGCGAGGGTTGGGGAAGAAGGAAGAAAAAAGAGAGAAGGAACGAAAGAAAGAAAAAAGAGAGACCGGACAGGAGAGGGTAGGATAGAGCGAAGGTTGGGGAAGAAGGGAGAAAAAAGAGAAAAGGAGGTGGAGAAGGCAAGAAAGCAAGAGAAAAAAGAGACAAAGTGAGCAGTCTCGATATGCTAGATTTTGAGTTTTGAGGGGAACAGGGTAGGAGGGGCGTTTGGAGTCGGGGAAGGGGGAGGGGGAGATGTGGGAACATGCTGGCTCACTGCTGAAGTGTCAGTGTCTGCACTCTGCTGAGACTCAGACGGAAGGAAGGAGTAAACTGGTTCAACATCAGTCCAACCAAGACTCCTGAAGAACTGAAGAACACACTGGATGTACAAGAGATAGTCAGGAATATCCAACCTGGAGGAAAATTGAGGTTCAGTAAAATATGCTTATTTTTATCATTAAAAACAAAGGTGTTTTGGTGTTAAAGCCTTGGTCAGGCTGCAGGGTGCTCTGAGACTCATAGACGAAACACAGAGTCATGGATTCATACTCTGACTCTCCTTTTAACTACTCCTGGCCCTCTTTCCCCAAGACGAGGATACACAAGAAGATGGACAAGCAAGGTAACACTGGGACTATTTGACATCTTTTCATTTAATTTTATGAAACCTTTATTCATCCAGGTTGGTCCGGAATAAATGTATTTTCAAGAAAGACCTTGGAGTCTCCTGTGCTTTAACTATCCATTGATTGCAATTTACATTGATGGTTAGATGTGGTTCAATGGATTGTGAGAGGATCACTTTCCATGTGGACTAAATGCTTGAATTTGGAATCTTTAGAATGTGTTTTCCCTTTCCAATGTTTTCCCTTAGTGGAACATCTCCTTGAAAACAATCTGGTCACTGACATGTTGAGAGCAATGTCCAAAGATTTGTGACTGCACCCTTACTTTGTTGCAGAGTATGACCAAGTTGAAGGGATAGTTCACCTAAATTACAAAATGACATATGGGTTTCCTTACCCTGTAAGCAGTCTATAGACAAGGTATAACAGCCATCAATGCTTTGGTTTTGATTACCTTGATACTGTCTCCAAATGCTATTTATTTTTGCCCCCAAACCCATTCCAGTCAATATCCCAGATATTATGTTATGTTTGTAATTAGTTGGTATATAGCAGAAGCTGTGCATCAAGTCTGTGTTTCCTTGCCTATCCTTCATGTCCCTAAGTCATACAAGGTTTACAGGAAAGCTTAGTGGTAGTCACAACGTTATATTCCACAAAGACATCAGCAGAATGAAGAATGATAATCAGTCTTTTTGGCAGTGATGTTTCAATGTTTTTTTCTTCTTCTTATTACCCATATTTTGCTGTATACAGTTGCAGTGAGAGTGTGTTTGCTAATGATGTAACTGGGATAGCTGACAACTAATAGTGGAATGTCAGACATTCTGTCTAGGATAATGGATTGGCTTGTATCTTGTGGACAGACCTCTCCTGAGGCCAGATCACACGCACTTCCTATGATGGCAGGGAGAACATAAATGTTGCCCTCTGCCTGACTGTTGTACTTCATTGACAGTGACTGACACTGTCTGTGGCTACTCAACCCAGTTGAACTATTTGTGTTTTCTTACTATAACTGATTTCCCTGATCAGCTGCTTTACTGAGGAATGTTTTCTTGCAATGACTGTGATATTTGGTTGTCTTACCTCCCCTTATTTTAGTTTAGTTTATTAATTTGACACACATAAAAGCCATACATGCACATTTTTAAGAACAAATTCTTATTTTCAATGACGGCCTAGGAACAGTGGGTTAACTGCCTGTTCAGGGGCAGAACGACAGATTTGTACCTTGTCAGCTCGGGGATTCCAACGCTCTAACCACTAGGCTACGCTGCCACCCCTGCCGCCCCACATGAGCAAAATCATTGAGGATGACACACAATAAAGTCTGGGATTTATATCAATTGTGGTCAGCTTGAGGCAATATGGCGAGGCAAGATCGAACATGTTTGAACACAGTATGGAGTGAAATAATAAAACATAAAAACAAAGAAGAAGAACATCTATCTCATCATTGCAGTTACACAGAAGACATCAAACTGTTTTTAACTTTATTTTTAAAGCTGCCCAGAGAGGACGTCATTTTTATGGGCAGAGGCAACTCATTCCACGCTGATGCTCCAGTATACCAGTATCCTAGCATTACTCCTGAACCTGTATAAGCACACATTAGCAACACCTGATCTGGTGCTGTGATTTTGTGCATCCCTAACATTGGGAAAGTAATCAGTTAGATATCTGGGTGCAGATCCATACATTCTCCTGTAAACCAAACCCAGTCTTATCTGGGACACCCTAACCTCAACATGCAGTAAGTTGAGTTTCTGAAAGCAGCTCCTGCCTTTGTGACTATGTGGACTCACCTTCAATACTACCCTGATCAGCTCATTTTGGATACCTGGAGTTTCCCCTTCAGAAGCTTCAATAAGCCCCCAAACCAGGAAGCGTAGTCAAAATGTCATTGAATGAGAGCAGTGGCACGCACTCAAAGATTCCTTATCAAGCAGCTTGGACATTCTAGACAAAAACTTGTTTCTGGCATAAACCTTCCCTAGCACTTTAGTGACCATGTTCACACCCCCCAAGCAGAAGTAAATTAAAAGAGTTAAATTCATTGGCAACCAAGCTTTGTCATATACCATCTCCGCCCTGATGATCAGTCCAATACTGTTTAGTTTGTTTTTCGTAGTAGTACTACAGCCTAGTTCCTAGAATGATTTCCAAAGCGTTTTATGGTAATTTTTGTTCTCAATGATTTTATCAGCAAAGTAACCTCTTAGCTTCATCCATCCTGCTCTGTGCTTCATTTCTGTGATGTTTACAGTGCATTCGGAAAGTATTCAGACCCCTTAAACTTTTCCACATTGTGTTACGTTACGGACTTCTAAAATGGATTAAATTTTTTTTTTTAATAAATTTAAAAAAACTCATCAAGCAACACACAATTCCCCATACTGACAAAGTGAAAACAGGTTTTTAGAAATGTTTGCACATTTTTTACAAATAACAATAGATACCTTATTTACATAAGTATTCAGACCCTTTGCTATGAAACTCTAAAGCTCAGATGCATCCTGTTTCCATTGATCATCCTTGAGATGTTTCAGCAACTTGATTAGAGTCCGCCTGTGCTAAATTCAATTGATTGGACATGATTTGGAAAGGCACACACCTGTTTATAGAAGGTCCCACAGTTGACAGTGCATGTCAGAGCAAAAACCAAATCATGAGGTCAAAGGAATGGTCCGTAGAGCTCCAAAACAGGATTGTGTCGAGGCAGAGATTTGGGGAAGGGTACCAAAACATTTCTTCAGCATTGAAGGTCCCCAAGAACACAGTGACCTCCATCATTCTTAAATGGAAGAAGTTTGGAACTAACAACACTGTTCCTAGAGCTGGCCGACCGACCAAACTGAGCAATCAGGGGAAAAGGGCCTTGGTCAGGGAGGTGAAGATGGGAGAACCTCCCTCTGTGGAGATGGGAGAACCTTATAGAAGGACAACTGTCTCTGCAGCACTACACCAATCAGGCCTTTATGGTAGAGTGGCCAGACAGAAGCCACTGCTCAGTAAACGTCACATGACAGCCCGCTTGGAGTTTGCCAAAAGGCACCTAAAGGACTCCCAGACCATGAGAAACAAGATTCTCTGGTCTGATGAAACCAAGATTGAACGGAGCAAAGTACAGAAAGATCCTTGATGAAACCCTGTTCCAGAGCGCTCATGACCTCCAGACTGGGGGAAGGTTCAACTTCCAACAGTACAACGACTCTAAGCACACAGCCAGGACAACATAGGAGTGGCTTCGGGATAAGTCTCTGAATTTCCTTGAGTGGCCCAGCCAAAGCCATACATGAACCCGATCAAACATCTTTGGAGAGACCTGAACATAGCTGCGCAGCAACTCTCCCCATCCAACCTGACTGAGCTTGAGAGGATATACAAAGAAGAATGGGAGAAACTCCCCAAATACAGGTCTGCCAAGCTTGTAGCATCATACCCAAGAAGACTCAAGGCTGTAATCGCTGCCAAAGGTGCTTCAACAAAGTACTGAGTAAAGGATCTGATTACTTATATAAATGGAAATGTATTTAATTTTATACATTTGAAAACACTTCTAAAACCAGTTTTTACTTAGTAGGGTATTGTGTGTAGATTGATGAGGAAAAAACAATTTTATCAATTTTAGGATAAGGCAGTAACGTAACAAAATGTGGAAAAGTGAAGGAGTCTGAATACTTTCCGAATGTAGGAGAAAATCAGGCTGCTCTTGAGTGTTCTTACACCTCTTAAAACCTTTTTTGGGATAGGGGGCAGCATTTTCACTTTTAGATGAAAAGCGTGCCCAGAGTGAACTGCCTCCTACTCTGTCCCAGTTGCTAATATATGCATATTATTATTAGTATTGGATAGAAAACACTCTGAAGTTTCTAAAACTGTTTGAATGATGTCTGTGAGTATAACAGAACTCATATTGCAGGCGAAAACCTGAGAAAAATCCAACCAGGAAGTGGGACATCTGAGGTTTGTAGTTTTTCAAAGCTTTGCCTACCGAGTACCCAATGAGATATGGATGAGTTTGCTTCCTAGGGCTTCCACTAGATGTCAACTGTCTTTTGAAAGTTGAATGAGGATTCTACTATAAAGGAGGGGCTCATGAGACCTGTTTGAGGCAGTGGTCTGGCATAGTGCCTCGGTCTCATGACGCGCGCTCCCGACAGAGTTGCCTCTCGATCCAGTGCCTTTTCTGAAGACAAAGGAATTCTCCGGTTGGAACATTATTGATGTTTTATGTTAAAAACATCCTAACGATTGATTCCATACATCGTTTGACGTGTTTCTAAAGGACTGTAACGGAACTTTTTGAGTTTTTGTCTGGATGAAATGCTCGCGCCTCATGAAGATGGATTACTGGGCTGAACACGCTAACAACAAGTGGCTATTTGGACATAAATGATGGAACTTTATGCAACAAATCAGTCATTTATTGTCGAACTGGGATTCCTGGGAGTGCCTTCTGATGAAGATCATCAAATGTAAGTGAATATTTATGGTGTTGTTTCTAACTTTGTTGATTCCAAAATGGCGGCTATTCCTCTGGCTCTTTTGGGTTCTGAGCGCCGTTCTCAGATTATGCTTTTTCTGTAAAAAAATAAATAATCTGACACAGAGGTTGCATTAAGAAAAGTCTATCTTTAATTATGTGAATAACACTAGTATCTTTTATCAATGTTTATTATGAGTATTTCTGCTAAAATCACCGGATGTTTTGGAATCAAAACTTTAGTGCGTGTAAGGCGCCAATGTAAACTAAGATTTTTGGATATAAATATGCACATTATCGAACAAAAAATACATGTATTGTGTAACATGATGTCCTATGAGTGTCATCTGATGAAGATCATCAAAGGTTAGTGATTCATTTTCTCAGTATTTCTGCTTTTTTTGACTCCTATCTTTGGCTGTGTTTTTACGACTTGGCGGTGATCTAACATAATCATATGTTGTGCTTTAGCTGTAAAGCATTTTTGAAATCGGACACGATGGGTAGATTAACAAGATGTTTCTTTCATTTGCTGTATTGGATTTGTTAATGTGTGAAAGTTACATATTTAAAAAAAAAAATGGAATTTTCAGCGGAATGTTGTCAAGGTGTAAGTAATCTTTAATGTATCATAATGTACTCCCATGTTTTGTTCCAGATGAACTCCACCAGAATAAGGTCAGTTTTGACAAATGCCAGAAGGGCTGATAGTCCTGTCTAAATTGGGGGGTTTGCACAGCAAGATCATGACTTGGCTGATAATAGGGGCCTCGAGAAGCCGGTGTGGGGGCCTCAAGGGGATCAAATGGACTGGTGTCTGTTAGAAATGCACGTGTCGATATCTGTAGTGTATGGAAAGAGTTTTGTAGAATCACAGTATTTTGGTATCAAGATATACTCTCTGTAATGATTTAAACAGTTCAGCTTTGGGAGAGATTAAGTTACTGCCATGTCTGTTTCATCACTGCTGAACTCTCTTCTCCTCCTGTTGCACTGCTGGATGTGATAGGCGATAACACACATTATTGCCTCATAATTGAGAATGATGCTGTAAGTGTTATTTCTGTTATTCATATGAAGATTAGGTGAATGGAATCCAGCCCACAGTGTATTCTTCTTAATAAAATGTTATCTGCATAAACATGACTGGCGGACTAAATTATGATATATGTCCAATTTAAGTGTTCATTTTGTGTATGCAAAGTTTGTGGAAGTCAGTTTTCCTGGTTGTTTTTGCACCTCTCCCATGCATCTGTGAGGTAACATCTGGTGTGCAAAAGTGTATTTCTTAATTATTTGTGAATTTGAGCTTTCCGACTGAGAAATATGTGAAAACGCTTAAACACACACATTGTAATGATCAGGATTGTTTGACTGCACAGGTGTCATAGCACGGAATAGTTGCTTGGACTTTAGAGGTTGTTTGAACAATTTACCTATTCCCAAGAACAGTTAAATTTAAAGAATTATAGCTATCTTTTATCCAAGATTTTGTTATTTTGCACTCTCCCATTTCAAATTCCATGATGTATGCTGGTCTTGAGCAATTGTAACTATTCACTCTATGATATTGTGATATTGATATTGTGACACTGTGTACTCATTTGATTTCACAGTCAAATCAGGTTTTTACAGTCTTGATAAACAAGCCCCACAGGTGATCATTGTTTAAATCTTGTGTTTTTCCAAGGGGTTCTTTTCTCAAATGAAGCACAACAGCTTCTAAACAGAACAGAACCTTGGAAAAGGCCCGTGACAGCTCTGCCCCCTCCCTCTCTTTCTCTCCCTCCCTCCATCTCCATCTCTCTCCCGGGGGTCTGTAAGCTGGTTGGAGGGCACGCTCTGTTTTACTGGAAACTCTAGAAACCTGGCTCTAACTGCTGTCTTTGTCTTTGCCTCTGTTGGCTGTTGGAGCTTTAGTTGGGCTGATGCCCTCAAGTGGAAAGTTCATGCTCATTCTACAGTGGGGCAAAAAAAGATTTAGTCAGCCACCAATTGTGCAAGTTCTCCCACTTAAAAAGATGAGAGGCCTGTAAAAAAAATCCAGAAAATCACATTGTAGGATTTTTAATGAATTTATTTGCAAATGATGGTGGAAAATAAGTATTTGGTCACCTACAAACAAGCAAGATTTCTGGCTCTCACAGACCTGTAACTTATTCTTTAAGAGGCTCCTCTGTCCTCCACTCGTTACCTGTATTAATGGCACCTGTTTGAACGTGTCATCAGTATAAAAGACACCTGTCCACAACCTCAAACAGTCACACTCCAAAGGCAACCTGTAGTCATTTAGACAGGTTGCCTTTGTGTTCCTGGGCACAGGGACTATGGTGGTCTGCTTGAAACATGTTGGTATTACAGACTCAATCAGGGACATGTTGAAAATGTCAGTGAAGACATCTGCCAGTTGGTCAGCACATGCCCGGAGCACATGTCCTGGTAATCCCTCTGGCCCCGCAGCCTTGTGTATGTTGAACTGTTTAAAGGTCTTACTCGCGTCGGCTACGGAGAGTGTGATCACACAGTCGCCTGGAACAGCTGATGTTCTAATGCATGCCTCAGGGCTGCTTGCCTCAAAGCGAGCATAGAAGTGATTTAGCTGGTCTGGTAGGCTTGTGTCACTGGGCAGCTCAGTCGCTTGGGGTATGTCTCTATCAGTTTTGCATATCGAGAGACTGAAATTTTTTCCCATTCCTCCTTGCAAAACAGCTCGAGCTCAGTGAGGTTGGATGGAGAGCATTTGTGAACAGCAGTTTTTAGTTCTTTCCACAGATTCTCGATTGGATTCAGGTCTGGACTTTGACTTGGCCATTCTAACACCTGGATATGTTTATTTTTGAACCATTCCATTGTAGATTTTGCTTTATGTTTTGGATCATTGTCTTGTTGGAAGACAAATCTCCGTCCCAGTCTCAGGTCTTTTGCAGACTCCATCAGGTTTTCTTCCAGAATGGTCCTGTATTTGGCTCCATCCATCTTCCCATCAATTTTAACCATCTTCCCTGTCCCTGCTGAAGAAAAGCAGGGACATCAAACCATGATGCTGCCACCACCATGTTTGACAGTGGGGAAGGTGTGTTTAGCTGTGTTGCTTTTACGCCAAACATAATGTTTTGCATTGTTGCCAAAAAGTTCAATTTTTGTTTCATCTGACCAGAGCACCTTCTTCCACATGTTTGGTGTGTCTCCCAGGTGGCTTGTGGCAAACTTTAAAAGACACTTTTTATGGATATCTTTAAGAAATGGCTTTCTTCTTGCCACTCTTCCATAAAGGCCAGATTTGTGCAATATACGACTGATTGTTGTCCTATGGACAGAGTCTCCCACCTCAGCTGTAGATCTCTGCAGTTCATCCAGAGTGATCATGGGCCTCTTGGCTGCATCTCTGATCAGTGAAAGTTTAGAGGGACGGCCAGGTCTTGGTAGATTTGCAGTGGTCTGATACTCCTTCCATTTCAATATTATCGCTTGCACAGTGCTCCTTGGGATGTTTAAAGCTTGGGAAATCTTTTTGTATCCAAATCCGGCTTTAAACTTCTTCACAACAGTATCTCGGACCTGCCTGGTGTGTTCCTTGTTCTTCATGATGCTCTCTGCGCTTTTAACGGACCTCTGAGACTATCACAGTGCAGGTGCATTCATACGGAGACTTGATTACACACAGGTGGATTGTATTTATCATCATTAGTCATTTAGGTCAACATTGGATCATTCAGAGATCCTCACTGAACTTCTGGAGAGTTTGCTGCACTGAAAGTAAAGGGGCTGAATAATTTTGCACGCCCAATTTTTCAGTTTTTGATTTGTTAAAAAAGTTTGAAATATCCAATAAATGTCGTTCCACTTCATGATTGTGTCCCACTTGTTGTTGATTCTTCACAAAAAAATACAGTTTTATATCTTTATGTTTGAAGCCTGAAATGTGGCAAAAGGTCGCAAAGTTCAAGGGGGCCGAATACTTTCGCAAGGCACTGTATATAGTATGTAAATTAGCTAGCTACGTAAGTAGCTCATTTGCGTTCAAATGCACTGTGGCTAGTTACTGTAGCTAATAATACATCTGTCACGACTGCCACCGAAGTTGGTGCCTCATTGTTCGGGCGGCGTTCTGCGGTCGTCGTCACCGGCTTTCCAGCTGCCACCGATCTACGTTTTTTTTCTATTAGTTTTGTCTTGATTGTACACACCTGGTTCCCATTACATTAGAATTATTTTCCCTATATAACCCTGGTTCCCAATATAACTCTGGTTCCCAATATGTTTTGTGCGTGATTGGTCCTTGTTGAGTGTTATTAGACTGCAGTGTTATGGTGTGTTTTCCCTGCGTGGAATTTTATGGTTGTTTCTTATCGAGTAAAGTACGTTATTTTACTCAGTTCTGTGTCCTGCGCCTGACTCTATCCTCACCGCTGCACAATGACACTTGACAGAATCACGCACCAACTAATATGGAGTCAGCAGGTGCACCCAGTCCTCCGGTACCAGTGGAGGAAGGCGTCCAGCAGCACGCGACAATGCTCCAACATCTTGGCACAGCCATGGATCGTGTGCTTCTCACCATGGAGCCATGGGAGAGAGGGGGTTTTCCCACACCCCCATCAACTTCACCCTGACCAACACCACAACCCACTCCGCTGTCCACTCCTCCTTCACCTGGACCCAGTGGGATTCGGCTCTCGCTCCCGAGCGCATATGATGGGACGGCTGCCAGGTGCCAGGGGTTCCTGCTCTAGTTGGAGCTCTACCTGGCGACAGTCCACCCGGCTCCCTCGGGATACAAGAGCGTGTCCGCCCTCATCTCCTGTCTGTCGGCGAAAGCGCTTGAGTGGGCCAACGCTGAATGGGGAAGTATAGATGCTATGAGGAACGCTTGTTCCATCTCAGACAGAGGATGAGGAGCGCACAGGAATTCGCACTGGACTTCAGGACCCTGGCTTCCAGCACGGGATGGAATGAGAGGGCCCTGATCGACCATTACCGGTGTAGTCTACGTGAGGACGTTCGTCGGGAGCTGGCCTGCAGGGACACCACCCTTACACTCGACCAGCTGGTGGATTTATCCATCTGGCTGGATAACCTGTTTGCCACCTGCGGACGTCCGGATCGGTGGTCCGTCCATTCCCTCTCCCAGCACCTCCGATCCTACACCTATGGAGCTCGGAGGTGCTGCTCTAAGGGTGACTGGAGGGGGGAGGGGGCGTTTCCTGCACTACCTGTGGCCGCAGAGGACACACTGCTGGTGGGTGCTGGAGAGGTTCCCCAGGAAGTCGAGGCAGCAGGCAGGGCACTGGTGGTTCATCCCAGGTGTGTAGGCACCCAACTCACCCAGAGCTTCCTGTTGCGCACATGTGTATATTTATAGAATTGTGGTCAGTAGTGTTGTGGTCAGTAGTTGTGGTTTATTAGTTGTGGCCAGTAGTTGTGTGGTTCAGTAGTTGCGGGGTCAGTAGTTGTGTGTCTGGAGTTGTGTGCAGTAGTTATGGTCTGTAATTGTGATGTTGCGGTCAGTAGTTGTGTGGTTCATTAGTTGTGTTCAGTAGTTGTGTGGTTGTGGTCAGTAGTTGTGGTCAGTAGTTTTGGTAAGTAGTTGTATGGTTGTGATCAATAGTTGTGGTCAGTAGTTGTGTGGTTGTGATCAATAGTTGTGGTCATTAGTTGTGGTCATCAGTCTTCAGTAATTTTACGTAATTATGACATAACATTGAAGGTTGTGCAATGTAACAGGAATATTTAGACTGATGGATACCACCCGTTAGATAAAATACGGAACGGTTCCGTATTTCACTGAAAGAATAAACGTCTTGTTTTCGAGATGATAGTTTCCGGATTCGACCATATTAATGAAGGCTCGCATTTCTGTCTGTTATAATTAAGTCTATGATTTGATAGAGCAATCTGACTGATCGATGGTAGGCAGCAGCAGGCTCATAAGCATTCATTCAAACAGCACTTTTGTGCGTTTTGCCAGCAGCTCTGCTGTTTATGACTTCAAGCCTATCAACACCCGAGATGAGGGTGGTGTAACGATGTGATGTGAAATTGCTAACTAGTTAGCAATTAGAACCACCAGCTTTCATATGTTCTCATGTTCTGAGCAAAGAACATAAACGTTAGCTTTCTTACATGGCACATATTGCACTTTTTCTTTCTTCTCCAAAACTTTGTTTTTGCATTATTTAAACCAAATTGAACATTTTTCATTATTTATTTGAGGCTAAATTGATTTTATTAATGTATTATATTAAGTTAAAATAAGTGTTCATTCAGTATTGTTCTAATTGTCATTATTACAAATACATTAAAAAAATCGTCCGATTAATCGGTATCGGCTTTATTTGTCCTCCAATAATCGGTATCGGCGTTAAAAAAATCATAATCGGTCGACCTCTAGTTGTGATCGTTAGTTGTGTGGTTCAGAAGTTGCTTGGTCAGGAGTTGTGTGCAGTAGTTTTGGTCTGTAATGCTGATGTTGCAGTCAGTATTTGTGTGGTCGGTAGTTGTTTGATTGGGGTCCGTAGTTGTGTGCTTGTAGTCAGTAGTTGTGGTCAGTCGTTATGTGGTTGTGGTCAATAGTTGTGGTTCAGTAGTTGCATGGTCAGGAGTTGTGTGGTCAGTTGTTTATACAAAAAATATATGTTTTCTCCGTAATTTTGAGGCATCCAATTGGTAGGTACAGTCTTGTCTCATTGTTGCAACTCTCATACAGACTCTGGAGAAGCGAAGGTCAAGAGCCATGCGTCCTCTGAAACATGACCCTACCAAGCCGCACTGCTTCTTGACTCAATGCCCGCTTAACGCAGAAGCCAGCCGCATCAATGTGTCGGAGGAAACACTGTATACCTTACAGCAGTGTCATTGAAAAAATAAATATATTATATATATATATTTTTTTTTTACCCCTTTTTCTCCCCAATTTCGTGGTATCCAATTGTTTAGTAGCTACTATCTTGTCTCATCGCTACAACTCCCGTACGGGCTCCGGAGAGACAAAAGTTGAAAGTCATGCGTCCTCCGATACACAACCCAACCAAGCCACACTGCTTCTTAACACAGCGCGCATCCAACCCGGAAGCCACCCGCACCAATGTGTCGGAGAAAACACCGTGCACCTGGCAACCTTGGTTAGCGCGCACTGCGCCCGGCCCGCCACAGGAGTCGCTGGTGCGCGATGAGACAAGGATATACCTACTGGCCAAGCCCTCCCTAACCCTTACGACGCTAGGCCAATTGTGCGTTGCCCCACGGATCTCTAGCAACTGTGATGCAGTGCCTTAGACCATTGCGCCACTCTGGAGGCCTGTATGTATGTGACCAATTCAAATCATATAAAATCAAATTGTAATATGAAGAATGGTAGTCAGTGGTATGTTGTGTTTGCCCCAAAAATAACATTTTATATTCAGGACATAAAGTTAGTTTCTTTGACACATTTTTTTGCAGTTTTACTTTAGTGCCTTATCGCAACCACGATGCATGTTTTGTAATATTTGTATTCTGTACAGGCTTCCTTTTTTTCACTCTGTCATATTGGTAAGTAATCTGGAGTAACTATAATGTTGTTGATCCATCCTCAGTTTTCTCCTATCGCAACCATTGCCCTCATGATGAAATCCCTGAGCGCTTTCCTTCCTTTCCGGCAGTTGAGTTAGGAAGGACACCTGTATCTTTGTAGTGACTGGGTGTATTGATACACCATCCAAAGTGGAATTGATGACTTCACCAGGCTCAAAGGGATATTCAATGTTTTTTAGGTTTTTGTCCCCATCTACTAATAGCAGTGGTGGAAAAAGTATCCAACTATCATACTTGAGTAAAAGTAAAGATACCTTAATAGAAAATGACTTAACTAAAAGTCACCCAGTAAAATTCTACTTGAGTAAAAGTATGAAAGTATTTGGTTTAAAATATACTTAAGTATCAAAAGTAAAAGTATAAATCATTTCAAATTCTTTATATTAAGCAAACCAGATGGTGTAACGGATGTGAAACGGCTAGCTTAGTTAGCGGTGGCGCGCACTAAATAGCGTTTCAATCGGTGACGTCACTTGCTCTGAGACCTTGAAGTAGTAGTTCCCCTTGCTCTGCAAAGGCCGCTGCTTTTGTGGAGCGATGGGTAACGATGCTTCGTGGGTGACTGTTGTTGTGTGCAGAGGGTCCCTGGTTCGCGCCCGGGTATGGGCGAGGCGACGGTCTAAAGTTATACTGTTACATTGATGCTGTTGACCCGGATCACTGGTTACTGCGGAAAAGGAGGAGGTCAAAAGGGGGGTGAGTGTAACGGATGTGAAACGGCTAGCTTAGTTAGCGGTGGTGCGCGCTAAATAGCGTTTCAATCGGTGACCTCACTTGCTCTGAGACCTTGAAGTAGTTGTTCCCCTTGCTCTGCAAGGGCCGCGGCTTTTGTGGAGCGATGGGTAACGATGCTTTGTGGGTGACTGTTCTTGATGTGTGCAGAGGGTCCCTGGTTGGCGCCCGGGTATGGGCGAGGGGACGGTCTGAAGTTATACTGTTACAATGGCACCATTTAATTTTTTTTTGTTAATGTTGATAAGTGTTTTAATTTGAATATTTTCCTGTCCTGCTAAGCATTCGAAATGTAATGAGTACTTTTGGGTGTCAAGGAAAATGTATTGAGTAAAAAGTACAATATTTTCTTAAGGAATGTAGTGAAGTAAAAATAGTCCAAAATATAAATAGTAAAGTAAAGTACAGATACCCCCAAAAATTACTTAATTAGTACCTTAAAGTATTTTTACTTAAGTGCTTTACACCACTGACTAATAGGTGCCCTTTGCAAGTCATTGAAATACCTCCCTGTTCTTTGTGGTTGAATCGGTGTTTGAAATTCACTGCTCAACTGAGGGACCTCAGAGAGATGAGGTAGTCATAAAAACATTCTCCCGAGTCAAATAATTTCCTACATTTAGTGTATATTTGTACTGCAAGAAATGCTTAATTCTGCAGGAGTTAATATTAAGGCTATGCGAAAGGTTATAGACCTAGAGTCAGTGTCCATATTTCAGTTTTCATTTGACACTTCTGAACAGTAAGCTACAGTTCCCTTGACGTGACATAGGCCTGTTTGAAGTCTTGTGAATGTCGAATTTGTATAGCAATTCGACAGTCACAATCATCTCACATAACATAGCCAGCACCGCTATCATCCTCTTTTAACACTTCAAACATTACTTTTCTGGCTGTACCTTCTCTTTATTTTCAACGCTCATTTCACAGCTTTTCTCTTATTGAATTAAACTCTGACATTGTCCTTTTTGCCTCTGTGGATGACGTTAACTTTTTCTGCCCATTCCCAAAATCATTTGGCAATTGTCATGTGGGCTATTTGGCTCGTGTACAGTTAGCCCCTAAAGTTTAGGCTTACACACTAATGCCAGATGGCCTAAAATAATGAAAGAAAAAACTAAATGTAGCCTAAAGACATAAATTGCACAAGAATTACACATTTATGGATTTTTTAAGGTATTGTTTTCTTTGTATTCAAACCGACTGCCACCCACCTGCCCACATAATATTTCATGACCCTAAACCTTCCCGCCCAGCATATTTAACTGCGGGACTGTGGGTTATGAGTCAACCCATGTATCACTACCCTATATGGAACAATTTTAGTTCAGTGAATAAGAACTCCTGGGGTTATGATCAAAGAACCCTACAACATGTGTTCTATATAGAATCATTAGGGGTGCTATATATGAAGCCAACAAAAGAACCCTTTTTGGTTCTATCCATAACCTTTTTTTCCGAAGAGTGTGGTTGTGGTCAAATGTCTAAACTGCAGTTTTTGCGTGTAAAATTGAATGAAGTGCGATGAGAAGTTACCGGTTGAAATATGAAGCAAGTGAACGGATATAGCTTATCTCTATCTAATCAGAGCAGCAGGATCAATTTACAGCCTGTGCTTCTCTTTACAGACAGGCAAACTAGCGGTTGAGTTATTTCGAGCATGGGGCAAGATCCTGGGAAGGAGGACAAAGCTAGTGAGCATTTATACATTTTCTCTGTATCATTCCAAGGACGTTGATTTTTGGTCCGGTCCGGATCAAATCTGAATCAAGCATAGACATCTATGTTCAGTTCAGATTTATTATGATCCGGAACAAATTACAGACATCTTTGTTTCACAAGTTTGAACAGCACAGTACAGTACAGTACAGTAGAGCACAGCATAGTACAGTAGAACACAGCAGTACAGTAGAGCACTACATCACAATTCAGTACACAGTACAGTAAAGAAAGGTATAATATAGTACAGTATAATACAGTAAATCAAATCAAAATCAAATGTATTTACATAGCCCTTCGTACATCAGCTGATATCTCAAAGTGTTGTACAGAAACCCAGCCTAAAACCCCAAACAGTAAGTAATGCAGGTGTAGAAGCACAGTGGCTAGGAAAAACTCCCTAGAAAGGCCAAAACCTAGGAAGAAACCTAGAGAGGAACCAGGCTATGAGGGGTGAGAGCACCAGGCTATGAGAGCACGTCTGGTGAACAGGTCAGGATTCAATAGCCGCAGGCAAAACAGTTGAAACTGGAGCAGCAGCACGGCCAGGTGAACTGGGGACAGCAAGGAGTCATCATGCTAGGTAGTCCTGAGGCATGGTCCTAGGGCTCAGGTCCTCCGAGAGAAAGAAAGAGAGAATTAGAGAGAACATACATAAATTCACACAGGACACCGGATAAGACAAGGCCGAGTATAGCCCACAAATATCTCCGCGACGGCAAACCCAGGGGGGAGCGCCAACCCAGACAGGAAGATCACGTCAGTGACTCAACCCACTCAAGTGACGCACCCCTCCTAGGGATGGCATGAAAGAGCACCAGTAAGCCAGTGACTCAGCCCCTGTAATAGGGTTAGAGGCAGAGAATCCCAGTGGAAAGAGGAGAACCGGCCAGGCAGAGACAGCAAGGGCGGTTCGTTGCTCCAGAGCCTTTCCGTTCACCTTCACACTCCTGGGCCAGACTACACTCAATCATATGACCCACTGAAGAGATGTGTCTTCAGTAAAGACTTAAAGGTTGAGACCGAGTCTCTCACATGGGTAGGCAGACCATTCCATAAAAATGGAGCTCTATAGGAGAAAGCTCTGCCTCCAGCTGTTTGCTTAGAAATTCTAGGGACAATTAGGAGGCTTGCGTCTTGTGACCGTAGCGTACGTGTAGTTATGTACGGCAGGACCAAATCAGAAAGATAGGTAGGAGCAAGCCCATGTAATGCTTTGTAGGTTAGCAGTAAAACCTTAATCAGCCCTTGCCTTAACAGGGAGCCAGTGTAGGGAGGCTAGCACTGGAGTAATATGATACATTTTTTTGGTTCTAGTCAGGATTCTAGCAGCCGTATTTAGCACTAACATAAGTTTATTTAGTGCTTTATCCGGGTAGCCGGAAAGTAGGACATTGCAGTCTAACCTAGACGTAACAAAAGCATGGATACATTTTTATGCATAATTTTTGGACAGAAAGTTTCTGATTTTTTCAATGTTACGTAGATGGAAAAAAGCTGTCCTTGAAACAGTCTTGATATGTTCGTCAAAAGAGATCAGGGTCCAGAGTAACGCCAATGTCCTTCACAGTTTTATTTGGGACGACTGTACAAACATTAAGATTAATTGTCAGATTCAACAGAAGATATCTTTGTTTCTTGGGAGAAAGAACAAGCATCTCTGTTTTGTCCAAGTTTAAAAGTAGAAAGTTTGCAGCCATCCACTTCCTTATGTCTGAAACACAGGCTTCTAGCGAGGGCAAATTTGGGGCTTCACCATGTTTCATTGAAAGGTACAGCTGTGTGTCATCCGCATAGCAGTGAAAGTTAACATTATGTTTTCGAATGACATCCCCAAGAGGTAAAATATATAGTGAAAACAATAGTGGTCCTAAAACGGAACCTCGTGGAACACCGAAATTTACAGTTGATTTGTCAGAGGACAAACCATTCACAGAGACAAACTGATATCTTTACGACAGATAAGATCTAAACCAGGCCAGAACTTGTCCATGTAGACCAACTTGTGTTTCCAATCTCTCCAAAAGAATGTGGATGATCAATGGTATCAAAAGCAACAATAAGATCTAGGAGCACGAGGACAGATGCAGAGCCTCGGTCTGATGCCATTAAAAGGCCATTTACCACCATCACAAGTGCAGTCTCCGTGCTATGATGGGGTCTAAAACCAGACTGAAGCATTTCGTATACATCTTTTTCTTCAGGAAGGCAGTGAGTTGCTGCGCAACAGCTTTTTCTACAAATTATGAGAGGA
Source organism: Oncorhynchus mykiss (assembly GCF_057628025.1). Lineage (NCBI taxonomy): Eukaryota > Metazoa > Chordata > Actinopteri > Salmoniformes > Salmonidae > Oncorhynchus > Oncorhynchus mykiss. The sequence continues at coordinate 51,556,824 of NC_143027.1, read as the reverse complement.
ATGGAAGATTCGATACAGGCCGATTTTTAGTTTTTTATACTTTCTGGGTCAAGGTTTGGCTTTTTCAAGAGATGCTTTATTACTGCCACTTTTAGTGAGTTTGGTACACATCAGGTGGATAGAGACACGTTTATTATGCTCAACATAGGAGGGCCAAGCACAGGAAGCAGCTCTTTCAGTAGTTTAGTTGGAATAGTATGCAGTATGCAGCTTGAAGATTTAGGGGCCATGATTATTTTCATCATTGTGTCAAGCGATATAGTACTAAAACACTTGAGTGTCTCTCTTGATCCTAGGTCCTGGACAACTGAGCTCAGGAGGAATAGGCAAATTTAAAGAGGAGTCTGTAATTTGCTTTCTAATTATTATTTACCTTTATTTAACTAGGCAAGTCAGTTAAGAACAAATTCTTAACTGCCTACAAACAGTGGGTTAACTGCCTGTTCAGGGGCAGAACGACAGATTTGTACCTTGTCAGCTCAGTCCAACACTCTAACCACTAGGCTACCCTGCCGCCCCAGGGTAGCCTCAAATAATTTATTACTGCTGATTGGTGTGGCGCCATTTCCGTTACAATTTTCTGGAAGCTTGCTTCAGAGCTTGGGTATTTTATAGTGTAGTGTACTGTATTGTACCCTACCTTACTCTAATGGACTCTCCTCTACTGAACTTTACTGTACTGGACCTTATTGTACTCTACTGAATTAAAATACACTGTACTCTACTGTACTGAATAAAACAGAACTGTACCGTACTGTACTGTGTTCTACTGTACTCTACTGAATAAAACTTGACTGTCCTGTACCGTACCATGCCGTACTGTACTGTATTGTACTCTATTTTGTTCTAATGTACTAAACTGTGCCGTACTGTAATGTGATGTTCAAACTGTTTAAACAGCCTGGACATTTGGATTAATTCAGATTTGGATCTGGGCCACAACGACCAAATGTGTACTTGTTTGGGAGCTGAGCTCATTGGAATAATTCCCAACATGCTTTGCTTTGTTTGTATTTACATTTACATTTTGGTCATTTAGCAGATACTCTTGAGGTTATCTACATTTAAGGTAATACATTTTCTTCTTCTTCATTGGCTTATTGCTCCCAACTCATAGGAATCCCCACCCAGTTGACTCCTCTAAAATGGCAATGTCCATGCTAAAACATGTTATATCCATGATGAGTCCTCTATCTATCTTCATGACAACAGGCACAACCCCGAAATGCCATGTGAATCAACTTATGTCAGTGCATTCGTAACAACCTAACCATTCCGAAAATTATTTTAAATCAAATAAGCCTCACTTAGCAAATTAGCAATTACATTTCTATTGACCAAATTCTACACTTATTGACCTCCATTCAAAAAATATTATTATTTATTTTTGTGGACAGACTTTGGGCTGCGTAAAACCTTTCGCTTCGCCTCGTCCGCTATGTGTTATGCTTGAATTTGACCCAAAACCAACAAGGAAATTTGCCGCAGTTTTGAGAGCGGTTGTATGAAACCAATTGGTATATCAAGCAAAGGTTTTAAGCATGCCAGCCCGTTCTTAATTGACACTGATCAAAAAATATAAACGCAATATGTAAAGCATTGGTCCCATTTTTCATGAGCTGAAATTAAAGATCCCAGAAATGTTGCATAAGCACAAAAATCTGATTTCTCTCAAATTTTGTGCACAAATTTGTTTACATCCCTGTTAGTGAGCATTTCACCTTTGCCAAGATAAACCATCCACCTGACAGGTGTGGCATATCAAGAAGATGATTAAACAGCATGATCTTTACACAGGTGCACCTTGTGCTGGGGACACACACAAAAAAGGCCACACTAAAATGTGCACATATGTGACAAGTTTTGAGGGAGTGTGCACTTGGCATGCTGACTGCAAGAATGTCCACCAGAGATGTGTCCAGAGAATTTAATGTGAATTACCATAAGCATCCTCCTCCTTTGCTTTAGAGAATTTGGCAGTGCGTCCAACCGGCCTCACAACCGCAGACCACATGTGCAACAATTTTACCTGTTTCATATAAGGAAATCAGTCAATTGAAATTAATTACTTAGTCTATAATCTTTGGATTTCATGGGAATATAGATATGCATCTGTTGGTCACAGATACCACAGATTTAAAAAAAAGTAGGGGGGTGGATCAGAAAAGCAGTGTCTACTGTGACCACTTTTTCCACATGCAGTGCAACACATCTCCTTAGCATAGAGTTGATTCAGGATATCGTCACGGTATCTCTGTGCATTCAATTTGCCAACGATAAAATGCAATTGTGTTCATTTTCCATAGCTTATGCCTGCCTGCCTGCCTGCCTGCCTGCCTGCCCATACCATCTTTTGAGATTTTTTTTTTGCTGTAGTGTGCTGTCCAAACTTGTGAAACCAGACCCAATCTGAACCAATCATAGACATCTACTGTATGTTTGGGCTAAATCAAGGCCGTTCTGGCTGTTCTATGTCAGTTGACGTTGAAATCAAGGCCGGTCTGGACCGCACCAAAAAAAAGACCAAATTAAGAAAGGGAACCAGTGAGTGACCCTGTTGTGCACAACCTTCTGAGCCATTAATATCAATATCATGTTGGTAGGAGGCCATAGATGAGAGGAGAAGGGAAGTGAGGAGAGGCCACCTACATTATTGAGGTGCAGCCCTAGTCTGCATTGGAGTCAAGCAGAAACACTGGGTGTCAGCCTCCTGTTCCCAAACAAAGACAAGCTACCATGCAGGATGTATGATGTCACATCCTGTGTTTGTGAAATATGACAAGGCATTTATTTGGAAACCACATGGAAAAACAGGACTTTCACATATTGAGAGGAACATACTGTAGTTACATACTGTACTAATGTACTAAACTGACCGTAACTGATGCCTTTAGTGTTTATATTTGTTTTTTATATTGTCAGTGTTGTGTTTGTCCTCTTTGAAGTACCCTGTCAGCCCGGAATGAATTGCCCCTTGTGATTAATGAAGTTGTATTGTACTAGCAGGAAAGGTAACTAATAATGTAATATAAAATGTTCCCCCTCTCTCGGTGTGTAGAGAAGAGCCAGTCAATGAGGAGGGCCCAGGCTCTGTCCTCTACTCTGGCTGCTGCCTCCAGACTCTCAGCCATGATCCACCAACCAGGGAAGGACCAGATGCACACTAATGCCATGCTGGTGGACCAGGTGAGTTGTCATACCCAGGTTTTTAACCAGGTAGAATATGGTGGACCAGGTGATCTGCACACAACGAGGTTACAACGAGGTTACAACCAGGTAGATGCTGGTGGACCAGGTGAGCTGTCATAACCAGGTTATAACCAGCCATAACCAGGGATTGGACTGCTTTTGTCCCAGACACTGACCTCTCACCTGTGCCCCTGCTCAGGTGGATGACCTGGATATAAAGTACCGTTCTCCAGTGGAGGAGGAGGTGAGCTCTGTGCCACAGAGGAACAACCCTGCCTGGGACTCCTTCTTTGGAAGTCTCCCTGGCTCCATGGCTCCTCACAGGGACCAGGCCTTCCCCCTTCCTTCCTCTCCCTTGGCCTACCCCTTTCCTTTCTCTGGTGGTGGAAATAGGGGGAGGATCCAGCAGTCCGTCTCCCTCTCCTCTGGGCTCAGTCACAGAGGAACCAGTCAGCCTGAGAAGACCTGTGTACTGAGGTAAGTACCACACCCAAACATCCGCACTCTGCTCTACCATGCTTGGTTAGTTATAGTTAAGTAAGGTCAAAAGCCGACCAAAAATATTTTGGGGGGTTTCATAATATGCTATTGTTGCATACTTACTGGGGTCTCAAAGATCTCCATGTTAATGTATTTTACAATGTAATTCCTCTAAAGGTGTCAATCAAAAACCAAAACTAACTTAAATGTAAAATAAGCTTTTTGGTCCATTACTGTATCCAGCACAGTAGCTGTAACAGCAGTAGGGGTGAAAGTCACAGGAAGTCACAATGAACCATTCTCTTTGGTCAAGATGCCGAGGTGAGCAGACACTGAACAGTGCGATCATTCTGCATCCAAGGACTTGTGGTTTCAGCTTCTTTTACGAAAGACAAAAGTATGAATATTCATCAAGTCTAGTAGAAACTAAATGTACTAAAATGGAATAGGAAAGTGGAACTTGTCTGACGGCAATGCATTAAAGACCATAATTGGTTAAAGAAAATTGTGATGAATAAAAAAGTATACCAGTTTCATTTAATGACCAAAAAATTGACAGCTGTGTCCAACCAATAGCATGTTAGAAACAGTTGAAGTCAGAAGTTTAAGAATACATTTAAACTCAGTTTTTCACAATTCCTGACATTCAATCCTAGTAAAAATTCCCTGTCTTAGGTCAGTTAGGATCACCACTTTATTTTAAGAATGTGAAATGTCAGAATAATAGTAGAGAGAATTATTTATTTCAGCTTTTATTCCTTTTATCACATTCCCAGTGGGTCAGAAGTTTACATACACTCAATTAGTATTTGGTAGCATTGCCATTAAATTGTTTAACTTGGGTCAAACGTTTTGGGTAGCCTTGCACAAGCTTCCCACAATAAGTTGGGTGAATTTTGGCCCATTCCTCCTGACAAAGCTGGTGTGACTGAGTCAGGTTTGTATGCTTCCTTGCTCGCACAAGCTTTATCAGTTCTGCCCACAACTTTTCAATATGTTTAAGGTAAGGGCTTTGTAATGGCCACTCCACTACCTTGACTTTGTTGTCCTTAAGCCATTTTGCCACAACTTTGGAAGTCTGCTTGGGAAGACCCATTTGCGACCAAGCTTTAACTTCCTGATTGATGTCTTGAGATGTTGCTTCAATATATCCGCATAATTTTATTTTCTCATGATGTCATCTATTTTTTATTTTGTGAAGTGCACCAGTCCCTCCTGCAGCAAAGCACCCCGACAACATGATGCTGCCACCCCCGTGCTTCACGTTTCGATGGTATTCTTCGGCTTGCAAGCCTCCCCCTTTTTCCTCCAAACAAAACGATGGTCATTATGGCCAAACAGTTATATTTTTGTTTCATCAGATCAGAGGACATTTCTCCATAAAGCACAATATTTGTCCCCATGTGCAGCTGCAAACTGTATTCTGGCTTTTTTTATGGCGGTTTTGGAGCAGTGGCTTCTTCCTTGCTGAGCGGCCTTGTTTTACTGTGAATATAGACTTTTTTTTTTTACCTGTTTCCTCCAGCATCTTCACAAGGTCCTTTGCTGTTGTTCTGGGATTTATTTGCACTTTTCGCACCACAGTACGTTCATCTCTAGGAGACAGAACGAGTCTCCTTCCTGAGCGGTATGATGGCTGCATTGTCCCATGGTGTTTATACTTGCGTACTACTGTTTGTACAGACTAACGTGGTACCTTCAGGCATTTGGAAATTGCTCCCAAGGATGAACCAGACTTGTGGAGGTCTACAATTTTTTTTCTGAAGTATGTGTGATTTCTTTTCCCATGATGTCAAGCAAAGATGCATTGAGTTTGAAGGTATGCCTTGAAATACATCCACAGGTACACCTCCAATTGACTCAAATGATGTCAATTAGCCTAACAGGAGCTTCTAAAGCCTTGACATTATTTTCTGTAATTTTCCAAGCTGTTCAAAGGCACAGTCAACTTAGTGTATGTAAACTTCTGACCCACTGGAATTGTGATGTAATTCACTGTAAGTGAAATAATCTGTCTGTAAACAATTGCTGGAAAAATTACTTTTGTCAATCAGTAAGTAGATGTCCTAACCGACTTGCCAAAACTATAGCTGGTTAACAAGAAATTTGTGGATTGGTTAAAAAAACTAGTTTAAATGACTCCAACCTAAGTGTATGTTAACTTCTGACTTCAACTATATACAGTGTGGAGAACAAGTATTTGATACACAAATACACATTTGATACACTACTTACAAAGCATGTAGAGGTATGTCATTTTTACCATAGGTACACTTCAACTGTGAGAGATGGAATCTAAAACAAAAATCCAGAAAATCACATTGTATGATTTTTAAGTAATTAATTTTAATTTTATTGCATGACATAAGTATTTGATCACCTACCAACCAGTAAGAATTCCGGCTCTCACAGACCTGTTAGTTTTTCTTTAAGAAGCCCTCTTGTTCCCCACTCAATACCTGTATTAACTGCACCTGTTTGAACTCGTTACCTGTGTAAAAGACACCTGTCCACACACTCAATCAAACAGACTCCAACCTCTCCACAATGGCCAAGACCAGAAAGCTGTGTAAGGACATCAGGGATAAATTGTAGACCTGCACAAGGCTGGAATGGGCTACAGGACAATAGGCAAGCAGCTTGGTGAGAAGGCAACAACTGTTGGCGCAATTATTAGAAAATGGAAGAAGTTCAAGATGGCGGTCAATCACTCTCGGTCTGGGGCTCCATGCAGGATCTCACCTCGTGAGGCATCAATGAAGGTGAGGGATCAGCCCAGAACTACACGGCAGGTCCTGGTCAATGACCTGAAGAGAGCTGGGACCACAGTCTCAAAGAAAACCATTAGTAACACACTACGCTGTCATGGATTAAAATCCTGCAGCGCACGCAAGGTCCCACTGCTCAAGCCAGCGCATGTCCATGCCCGTCTGAAGTTTGCCAATGACCATCTGGATGATCCAGAGGAGGAATGGGAGAAAGTCATGTGGTCTGATGAGACAAAAATAGAGCTTTTTGGTCTAAACTCCACTCACCGTGTTTGGAGGGAGAAGAAGGATGAGTACATCCCCAAGAATAACATCCCAACCGTGAAGCATGGAGGTGGAAACATCATTATTTGGGGATGCTTTTCTGCAACGGGGACAGGATGACTGCACCGTATTGAGGGGAGGATGGATGGGGCCATGTATCGTGAGGTCTTGGCCAACAACCTCCTTCCCTCAGTAAGAGCATTGAAGATGGGTCGTGGCTGGGTCTTCCAGTATGACAACGACCCAAAATACACAGCCAGGGCAACAAAGGAGTGGCTCCGTAAGAAGCATCTTAAGGTCCCGGAGTGGCCTAGCCAGTCTCCAGACCTGAACCCAATAGAAAATCTTTGGAGGGAGCTGAAAGTCCGTATTGCCCAGCGACAGCCCCGAAACCTGAAGGATCTGGAGAAGGCCTGTATGGAGGAGTGGGCCAAAATCCCTGCTGCAGTGTGTGCAAACCTGGTCAAGAACTACAGGAAACGTATGATCTCTGCAAACAAAGGTTTCTGTACCAAATATTAAGTTCTGCTTTTCTGATGTATCATATACTTGTCATGCAATAAAATGCAAATGAATTACTTACAAATCACACAGTGATTTTTCTGGATTTTTGTTTTAGATTCAGTCTTTCGCAGTTGAAGTGTACCTATGATAAAAATCACAGACCTACATGCTTTGTAAGTAGGAAAACCTGCAAAATCGGCAGTGTATCAAATACTTGTTCTCCCCACTGTGTGTGTGTGTGTGTGTGTGTGTATATATATATACAGTGCCTTGCGAAAGTATTCGGCCCCCTTGAACTTTGCGAACTTTTGCCACATTTCAGGCTTCAAACATAAAGATATAAAATTGTATTTTTTTGTGAAGAATCAACAACAAGTGGGACACAATCATGAAGTGGAACGACATTTATTGGATATTTCAAACTTTTTTAACTAATCAAAAACTGAAAAATTGGGCGTGCAAAATTATTCAGCCCCTTTACTTTCAGTGCAGCAAACTCTCTCCAGAAGTTCAGTGAGGATCTCTGAATGATCCAATGTTGACCTAAATGACTAATGATGATAAATACTGTGTGTAATCAAGTCTCCGTATAAATGCACCTGCACTGTGATAGTCTCAGAGGTCCGTTAAAAGCGCAGAGAGCATCATGAAGAACAAGGAACACACCAGGCAGGTCCGAGATAGTGTTGTGAAGAAGTTTAAAGCCGGATTTGGATACAAAAAGATTTCCCAAGCTTTAAACATCCCAAGGAGCACTGTGCAAGCGATAATATTGAAATGGAAGGAGTATCAGACTACTGCAAATCTACCAAGACCTGGCCGTCCCTCTAAACTTTCAGCTCATACAAGGAGAAGACTGATCAGAGATGCAGCCAAGAGGCCCATGATCACTCTGGATGAACTGCAGAGATCTACAGCTGAGGTGGGAGACTCTGTCCATAGGACAACAATCAGTCGTATATTGCACAAATCTGGCCTTTATGGAAGAGTGGCAAGAAGAAAGCCATTTCTTAAAGATATCCATAAAAAGTGTTGTTTAAAGTTTGCCACAAGCCACCTGGGAGACACACCAAACATGTGGAAGAAGGTGCTCTGGTCAGATGAAACCAAAATTGAACTTTTTGGCAACAATGCAAAACGTTATGTTTGGCGTAAAAGCAGCACAGCTCATCACCCTGAACACACCATCCCCACTGTCAAACATGGTGGTGGCAGCATCATGGTTTGGGCCTGCTTTTCTTCAGCAGGGACAGGGAAGATGGTTAAAATTGATGGGAAGATGGATGGAGCCAAATACAGGACCATTCTGGAAGAAAACCTGATGGAGTCTGCAAAAGACCTGAGACTGGGATGGAGATTTGTCTTCCAACAAGACAATGATCCAAAACATAAAGCAAAATCTACAATGGAATGGTTCAAAAATAAACATATCCAGGTGTTAGAATGGCCAAGTCAAAGTCCAGACCTGAATCCAATCGAGAATCTGTGGAAAGAACTGAAAACTGCTGTTCACAAATGCTCTCCATCCAACCTCACTGAGCTCGAGCTGTTTTGCAAGGAGGAATGGGAAAAAATGGCAGTCTCTCGATGTGCAAAACTGATAGAGACATACCCCAAGCGACTTACAGCTGTAATCGCAGCAAAAGGTGGCGCTACAAAGTATTAACTTAAGGGGGCTGAATAATTTTGCACGCCCAATTTTTCAGTTTTTTATTTGTTAAAAAAGTTTGAAATATCCAATAAATGTCGTTCCACTTCATGATTGTGTCCCACTTGTTGTTGATTCTTCACAAAAAAATACAGTTTTATATCTTTATGTTTGAAGCCTGAAATGTGGCAAAAGGTCGCAAAGTTCAAGGGGGCCGAATACTTTCGCAAGGCACTGTGTGTGTATATATATATATATATATATATATATATATATATATATATATATATATATTTATGTGTGTATATATATATATATATATATATATATATATATTTATGTGTGTATATATATATATTCTTTCTCTCTCAGTTCCAGTCTGGAACCAGTAGAGTGTGACAGTTGGGAGGAGGACACCCTGTGCCAGTCTCCCCCCTCACTCCCCAAATTCTCATCTCCCTGGCAACGCTCCGACCTGCATACTAGCTCTGGGGACGAGAGGGACTCCTTTGACAACTCGTTGCACTTCAACCCTACACACTCTAACAATTCACACACACCTTCCAAGGTATTTCACACACACACACCCCGACTCCACGTACACACCTGCCAAGTTACTTCACAGATATACACTCAGACTGCACACACTCACCTGCCAAGGTTCCACATAGACAGACGTGTGATTGTATTGTGCTGTTATAGTTGTCCCCACATTCGGTTACTGGTTAAATGTGGCTGAAAGCATCACTTACTTTCTCTCATTTTAGTGATACTCCCTTCCCTAATAATCTATGGTTCTTGTGTGTTTCGCTCAGGATCATTCAGACCCACAGCTTCGTCTTCGCTCTTACTCCTACTCCTCCCCCAAGACCCAGCTTTCACGTCCCCTGTTCACCCGAGATGCAGCGATCTCTGACCTGACAGAAGGTCAGTCACCTTAAACCCCTGACCACTGACTTCTCTCTTCCCAGGGTCATCCGCCATTTGTCAGACAGAAGCCTGTTTAGGATAACGTTGCAGCTGGATTCTCTCTGTAGCTCTTCAGGACCTGGGGTCAACACAGTGCTCTCTCTTTCTGTGTGTGTGTGTGTGTGTGTGTGTGTATAACTCCTACTCAGTTAGCCATCGTGTGTCATGTCATTATCCTGTGTAGGTTGTGCATTCAGCAGCAGTGGCTGCTCCCTTCAGTCTCTCTCTCTCTCTAAACTCTCTCCTCAACCCAGTTAGTAAGTACAGTCTTGAACAGCCCTTTTAGAAACACCGGTCCCCCGAGTTCTGCTATATGAATCTATGGTTGCGCTTGCTGATGTATGGGGCTGACCATATCGTCACTATTGTTGCAGTGATGTAGCCTGGGTGCCTGACTTCTACATTCAGCAGTCTACATCATTATCTAATCAAGACAAACTGTCTGAAACAGGAACTACTAGACTGGTGCCCAGGCTATGGTGGGGGTGTAGCTATGGTTACAAAGTGCATGGTCCTGTCAGAATCCTATTTGGAATGTAAACCTTACATTAACTTGAGGCCAGTCTAATACAATGATAACAGGATATGAAATGAACATGGGCTTGTCCCAAATGGTACCCTATTCCTATTTAGCATAGGGCACTGGTTTAAACTACTGTACTATATAGGGAATAGGTTGCCATTTGGGATGCAGTACATGTGTTTTGTACCTTGAGGCTTGACAGTAATTCTCTTTGAGGGTTGGTTTGATTTCGTGGAAATGTCGTGGTTCTTTATGGGGAGATTGTTTTGTTTCTCTCATGGGGAAATGTTTTGGAATTGCTACCGTTTGTCTTATCTTCTTCTCCTCCTGTTCTCTCTTTCTGTGATCTGTTCTTCCTCAGCAGCTCTTTCCTGTGTGTGTTTCTTCTCTCTCTGTAGGGGTCTGCTGGACCTGGGGCTTTATAAATGTTCTAGGTTACCTCCCAAATGGCACCCTGTTCCCTATGTAGTGCACTACTTTTGACCAGAGCCGTAGGGGCCAAGGTCAATGGAAGTGCACAACACACTTGCCTGCCAAGGTTTAACATGGACAGATGTGTGATTGTATTTGTAGCCCTAATGTTGACCTTTTTCTTCACAGATGACATACTCAAACTGTCAATGTTTGTGTCAATCTAAGTAACAAAATAAAAAAATCCCCATCAAAATCCATCACTTTATTAAGCTATAGATATGTATTTTTGCATGGACTTGTCTAAATCCACTGCATCCGCCTATGTCGGCCTTCCGCATCTGCGGTGGAAGGTGGCCGAGCTACAGTGGTGTTTCAGAACATGAGACATCCCGAATATCACAAAAACGTCTGTCAACTCTTTAAAAAGACGAGATTCTCACAAACATGATCGTGTTCTCAGTTTTGTTCTACGACCCCCACAAGTGTCACTGGACTTGTCTGACGGTAACCAGCTACCGGTTAATAAAACATTATGGAAGTATGAAGGTACAGTTGAAGTCGGAAGTTCACATACACTTAGGTTGGAGTCATTAAAACTCGTTTTTCATCCACTCCACAAATTTCTTGTTAACAAACTATAGTTTTGGCAAGTCGTTTAGAACATCTACTTTGTGCATGACACAAGTAATTTTTCCAACAATTGTTTACAGACAGATTATTTCACTTATAATTCACTGTATCACAATTCCAGTGAGTCAGAGGTTTACATACACTAAGTTGACTGTGCCTTTAAACAGCTAGGAAAATTCAAGAAAATTATGTCATGGCTTTAGAAGCGCCTGATAGGCTAATTGACGTCATTTGAGTCAATTGGAGGTGTACCTGTGGATGTATTTCAAGGCCTACCTTCAAACTCAGTGCCTCTTTGCTTGACATCCTGGGAAAATGAAAAGTAATCACCCAAGACCTCCACAAGTCTGGTTCATCCTTGGGAGCAATTTCCAAATGCCTGAAGGTATCACGTTCATCTGTACAAACAATAGTATGCAAGTATAAACACCATGGGACAACGCAGCCTTCATACCACTCAGGAAGGAGACTCGTTCTGTTTCCTAGAGATGAACATACTTCGGTGCAAAAAGTGCAAATCAATCCCAGAACAACAGCAAAGAACCTTGTGAAGAATCTGGAGGAATCAGGTACAAAAGTATCTATATCCACAATAAAACGAGTCCTTTATCGACATAACTTGAAAGGCCGCTCAGCAAGGAAGAAGCCACTGCTCCAAAACCGCCATGGAAAAGCCAGACTACGGTTTGCAACTGCACATGGGGACGAAGATCGTACTTTTTGGAGAAATGTCCTCTGGTCTGATGAAACAAAAATAGAACTGTTTGGCCATAATGACCATTGATATGTTTGGAGGAAAAGGTGGAGGCTTGCAAACCGAAGACCACCATCCCAACCGTGAAGCACAGGGATGGCAGCATCATGTTTTGGGGGTGCTTTGCTGCAGGAGGGACTGGTGCACTTCACAAAATAGTTTTCCTGCCTCATGATGCCATCTATGTGGATATATGAACGCAACATCTCATTACATCAGTCAGGAAGTTAAAGCTTGGTTGCAAATGGGTCTTCCAAATGGACAATGACCCCAAGCATACTTCCAAAGTTGTGGCAAAGTGGCTTAAGGACAACAAAGTCAAGGTATTGGAGTGGCCATCACAAAGCCCTGACCTCAGTCCCATAGAACATGTGTGGGCAGAACTGAAAAAGTGTGTGCGAGCAAGGAGGCCTACAAACCTGACTCAGTTACACCAGCTTTGTCAGGAGGAATGGGCCAAAATTCACCCAACTTATTGTGGGAAGCTTCACATTCAGACCACATTCTATTTCACATTCTTAAAATAAAGTGGTGATCATAACTGACATTAATCAGGGAATTTTTACTAGGATTAAATGTCAGGGATTGTGAAAAACGGAGTTTTTAATTAAATTTATTATTTTAATTAAATTTGGCTAAACTTCCGACTTCAACTGTAGGTTTGTAGCATCAAAAAAGGGGGTTAAGTATGTGTCCAAAACACAAATATTTCCTGAGCTTCTTATATCCCCTAGATGTAGGACAGACACTTCAAAACCTTATTCCTTATGATTTATATTTTGACTGTCTGTTTTTCCATTTATGAATGTGATCTTCAATACATTTCTATGGGATGTAGTAGTAAAGGCCAAATTCAATATTTTTTCCCAATTATTTTTTTAATACCTACTGGGGTCCTGAAATTCTAAATCAAATAGATAATAATCCATGGTGTGACCATCTTAATATAATTAGATATGTTATCTTTGTAGATCCCCCACCAATTTAAAATAAGTATTCCATCTGTGAGTATGTCATCTGTGAAGAAAGAAGGTATACTGTATATGATGAATATGATGCAATATTATCCCAAAAACATTAACATTTACCATACATTTGCAGTCTTAGCAAATCTGACCTAAGTATAATTGATCATTGCTTGTGATCCAAATGGCACCATATTCCCTATGTAGTGCACTACTTTTGACCAGAGTATCATCTGCCCTGGTCAAAAGTAATGCACTATATGGGTGCCATTTGTGACGTAGAAATTAACTCTGCTTCTGGTGTTTATTAGTTCATGGGGACTCCTGGTGAGTCTCACTTTCCTTGTTACTCACATTACTGTCATTCCTTGTTACCCTTCCAGAGCATAGAGACTTCAACTTGACTGAGACACCCAGAGAGAAGAGGTATGGACAATCTTTCATTCTACTGTATTTATTTCAGAGTCTTTGCAATGCCCCACCTCTCTAGTGTGTGTATGCATGCGTGCTTGTTTGTGTGTGTGTGTATGCGCATTTGTGCGTGTGCCTGTGTGTGTGTAACACGGTCTTAGTTGCCTCTCTAGTTTAGCCCTGTGGTCAGTGACTGGCTGGGCAGGATGTGACATACTCCCTGTTACATGGCCCACGGGTCAGAATAAACTCGGATTACAACCTCAAAATAACCCCAAATACAACACACACACAGACACCACAAACAGGGCTTTCCTAAACATCTGAATTCATACACAACTTTTTGAATGTGATACTAATACAATTACAACATGCATCATCATTTGAAACAGATATAGTTGTTGATTTACTTGTAATTATTTACTTGTCCATAATGTTTTATTTATCTGGTGACGTTATCAGATTGTTTGTAAAGAGTCTTTTCCATGTACGTTTTTAAAAAATCATTCATGATGACTCATACTTGCGTCTCAGTTCATCTCACTAACGTCTCATAAATATGAAGTCTCATTCCCGAATATATTGCCATCGTTGAAGAAACATTAATGCATTGCTAACAGCACAGAGAGCATATGGGATGATGGTATAGCTAGTTAAACTACATACATTATCTCAGTTAATACACAGACAGTCTTACTCCGTCTCTACAACATCGACATTCTAAAATGGTATTCCATTTTAACACAGACGGATGATGTCCATATTATTGCCAATATGCAAGTCTTGCTAAGTGGATGGGTCTCTACAGGAGGTGTAAACTGTTCAGCCAAATGGTTACTTACATAGTAGCAATATATGAAATAGATGGTGTCAATATAAATAAAATAATATGCAGAATGTACAAGAACAATATCAATAACAACATCAGTGATAGACGAGGTAGTTACATTCATAAAATCAGGGGTAAAGTGACTGAGCATCAAGATAAAAAAAAATTGTAGCAGCAACGTATGTGTGTTAGGAGAGATTCATTTGAATAGAGGCAATGCAGAAGGTGCTGATGACTGGTCCGTCCGAACCACGCATGAACAAGGGAATCTATATTAACAGAGCTTGTTAATGTCCTGCCCTTGACTTTGGTTTAGGGCATGTGATGTCCATAGCTTTTTTCGGCGCAAAACTCCCTGATCTTCTCAAAAGATACGTTTGTCTAGCTGTGTCCAGTCCAGGTGGTGCTTGTACAGGCTGACCATCTATGGGAGGAAGAATGTCAGCATTGCGCAGCAGCTGAAACCTCGTCCAGACTGAGTGCGAACACTCCTTGGCGACAACATCACCAGGTTCCAGAGAATCGAAGATGTAAAACAGGGAATAACAACAAATCTGAAGGCATTACAACCTTGCACAACATCAATTCAGCTCCCAAGTTTATATAAGAAGAATAACCTCATACGATGCAATGAAAATTATTTTCACCTGAAGTGCTGGTACTGGTTGATCTGTGGCAGCGGCCTGAAGTATTGAGTCAGGTGTTGTTGCCAGCCATAGCTTTCCACCAGCACCGTGTCATCCTCCAATCCAACCAGCTATGGGATGTGGACCCCTGTGACAGTGCTGTCCTTCACAAATCAAGTAGTTGACTTGTTGTGGTATTCCTTCCCAGCAGACATCAAACAAGCCGCACTTGCGAGGAGTTAAAAAGTAGATGGGACCTGGCTGCATAGTGTCAGAAGGATAGAGCACCTGCAAACAACAAAAGAACAGTAAGACAAATTATAATTAATTGTCTCACCCCTGTCATTCTGTCTTTACGCAGCTCAGTAAAAGGGATGGCGCCTACAGAGATGGCAACATCACGACTAGCTCTAAGGAAACTTTGCGGTATCTTGTTTTTTTTGTGTACTATTTTTACATTATTAGCTCAGGAAATGTTTTGTGTTATTACATACAGCCGGGAATCACTCTTGGATATTAGAGCAGCAGTAACACACCAGAACTAGCAGCATTACGACCAGGAATACGACGTTCCCTGGAGCATTCCACAGGCCGACCCAAAATATTGCAGGCGGAGGAGAGTCACTTGAGGTGGCCTGCTGGTTCGACTTAGGATGCACACACACCACCCACCGTTTCCGAGTATATTACTCAATAATGTTCAGTCTTTGGATAACAAAGTAGATGAGTTGAGAGAAAGGATTTCTTTCCAGAGAGACATCGGGGCATTTAATATACTTTGTTTCGCGGAAACATGGCTCTCTCGGGATACTCTGTCGGAGTTGGTAAAGCCGGCAGGATTCTAAGTACATCGCTCAGACAGGAATAAATATCTCTTCAGGATGCAGAAGGGCGGAGAGGTGTGTTTTATGATTAGCGACTCATGGTGTAATTCTATGAACATACAGGAACTCAAGTCCTTTTGCTCACCCAACCTCGAATACCTTACAATCAAATGCCGACCATATTATCTCCCAAGAGAATTCTCCACCGTCATTTCCACGGCCATTTCCATCCCCCCTCAAGCCGATACCCCGACGGCCCTCAAAGAACTACACTGGACTTTATGCAAACTGGAAACTACATATCCAGAGGCTGCATTTATTGTGCTGGAGATTTTAACAAAGCTAATTTGAGTACTAGGCTGCCCTAAGTCTATCAATATACCGACTGTACTACTTGCGCTGCTAAGACTCTCGACCATTGCTATTCATACTTCCGGAATGCTTACAAGGCCCTCCCCGCCCTCCTTTCGGCAAATCTGACCACGACTCCATCTTGCTCCTCGCTTCCTATAGGCAGAAACTCAAACAGGAAGTACCCGTGCTATGAACTATTCAAAGCTGGTCTGACTAATCGGAATCCATACTTCAGGATTGTTTTGATCATGTGCACTGGGATATGTTCCGGGTAGCTTGCAAAAATAATGTAGCTGCGTACACGGATACGGTGACTGAGTTTATAAGGAAGTATATAGGAGATGTAGTACCCACTGTGACTATCAAAACCTACCCTAACCAGAAACCGTGAATAGATGGTAGCATTCACCGCATTTAACCATGGAAGGTGAAGTGGAATGTGACAGTGTATAAACATTGTAGTTATTCACTCCGCAAGGTAATCAAACAAGCTAAACGTCAGTATAGAGATTAAGTCGCAATTCAACGGCTCAGACAAAAGACGTATGTGGCAGGGACTACAGACAATCATGGATTACAAAAGGAAAACCAGTCACGTCGCCAAGAACAACGTCTTGTTTCCGGACAGGCTAAACACATTCTTCACACGGTTTGAGGATAACACAGTGCCACCGACACGGCCCGCTACCAAGGACTGTGGGCTCTCCTTGTCTGTGGCTGACGTGAGTAAAACATTTAAACGTATTAACCCTCGCAGGGCTGCCGACCCAGACAGCATCCCAAGCCGCGTTCTCAGAGCATGCACAGACAAGCTGGCTGGTGTGTTTACTTGCATGTTTAATCTCTCCCTAACCCAGTCTGCTGTCCCCAAATGCTTCAAGATGGCCACCATTGTTCCTGTAGCCAAGAAGGCAAAGGTAACTGAACTTAATGACTATCGCCCCGTAGCACCCACCTCTGTCATCACGAAGTGCTTTGAGAGACTAGTCAAGGATCATATAACCTCTACCTTACCTGCCACCCGAAACCCACTTCAATTTGCTTACTGCCCAATAGATCCCATGCCCCAGTACTTTGTATCTGGCCATTTTGAACCTGTAATCGAACTCACAAATGCTGATGCTCCAGATACTCAACTAGTCTAAAGAAGGACAGTTTTATTGCTTGTTTTCGGGTGTGCTAACATGATTGCAAAAGGGTTTTCTTGTGGTCAATTAGCCTTTTAAAACAATAATCTTGGATTAGCTAACACAACGTGCCATTGGAACACAGGAGTGATGGTTGCTGATAATGGGCCTCTGTACGCCTATGTAGATATTCCATAGAAAATCTGCTGTTTCCAGCTACAATAGTCATTTACACATGAACAATGTCTACACTGTATTTCTGATCAATTTTGATGTTATTTTAAAGAACAAAAAATGTGCTTTTCTTTCAAAAACAAGGACATTTCTAAGTGACCCCGAACTTTTGAACAATAGTGTACATTTGCAAAAATTTCTAAAAACCTTTTTTTGCTCTGTCATTTTGGGGTATTGTGTGTAGATTGATGAGGGGGAAAAACTATTTTATTCATTTTATGTACTAAGGTACAGTAAGTTATGGAATTTTTTAAGATGGTCATAAAATGGATAATTTAGCCATTTGATTTTGAATTAGGCCTTTATTGCTGTAGCCCATAGAAATGCATTGAATATCTTGAAAAACCATGAACAAAGGCTCCAAAAACACTAAAATACATAATTTTAGAAATGGCAAAACCCTCAGTGTAGTGATGCAGGTCTTTAGATGTTGTATACGGACACACCCGGCCTGCACAGCTGTATAGGGGAAATGGCTCGAGTCGCACAAAATGGAATAAAACATTGCAGATATAGTTCGGAATGAAACAAGCACAACACCTAAGGAACTCCATCACTATACTGAAAGCTTTGTAATTTCTAAAAGGGCGTTATATTAGGGTGTTTTTTGTTCATGTTGGATGAGGAAGTGAATCATAATAAAGGTGTCTAGACCCTTCTATAACATGCCTTTTACATTTAAAAATAATTGTAAAGGGAACTGCAGCTGCAAAGTTAAAACACCCTATCACCGAAATATTGTTGCTTTAAAGGATAGGAAGCATTTCTAGTTTTACCTCACCAGTTTGTGGTCAAAGACTTTGTGACTACAACTTACTAAGTATAAGTTACTATCTGGTTACTTATAAGTACAAACATAATGTTTTTGGGTTATTACATATTTATTAACTTCCGTATATCTTCTAAAATACCCACAATGCGCTATTTCTCAACATCATGTGGAGGATCTACTCTGGGTTATTGACTTCATATGCTTGCTCAGTAGCTAACTCAAGCTAGCTAATGTTAGCCACACCTCATGCTCTTCACACCTCATGCTCTGTATTATCTTGTGGGAACCCGCTCTGGTGCCTTTTTGCCTTGGGCTCAAAACGAAGTAGAAAATCATATCTGCTTGCTCTAATTGTACTAGGAGTCCTCATCGGTTCTCCTTTTATTTATTTGTATTTTTCGCCATTGTTCTCTGTGAAAAAGGCTACGGTAGTTTTGTAACATTTTCCACCTTGGCTTAGTGCTGCATGCTAGCTGACTGAGACAAAGCGGATTTAACTTTATTAAGAAAACAGCCCTAATGTTGGAAACAAACATCATTATGTTGTCATCCAAAATCGCATTTATTTATTTTCCTAGCTGTAGCACACAATATTTGACATACAGCAGTTATTTTCAGGGCGAACTAGTTTTGTCTGCTTCATGTTTTCATTTTTGCCATGGAACAAATATCGTGATACTCGTATCGTCACATCCCTATCTGGAATCAATCTATTTTTCTCACTATATAGCTAGTTAACGGATTTCCCTGACTCTCCCTAGGCCTGGTGAAGCACTCGTGAGTCCCTCACTTTGATTGATAACTCAGCCTGCGCTCTATTAAAAGTGTTGTCATTGAATTGGCCCTAGCCTTAAATCTGTATGTCTCTGCTCTCTCTTTGTTTTTGATCTGTGGTTATGTTTTAGTTGTGTTGTGTTGTGTGGTCTGCAGTAGTTGGGCTCTAGGCTGGTAGGGCAAACGTTAGCAGGCTAGTTGGCTAGCAACCTTGCAAGTTGATTTGTAACAATAAATTCATAAAGTAGTTGCTTATAAGTTAGCAGAAAATGTAATTGAAACCAGTAGTCATACAATTTAGTTTAATTTGAAGTTACACATTGTAAATTACTGTATTTTTGTTGGAGTTTATATTATAGGGAATAGGCTGGCTTGCCGGGTCCTCTATATTACATCACACCCCAGAAAAACATTTTCCGACATGACGTTGGCATTCTTCAGGCATTCTTCTTCAATTCTGATTGGCTTTATGTAATAACTCGAAAAATAGTAAAGTGAGGTGTAACTTTGAATGGTGACCTTTGATGCATACACTAATGCAAATCTATCTGTTACATGTGGTTACGTTTATGCTTCCTACCCCTTGACTTTTTCCACATTTTGTTGTATTGAAGTCTGAATTTAAAATGGATTGAATATAGATTTTTGGGTCAATACCCCATTATATAAAAGTGGAATTATGTTTTTATAATTTTTTACAAATTAATTGAAAATGAAATGTCACGGATCCCTCTGGAACTTTCATCACGCACACCTGTCCCCTATTCCCACTGATTAGTATTTGTATATACAGTGAGGGAAAAAGAAACTGACAAAGAAATGATCAGTCTATAATTTTAATGGTAAGTTTATTTGAACAGTGAGAGACAGAATAACAACAAAAACAATCCAGAAAAACGCATGTCAAAAATGTTATAAATTGATTTGCATTTAAATGAGGGAAATAAGTATTTGACCCCCTCTCAATCAGAAATAATTCTGGCTCCAAGGTGTCTTTTATACAGGTAATGAGCTGAGATTAGGAGCACACTCTTAAAGGGAGTGCTCCAAATCTCAGTTTGTTACCTGTAAAAAAGACACCTGTCCACAGAAGCAATCAATCAATCAGATTCCAAACTCTCCACCATGGCCAAGACCAAAGAGCTCTCCAAGGATGTCAGGGACAAGATTGTAGACCTACACAAGGCTGGAATGGGCTACAAGACCATCGCCAAGCAGCTTGGTGAGAAGGTGACAACAGTTGGTGCGATTATTCGCAAATGGAAGAAACACAAAATAACTGTCAATCTCCCTCGGCCTGGGGCTCCATGCAAGATCTCACCTCGTGGAGTTGCAATGATCATGAGAATGGTGAGGAATCAGCCCAGAACTACACTGGAGGATCTTGTCAATGATCTCAAGACAGTTGGAAACATAGTCACCAGTAAAACAATTGGTAACAAACTACACCGTGAAGGACTGAAATCCTGCAGCGCCCGCAAGGTCCCCCTGCTCAAGAAAGCACATATACATGCCCGTCTGAAGTTTTCCAATGAACATCTGAATGATTCAGAGGACAACTGGGTGAAAGTGTTGTGGTCAGATGAGACCAGAATTTGGCATCAACTCAACTCGCCGCGTTTGGAGGAGGAGGAATGCTGCCTATGACCCCAATAACAACACCCCCACGGTCAAACATGGAGGTGGAAACATTATGCTTTGAGGGTGTTTTTCTGCTAAGAGGACAGGACAACTTCACCGCATCAAAGGGACGATGGATGGGGCCATGTACCGTCAAATCTTGGGTGAGAACCTCCTTCCCTCAGCCAGGGCATTGAAAATGGGTCGTGGATGGGTATTCATTACGGCCCATCATTACACACATGTCACCATTGTTACGCATATCAGCGCTTCATTGGACTCATCTGGATTCCATCACTTATTGATTGCCTCCCCTATATCTGTCTATTCCTCAGTTTCATCCCCGTGTCAGCATGAATGTTGTTGTTTTTTGTTCCCTTTGTCCAGACGCTGTCATTGTTTTGTTTCATGTCGGTTATATATTACATGTTCACTCCCTGTACTTGCTTCTCGTTTACCAGCATCTGTCCCTACAGAATGCTGACACCACATAATTGGAAGCATCAGGGAGTTTTTTTGTTGGTGACGTTGGGTCCGGGTCCCCTGCCGAAGGAATCTGGGGGTGCCTCAGCTGGCTCGTCAGACTTCCATGCCTTGGCTGGCTCGAGAGGTTTTCTTACCTCGGTTGGTTCAGCAGGCTCCCATCCCAAGTCATACCTCAGCCGGCTCGTCAGGCTCCCACGCCTCGGCAGGCCTGCCAGGCTCGCCCAGGTGGGATGCCGGGTGCCGCTCCTAGGGGAGGGACTGTCATGTCTGCTCCCACTCCCCCTCTCTGGCGCTCGAGGGTGCCAGGCAGCCCGTCATTACGCACGCGTGTCACCATCGTTACGCGCATGAGCTCTTCATTGGACTCACCTGTACTCTATCACCTATTGATTGCCTCCCCTATATCTGTCTGTTCCACAGTTTCATCCCTGTGTCAGCATTAATGTCCAGACGCTGTCCTTGTTTTGTTTCATGTCAGTTATTTATTTTTTCACTCCCTGTACTTGCTTCTCGTCTCCCAGCGTCTGTCCTCACAACTGGTGACTCTAAAACAACGTTTAATGGCTGTGATTGGCGATAACATTGTTGTTACTCCACAATACTAACCTATTGACAGTGAAAAGAAGAAAGCCTGTACAGAATAAACATTTTCCAAAACATGCATTCTGATTTGAAATTAGCCACTAAAGCAACGTTTTGGTTTTTGCCCTAACACTACAAAGCAGATGGTTATTTGATTATTTGAAGCTGTGTAGTGTAAGGGCAATTACCAAAATATACTTCCCTTGGGGTCCCGAGGACCGAGTTTCATAAACTCTGCACTAAAGTAATACTGCAAAAAATGTGGCAAAGCAATTCACTTTTTGTCCTGAATACAAAGTGTTATGTTTGGGGTAAATCCAATACACTTTACTGAGTACCACTCCACATATTTTCAAGGATAGTGGTGGCTGCATCATATTATGGGTATGCTTGTAATCGTTAAGGACAGGGGAGTTCTTCAGGATTTAAAAGATATGGAATGGAGCTAAGCACAGGTAAAATCCTAGAGGAAAACCTGGTTTTGTCTGCTTTCCACCAGACACAGGGAGATTAATTCCCCTTTCAGCAAGACAATAACTGGGGTTGCTTTCCAAGAAGACAGTGAATGTTCCTGAGTGGGCAAGTTACAGTTTTGACTTAAATCTTCTTGGAAATCTATGGCAAGACCTGCAAATGGTTGTCTAGCAATGTTAAACAACCAATTTGACAGAGCTTGAAGAATTTCGAAAATAATAATGGGTAAATGTTGCACAATCCAGGTGTGTAATCAGTTTTGGTCATCCGTGGCTGTATTGGAGGTGGAGTGGTTTCACCTCTTTTCCTCCATCTCCATCTCAGTGTGCTTCATTCTATAGCTTGACGACTCCTGATATATCCAGGAGTGATACGTATACATTTTGTCTTCATCTGTTATTGTCTAGTACTGTTTTTTTTGCTAACTAGGTCAATCTACTTTAGTAGGCTGCCTGTCTTCCCATTATCCTACTTACTGTGTGAACTGCAGACTGCTATTAACCTGCAGATGATTGTTGACACATCAACCAGGATTAAGGGGTGTGGCAATTTGTGACTATTGTTTTGGTGGCTCGATCTACAAGGCATTCAAAGTTGATCACCAAACGTTTCTGTAAAAAACAACAACGATAAAGCCTTGTGTTCCTAATGATTATTTTTTGCGCTGTTGGCAGTAGGTGCACTTGATTCAGCAGCCCTAGCGCCGAGAAGGTAAAGTGTTCCCATTTTAAACCATTTCATGTGTCTGAAGGTAGAACAAAATATTTGTTTAACTATCCCAAGATAGAACAGAGCCTGTCATTTCCAATGAGAGCAAAGGAATCATAGTGGGCAGAACAAGGTGGGCAGAGCCAAGCACGAGCTAGTGAGATCCTATTGGCGCATTCTAACATTTATTTGCATATTTTCGATAGGGAAGGACTACTCTGTAAAGAGTGTGTGTGCAATAACTAAAAACTATTTTTTTAAACTTTGGAAAAGCCATAAAATGCACGTTCTCCCTACTTTCACTAAGGCTACAACCAGCTCTGCAGCTGCAATGAATGAGTAGAGCAAAGTGTTTCAATAAGCTTGGGTTGTTATTATTAACACCTTGTGTATTTTTTCACATCAAGGAATATTTCACTTTCTCTGGTCATACGAGTAACAACATGAATTGGTGCATGAGGCAGAAATAATGCAATGCGACTTGAGTTTCACCATCAGCTGGAAGACTGTGTCCCCTTTTCTGAGATGAGGAGGAAGGGAGAGAGGAGGGACGGTGAGTCAGGTGAGAGGCAGCCTCACTG
The DNA here is from genome assembly GCF_057628025.1 of Oncorhynchus mykiss. NCBI lineage: Eukaryota > Metazoa > Chordata > Actinopteri > Salmoniformes > Salmonidae > Oncorhynchus > Oncorhynchus mykiss. Next base: position 51,533,314 of record NC_143027.1, on the reverse strand, counting down.
CTGCGCTCTCCCTCCCTCCCATCAGATGCAGGCCATCAGTCCAGTAAAAAAAAAAAGCAAATTATTACGCTCACTCAGCTGTGCCTCACAAGTAATACAACAAATGATCCATACCAGTGTGATCATATACTTAACATTTTGAAAAATAATTAAAATATGGTCTGAGAACAACATTGGCAGGGCAGTTCAATCATAACCAATATGTAGTGATAATGTATTGGGCTTATAGCCTACTGCACAATGTCACACCCTGACCATAGAGAGCCTGTTATTCTCTATGTTGGTTAGGTTGGAGTGTGACTAAGGTGGGTCATCTAGGTGATTATATACCTATGCTGGCCTGGTATGATTCTGAATCAGAGGCAGATGTTTATCCTTGTCTCTGATTGGGGGATCATATTTAGGCAGCCATTTCTCCTTTTGTGCTTTGTGGGATCTTGACTATGTATTGTTTCCTGTGAGCATATTTGTAGCTTCACGTTTCGTTTTGTTTGTTTATTGTTTCGTTTTGCTTTGAGGTTCATATAGCAATAAAGATGTGGAACCCAGATCACGCTGAGCTTTGGTCCAGTTATTAAGACGAACGTGACACACAATCCGTATTGCTATAGAACTGTTTTTAGTAGATTAATTTTGCATAGGTTTATGTTTTTTAAGTCATGTTTAAAAAATCTGAGCGGTACTCAAAGTGATCATGACTCAGAAAAGGTTGGTGACCAATGCTCTAATCAAATCCAGACATATTTAAATGCAATATGCTTCAGAATGACAGTTGTGGTTTTGGCTGGAAATACCGGGAAAGGTGATTTATTCTCAGGATGGAACATTTGTAAAATACCTGGAAAATATTCAACCCTAGCGTACATGTGCATAGACCACCAGGCCATGAGGCCTGTACAGTAGCCTCAAGATCTGTTGAAAAGGGTTCAATACAGACCTGGTAAGCAGTGACCTCCAGAACTCAGTCATTCAGTGTGTTTCACCATAGGGATGTGGGTTTCCGTAAGAGGGTCCAGTCTGCTGAGGACGAAGGCAGCTCGTCATCATCACTCCAGCACCTCACCCTCTCAGAGTTCCTCAAAGAGTATGTCCCATTTCACTAATCTGGCTCCCATGCCACGCATGAGTAGCGCAAGACCCACCTATAATAACCCATTAACCCTGGCCACCATTTTCTTGGACTAAGCCTGTTATGCTCCAGGGTGAAGTTTCCACTGGTTACAGATCTAGGCTCAGATTACCCTCAGCCAATCTTAACCTTAACCATTAGTGGGGGAAAGGCAAAACTGACCTATGATCAGTGTGGCAACTTCACCCTACTCTGTCTTGTTCACCCGATCTATTTTTTTTAAACTAATCTAATAACAACTCAATATGACACCTACCTCTTTACAAAACTGAACCATACCGCAACTTCTTAACCAGCCACGATACACTTGTCTTAACCCTATCCTAAAGTTTTCTTTTTATATCTATATATTAATTTATTTTACCTTATTTTACCAGGTAAATTGACTGAGAACTCATTAGTTACAGGGGAGAGGAGTAACCCTTCATCGCTACTTTGTCCATCTGAAGACAAGTGGAGCTCCTACCTGATGTCAACTATGATTCTAGCCAATGGCAGGATAGTTAAGGAATCTCAAATGGCACCCTATTCCCTATGTAGTGCCCTACTTGAATTTAATTTTAATTTTACCCTTATTTTACCAGGTAAATTGACTGAGAACACATTCTCAGTCAACTTAATGACCAGATCCCAACGGGCTTTTGTCTAAAAGTAAGGCACTATATATGGAATAGGGTGCGATTTGGGAGGCAGCCCTTTTCTTTGAAGTCTGTTACACCAGATGTTAGTTATCAGTATGGCTCAGTTCTGCTTTGACATGGAAAGACTGTGTATTGCATTGCATGTACTCTAACTGTCCTCCTGCCTCTAACAGAATACCTATCACCTGGAATGTCTACTCTACCTACTAGTAGTGTTATGAATAGCTGACATTATGTGTCAAGGTCATGCCTTGAATAGCATCGATGCATAATTTAAACTGTTGGGTTATTCCAAACTTTCCAAGTATGTTACTAAGAGTGCTGGTCTTTTTGACCAGGGGTGGCCAATCAAGGAGGCCAAACAATTTATCATGGTCTTCATACTTACATAAAACTGAATAGTTTTACTCAGGTGTTAAGGTGTTTGAGTTGACCACTCCTGGTCTAGATTAATGAGATAAACCTAGCTAGCCTGGTCCCAGATCTGTGTGTTCTCTTGCCAACTCCATGGCTCACTGTCAAGCCAGAAACAGACTGTATCCCAGGCTAAAACCTAGCTTTACTGTACTATGGAATGTCATACTAAAATTCCTTTCCTAAAAACAGGATTGAGGACGAGGAGTGGGATAAATACATAATTCCCTCCAAAGTTGAGTCAGAGAAATACAAAGTCAGCAGAACCTTCAGCTTCCTGAAGAGCAGGATGTCCAGCCCACGTAACAAGATCAAGGTGAGCGCTCCGGGGTGAAGTTTCCCCTAGGTACAGATCTAGGATCAGCTTCCCCTCCCCCAATCATAACCTTAACCATAAATAGCAGAAATGCAAGAATGACCCAAGATCAGCATCTAGGGGCAAATTCACCCTACATACACCCAAGTGAGATAGACAACAAACACTCTGTTGGTTATTCTCCAAGTTACAACAAAATATACTGTAGTACTACAGCAAAATCCAGTTCTTGGGTTAAAAGTTTAAGATAATCCACACCAGACGTGCCACTGGACCTGTTGGACTCTCCCACACAAACCTTTAAACACCTCTGTCAGGATTACTATTCTGCTGGGAGCCATTGTTTGGGAATGGTGCCTTTGCTCGGGGAAGGGAAAATTCCCTTTCCATACATTTTAGCAACAGGACACAATGAAAACATCCTCTAAAATAATCTACAGACCCCCAACGCAGGGCCGGGATCCAAAACACATCCCATTATACTCAATCAGTCATATACCCATGTGCACTGAAAAGAACACAAAAATCCAATAAACTTTTTTATTTGTCACATGCTTCCTGAACAACAGGTGTAGACTCACAGTGAAATGCGTACTTAAGGGCCCTTACGACAATGCAGAGAGAAACTATGGGGAAAAAAATAGAAAAATAATAACACGAGGAATACAATGACAAACAATAACTTAGCTATACATACAGTTGAAGTCGTAAGTTTACATACACTTTGGCCAAATACAATTAAACTCAGTTTTTCACAATTCCTAACATTTAATCCAAGTAAATATTCCCTGTTTTAGGTCAGTTAGGATCTCCACTTTATTTTAAGAATGCAAAATGTCAGAACAATAGTAGAGCATGATTTATTTCAGCTTTTATTTATTTCATCACATTCCCAGTTGGTTAGAAGTTTACATACACTCAATTAGTATTTGGTAGCATTGTCTTTAAATTGTTTCACTTGGGTCAAACATTCCGGGTAGCCTTGCACAAGCTTCCCACAATAAGTTGGGTGAATTTTGGCAGAGCTGGTGTAACTGAGTCAGGTTTGTAGGTCTCCTTGCTCCTTCCTCGCACAAACTTTTTCAGTTCTGCCCACAAATGTTCTATGGGACTGAGGTCAGGGCTTTGTGATGGCCACTCCAATACCTTGACTTTGTTGTCCTTAAACCATTTTGCCACAACTTTGGAAGTATGCATGGGGTCATTGTCCATTTGGAAGACCCATTTGCAACCAAGCTTTAACTTCCTGAGTGATGTAATGAGATGTTGCTTCACTATATCCACGTAATTTTCCCGTCCCATGATGCCATCTATTTTGTGAAGTGCACCAGTCCCATCCTGCAGCAAAGCACCCCCACAACATGATGCTGCCACCTCCGTCCTTCACGTTTGGGATGGTGTTCTTGGGCTTGCAAGCCTCTCCCTTTTTCCTCCAAACATAACAATGGTCATTGTCACCAAACAGTTCTATTTTTGTTTCATCAGACCTGAGGACATTTCTACAAAAAGTAAGAGCCCCATGTGCAGCTGCAAACCGTAGTCTGGCTTTTTATGGCGGTTTTGGAGCAGTGGCTTCCTCCTTGCTGAGTGGCCTTTCAGGTTATGTCGATATAGGACTTGTTTTACTTTGGATATAGATACCTTTGTACCTGTTTCCTTCAGCATCTCCACAAGGTCCTTTGCTGTTGTTCTTGGATTGATTTGCACTTTCCGCACCCAAGTACGTTCATCTCTAAGAGACAGAACATGTCTCCTTCTTGAGTGGTATGACAGCTGTGTAGTCCCATGGTGTTTATACTTGCGTACTATTGTTTGTACAGATGAACCTGGTACCTTCAGGTGTTTGGAAATTGCTCCCAAGGATGAACCAGACTTGTGGAGGTCTACAATTATTTTTCTGAGGTCATGGCTGATTTCTTTTGATTTTACCATGATGCCAAGCAAAGAGGCATTGAGTTTGAAGGTAGGCCTTGAAGTACATCCACAGGTACATCTCCAATTGACTGAGGCTAATTTACATTATTTATCAGAAGCTTCTAAAGCCATGACATCATCTTCTGGAATTTTCCAAGCTGTTTAAAGGCACAGTCAACTTATTGTATGTAAACTTCTGACCCATTGGAATTGTGATAGTCAGGCAACCTGGTATCACACCAGAGAACACACACAGGATATAAACCTTTTAGCTGTGAGGACTGTGGAAAGAGTTTTACGACATCTAACCATCTTATTGTACACCAGAGAACACACACTTAATTAAGTGAAATAATCTGTCTGTAAACAATTGATGGAAAAATTACTTGTGTCATGCACAAAGTAGATGTCCTAACCGACTTGCCAAAACTAGAGTTTATTCATATGAAATTCCTGGAGTGGTTGAAAAAGGAATTTGAATGACTCCAACCTAAGTGTATTTAAACTTCCGACTTCAACTCTACATATTACTGTGCAATTGAATATGTCACTGTCTACACAACAGTAGCAGGTAATAGCAACATCTGACTGTGCCTTAATCTCTCTCTCAAGCTCTCTCTTCCTCACTGGTACATCAAATAAAACACCCCCCACCCATGGCTTTGGCTTCTCTGGGGCTTTCTGCACTGCAGGTGAAGGAGGGAAAAGAGAAGACTGGAAAGGAGAAGACAGGAGCAACTAACGTACACCAGTTTGTGCCAGTCTCTCCCTCAGGACCCTCTGGGCTGTCTGTATATGTGGCCTGTGACAAGCCTGTCCCTGGGAAAGAGTTTCTGCAGTGTACCAGTGAGTACTGTACTTTTTGTCACTCTCTATTCCCTGTAGGGGACTATTGCTCAGGTCTTTGGCCATGTCTAATAACAAGGCAATTTGATAGCAATTCCAATCCCTTAAGATTGCTAATTAGAATTTATTTATAAAATCTTTAATGCTAACATGGAGGATAGTTTGGAGGTCAAACTCTGTGCACAATTGGCTCTGCTGAGCACTAGTATCTGATTACTGTGACAATTAACATACTGAGTGAAAGTCATAAAATGTCACTTCCTCCCTAGACTGCTCTCTGAGTGTCCATAAGGGCTGTCGTGACTCGACTGCAGCCTGTGGGAAGGTATGGGTCACCTACTGAACATATTCTTTCACCTTTGACCCCATGAGTACTGTATATCACTGAGAACTAATGCTACATTCATGCCATGTGTTCGGAAATCCAACTTCTAAATTCAGAGCAACAAGTTGTTTGCATTCATATGCTTTGAATTCAGAGAGAATGACAATTGACTAACACCTGACTAGTTACTTCAACCATAAACAAGAATTACGGCTAACATGCTCGCAAACAAACAAATTATAGTGTTCTAAAACATATTTATGTAAATAGGCTGTTTTTGATGAATAACATTTTGTTGTTTATAATTAACTGCCGAAAACATTTTGTCATCAACGGTAATTTCCTTGGTAGGTGATATCAGAGTTCAACATGTCGGGGAAGTGGGAGTACTCAGATCTTACCCGAGTTTCCAATTTGTTATTAAGAGTTGGAAGGCCATTCAAATAGATTTTTTTACCCTCGGAAACTACAATTTCCGAGTGTCAGACATGTTTTGAACACGTCATAAAGAACATGGAGACCTATGCTAGGATCCTATTCACACTATAGCTGAGCTGGGAGAATACATGGCATCCAGTCTAGCTTTGTCTTGTAAATGTACTTGCCAGTGTCGATTTTAGCATGTACATCTTGGTGTGGCAAACCAAAAAATGCATGACAGCAAAGCCACTAAACACACAACACAGCACTAAACAATACATTAATTGCACTATAACGGTGAGAAACGGTGCCAACAAACTGTTAGGGCCTACATAGAGCTGTCCAAACAGCAGTCCCAACTTACCACTGCTACACCTGGCTATCAGCGAAGCCTTGTCTAGCAGGGCAACAGTTCATTCAGCCTTATTTACTGCCTTTAAAAAAACATAGCTGATATGGCTGATTTGCTTAAAACCTCTTAAAGGATTAGCCCCTTTTTTCCAATTTTCGCCTAAAATGACATACCCAAGTCTAAGGCCCTGGAAGCAAAGATATGCATATTCTTGGTACAATTTGAAAGGAAACACTTTGAAGTTTATGGAAATTTGAAAGGAATGTAGAAGAATATAACACAGTAGATCTGGTAAAAGATACAAAGAAAAAAAAACGTTATTTTGTATTTTTTGTACCATCTTTGAAATGCAAGAGAAAGGCCATAATGTATGATTCCAGCCAGGGGCAATTTAGATTTTGGCCACCAGATGGCATCGGTGTATGTGCAACGGTTTAGACTGATCCAATGAACCACTGCATTCCTGTTCAAATTTTTGTGCACTCTCCTCAAACAATAGAATGGTATTATTTCACTGTAATAGCAACTTTAAATTGGACAGTGCAGTTAGATTAACAAGACCATTACAGACCATTGCTTGTGTTTCTTGGCCCAAGCAAGTCTCTTCTTATTATTGGTGTTCTTTCGTAGTGATTTCTTTGCAGCAATTCGGCCACGAAGGCCTGAATCACAGTTTCATCTGAACAGTTGATGTTGAGATGTCTGTTACTTGATCTCTGTGAAGCACTTATTCGGGCTGCAATTGCTGAGGCTGGTAACTCTAATGCACTTATCCTCTGCAGCAGAGGTAACTCCTGGTCTTCCATTCCCGTGACTAGAGCCAGTGTCATTGTAGAGCTTGATGGTTTTTGTGACTGCACTTGAAGAAACTTTATCGCATTAAGAAGGAAAGAAATTCCACAAATTAACTTTCAACCTCTTGGAACTACCCATCCCGGATCCGGGAGAATTGTCAGCAACTACACTAATTAGCATAGCGCAACGGTCAAATAATCTTACTAGAAAATATTCATATTCATGAAATCACAAGTGAAATATAGCAAAACACAGCTTAGCCTTTTGTTAAACACCCTATCGTCTCAGATTTTTAAATTATGCTTTACAGCGATAGCAAGACAAGCGTTTGTGTAAGTTTATCGATAGCCTAGCATAGCATTATGTCCAGCTAGCAGCAGGAAGCTTGGTCACGAAAATCAGAAAAGCAATCAAATTAACCGTTTACCTTTAATGATCTTCGGATGTTTTCACTGACGAGACTCCCAGTTAGACAGCAAATGTTCCTTTTGTTCCATAAAGATTATTTTTATACCCAAAATACCTCCGTTTGTTTGTCACATTATGTTCAGAAATCCACCAGAAATAGTGGTCACGACAACGGCGATAAATATCAAATATCTATTCGATAATATATCAACCTGGACATGAGGTGACTACCTCATGAAGCTGGTTGAGAGAATGCCAAGAGTGTGCAAAGCTGTCATCAAGGCAAAGGGTGGCTATTTGAAGAATCTTAAATATAAAATGTATTTTGATTTGTTTAACACTTTTTGGTTACTGCATGTGTTATTTCATGGTTTTGATGCCTTCACTATTATTCTACAATGTCTAAAATAGTAAAAAGAAAGAAAATCCATTGAATGAGTAGATGTTCTAAAACTTTTGACCGGTAGTGTATGTATAATTTACCAAAAAATTGAAAACATTTCAAAAAATGGTCCAAAACACACTTTTTACGAGGTAAAATTTATTTTTACAATTTTGAAGATTTCACGTTTGAGACTTGACTTTCTGACCATTTCATATATGAAATCCTACGGCGGAGCTCGCTCGCCACCTTTTGTATTTTTGGTTTATAACACCTGGCATTTGACATGTTTATCTTGCAATATGTTTTTGACCAACTGCCATCCAATTGAGTGGTATTCGCAATTGTGTGTATGGTTGGCCCAATGCCAATAGATGCCATTCATTTTTGTCCATTTCATGGGGTTCTTCCTTTACCAACCCCTACGCTCCGTATTTTCCACTGGCTGCCCCACCAACACAGAAAGCACTGAGCTAGGCTGAAACACCAGCATTTTGGAGCTGCCTTACCCATGAAAGCAAAAAAGACACCTAGTTTGTGTGCGGCTTTATTAACTCAATTATTATTATTTTTTTTATATTGTTTGCAAACTGATATGTGACACATATTAATGGCAAAATAACATGCCCCACCTGCCCTGAATGACGCGTCGCCACTGCATATGATAAACTACAGATTTATCGGGACCACCCCCATACTGTTAAGTCAATCTCATGTGCAAATTAGAGAAGGCTAGTAGATGTACTGATAATGAACTACTAAGTAACTGCTACTAATAAATCTTGATTTGATTATCCTGTCCTCAGAGGCCTCTGGAGAAGAATGTGGCGATGTTAAAGTCCAAATCTCTCCCACACAGTAAGTTTGCCATTCCTCCTCTCCTCTACTATCTCCATTCATCAACATCCTCCTCCTCTTCTCCTTCATCTCTCCTGCCGAGTAAGTTAGGTATACCTTCTCCCTCCCTCCCCCTTCCTCCCTCCTCCTCTCTGATAATGTGTTAAAGTTTAATGGGGGCCAGGTGCGTGTGTGTGCCTGCAATGTGAGGACATTGAGCATTTCTCACACACTGAATGAATGCGCCATTGCACTATAACTACAGTGTGAGGCTTTGTCCCTGTTATGGGTGTTTGTGACACAGAGGTCAAGTTAAGAAGTCAAGGTCAGATCAGGTGACTGAAGGAGACATTCTCAGTTTTGATCCTTTGAAACACAATTAGTAGAATTGTTGTTGTTATATACAACTTCTGGACTGGGCTGGATGAATGTTGTCATCTTTGACATGTTCCCTCTTCTCCCCCCTCTCTCTCCTGTCCCCATATTCAGTGATGAGGGAGGGTTCCCCTGCCTCCCTCACCTCTTCCTCCTCCCTCCTCACCATGCTGCCCCGAGGCAGAAAATATATGACTGCTCCCCTATCTAAGAGCCCCTCTGAGTCTACAGACAGGTGAGTACACACACACACACACACACACACACACACACACACACACACACACACACACACACACACACACACACACTGCACAGGTCTCTCCAGCTTCACTAATAGATCCCGTCTCGCTCTCTCTAGGAGGCTAAGGGATGCTGTGGGGGTCAGTGTGGACAGTGACGTGTGGAACAGCTGCTCCCTTAATGAAGAGGGGGTACAGGTCACAGGGACCGCATCATCCACAGACTACCATCTCACCACACAGGGTAATGGCTTGAACTGTACAACTGCACAACACCAGGGTATTAGAAGGACCAGACCTGTTAAGGTACATCATCAACACATACTGTAAACATACAAAACAGACAAGATTCAACAGCAGAAGTGTGTGTTAAGTTTCTCAGATGGAGCCTTGTCCAAGCCAGAATGGCCCATAGGGCAGGATCTGTCTCTGTTCCATCTCCTGTTTCTGTAGTGTGAGGCAGCTGAAAGCACAAATACACCCATGGACAGGACGCTAGTCTATTGCAGTGCCTTACCTAATAAGTTGACCTATCTCCATCAGAGTCGGTCGACGCCCCCCTGCTCAGCGACCTATCGGCTGACCTGGTGGGGTTTGAGGTTGAGTCCTGGAGTCTGGCCGTCACAACTGAGTTCTGCAGAAAACACGACAAACACACCGTCAAACGTCAGGATGTCATCTACGGTGTGTTAGTGTGTGTGCATGTGTGAGAGTGTGTGTACGTACAATGGTCATGTACCCATGAGAAAGGAATGGCAACACATTTCAGTGTCTCATATCTACGGTGTGTTGATGTGTGTGTGTGCGCATGCATTTGTGCATGTGCACCAGTGTGTGTGTGTGCGTGAACAAGCATTTATACATAATCCTCTCTCTGTCTGTCTCTCTCTCTCCCCGTGTAGAGCTGATGCAGACAGAGTTGCACCACATCCAGACACTGACGGTGATGTCCGAGGTGTTTCGTCGAGGGATGCTGGATGAGCTCCAACTGGACTGGGAGTGTGTGGCTCGCATCTTTCCCTGTCTGGATCCTCTCCTGCTCTTCCACAGGAATCTCTTCGGATCTTTACAGGAGCGGCGATACGCTTCAGCCCAGCCCGGACACCCACACAACTACTGCATCCACAGTATAGGGGATATACTGTTGCAACAGGTTGACACGCACACACAACAACAGATGCAAGCACATGCATGTATGCTTATTACTCACAAATGCACATTCACTGTTAACATGCAAACACAAACACCACATCATACAAACACCACATTTACACACTTCTGGACAACTCAAGGCCTATTCATATTCCCTATTTCTGTTGTTAGTTCTCAGAAGACAACGCTGTGAAGATGAAGCAAGTGTACGGAGAGTTTTGTAGTCACCACACGGAGGCTGTCAAAGTCTTCAAAGAGCTGCAGCAGCAGAACAAGAAGTTCCAGGTGTTTGTCAAAGTATGTTTCTGATGGAAGCTTTCTTTTTGAGTCCAACTTGGTTTTTATGTTTGGTCAATAATGCCCTTAAGGAGGGACTGAACAAGATGATTTTACCTTGGTTTTGTGTGTGTTATTAACACTTTTCTTATGACTACCGATGCCACTGAGGCCGTTTTTAACTGGGAAAGTTGTATGGCAACTGCTCCTCTGTAAAATGTCTATCTTTCACTCAACACACACCAGTTGTTGTCTCTTCTTCAGCAACAGAGTAACAACTCTCTGGTCAGAAGAAGGGAGGTGCCAGAGTTCATCCTGTTAGTGACTCAGCGCATCACCAAGTACCCTGTACTACTGGAGAGGATACTGCACTATACACCCGGTCAGTTACAAAGAGGGGGGAAGGAGGGAGGGAGAGACAGACAGAGAGAGAGAGCAAAATTGAGAGAGAGAGAGAGAGAGAGAGAGAGCATAAAAGCAAGAGAGGGAGAGAGCATGAGAGAGAAAGTATGTTCTTCTTTGCACTATGTATACAACTATACAATGAAACTTTGTCAAGTATGCCAGTATAGATCGTTTTTAGCCGCTGAATTGAAGCGTTTTGTTCCTTCTACCTCCAGAGGGCAGTGAGGAGCACACTGAGCTGTCGCGGGCACTCACTCAGGTGCGTGACATCATCACTGCAGTGGACACGAGTGTGAGCAAGTACGAGAAAGCCCAGGAGCTGCAGGAGGTGTTGAGCCGCGTGGAGAACAAGAGCCTTTCCAAGCTGAAGAGCGGCGAGGTGTTCCGCAAGGACGACCTGCTAGGAAAACACCAACAGAGGGAGCTGCAGCACAAGGGACTTGTCTACTGGAAAACCGCTACGGGAAGACTAAAAGGTAGGGTGAGGTCAGTGTGTGTGTATAACATTATTTATTTTTTCTGTTCGTTTTTTTTTTTTTTTAGGAATGTGGCAGTCCCACTCTTTTTATATGATCGGATAGATCAAGTGGAAAGATAGAGGAGAGAGTTTCTGAAATAACAGTGGGCCGATTTCGAACCCATGCTGCAGCGGAATGCATTCCAGAGGCAGTGGCTTATACTGTGGCACCAACCTAGGTCGCAACAGTGTCTATTCTAACACTCTCCCTCACCCACTCTCTCTGCAGACACCCTGGCTCTGCTGCTGACTGATGTCCTGGTGTTCCTGCAGGAGAAGGACCAGAGACTCATATTTGCTGCCGTGGTATGCCGGTTTGGTCAATCTCGTTACATTACACTTGATTCATTATTTCATTACCTCGTGCCTTATCTGCAATTCGATTCCATACCTAAAAAATCCTGCAAAAAGTAACAAAAAGGATTCGTTAAAGGGATGCTTCGGGATTTTGACAATCAAGCCCTTTGCCTACTTCCCCAGAGTCAGATGAATTCATTAGTGTTAGCACAATGACTGGAAGTATATGGGGACAGCTAGCATGCTAGCATGATTGGCTCGCGAAACTACCTCTAACTGGCATCGCGCATGCCCCGCCCACCCGAGGGTCTGTCTTTTTTAGCCAACTATTTCCTGTGTTTGAGGGGTGCAAAATCCACTTGTAACACTGGCTTGATTGCTTCCATTTTATTCCTGCGACTCTTTCTTTCTTTTGCTTGTGCCTTTCGATTTTTCCCGACAATGTTTGTAATGACCTCTCAAACACATCCCTGTAATGGCTGAAATGGATTCAATGGGATACATTGGCTTCGTCAGGGATTTAACGCACCATCTCGACACTTACATTACCGTTCAAAAGTTTGGGGTCACTTAGAAATGTCCTTGTTTTTGAAAGAAAAAAATAATAATTTGTCCATTAAAATAACATGAAATTGATCAGAAATACAGTGTAGACATTGTTAATGTTGTAAATGAGTATTGTAGTTGGAAACTGCATTTTTTTAAAATGGAATATCTACATAGGCGTACAGAGGCCCCTTATCAGCAACCATCACTCCTGTGTTCCAATGGCACGTTGTGTTAGCTAATCCAAGTTTATCATTTTAAAAGGCTAATTGTTCATTAGAAAACCCTTTTGCAATTATGTTAGCACAGCTGAAAAGTGTTGTTCTGATTAAAGAAGCAATAAAACTGTCCTTCTTTAGACTAGTTGAGTATCTGGAGAATCAGCATTTGTGGGTTCGATTACAGGCTCAAAATGGCCAGAAACAAAGCACTTTCTTCTGAAACTCGTCAGTCTATTCTTGTGCTGAAAAATTAAGGCTATACCTTGCGAGAAATTTTCAAGAAACTGAAGATCTGGAACAACGCTGTGTACTACTCCCTTTACAGGTCTCTCCAGAGATGTTCAATTGGGTTCAAGTCCGGGCTCTGGCTGGACCACTCAAGGACATTCAGAGACTTGTCCCGAAGCCACTCTTGCTTTGTCTTGGCTATGTGCATAGGGTCTTTGTCCTATTAGACTGGGCCAAAGGTTCACCTTCCGAGGTCTTGAGCGCTCTGGAGCAGGTTTTCATCAAGGATCTCTCTGTACTTTTCTCCATTCATCTTTCCCTCAACCTGACTAATCTCCCAGTCCCTGCTGCTGTAAAAACATCCCCACAACATGATGCTGCCACCACTATGCTTCACCGGAGGGATGGTGCCAGGTTTCCTCTAGACGTGATGCTTGGCATTCAGGCCAAAGAGTTCAATCTTGGTTTAATCAGACCAGGGAATCTTGTTTCTCATGGTGGTGAGTACTTTAGGTGCCTTTTGGCAAACTCGAAGTGGGCTGTTGTGCCTTTTACTGAGGAGTGGCTTCCGTCTGGCCACGCTACCATAAAGGCCTGATTGGTGGAGTGCTGCAGAGATGGTTGTCCTTCTGGAAGGTTCTCCCATCTCCATAGAGGAACTCTGGAGCTCTGTCAGAGTGACCATCGAGTTCTTGATCACCTCCCTGGCAAAGACCTTTCTCTCCCGATTGCTCAGTTTGGCCAGGAAGCCAGCTCTAGGAAGAGTCTTGGTGGTTCCAAACTTCTTGCATTTAAGAATGATGGAGGCCACTGTGTTCTTGGGGACCTTCAATGCTGCATAAATGTCTTGGTACCCTTCCCCAGATCTATGCCTCGACACAATCCTGTCTCGGAGATCTACGAATGTGCCATTCCAAATCATGTCCAATAAATAGAGTATACCACAGGTGGACTCCAAGTTGTAGAAACATCTCAAAGATGATCAATGGAAAGAAGATGCACCTGAGCTCAATTTCGAGTCTCTTAGCAAAGGGTCTGAATACTTATGGAAATAAAGTATTTCTGTTTTTACTTTGTAATACATTTGAAAACGTTTCTAAAAACCTGTTTTCGCTTTGTCATTATGGAGTATTGTGTGTAAATTGATGAGGAAAAATATTTATTTAATCCATTTTAGAATAAGGATGTAAAGTAACATAATGTGGAAAGGGGGGAGGGGTCTGAATACTTTCCAAATGAACTGTACATGGCATGAGAGCAATTTAAACTCTTCGGGCTTGTGGGCAGTATTTTCACGTCTGGATGAAAAGCGTGCCCAAAGTAAACTGCCCGCTACTCAGGCCCAGAAGCTAAGATATGCATATAATTGGTAGATTTCGATAGAAAACACTCTAATGTTTCCAAAACTGTTAAAATAACGTCTGTGAGTATAACAGAACTGATATGGCAGGCAAAAACCTGAGAAAAATCCATCCAGGGAAAAGAAATTGAGGTCACTCTCTTTTCAATTGGATTTCTCTATGGATCTAGATTTCTCTGGCTCTTGCTTGCAGTTCCTATCACTTCCACTAGATGTCAACAGTCTTTAGAAATTGGTTGATGTTTTTCCTTTGAGGAATTAAGAAGCAGGGCTGTTCAGAACGAGGGTCGAGTCTAGTGTACTGTTGTGGTTGGGAAGCGCGACCTGAAAGCACGCTCCACTTTGTTTTCGGCCGCTTTTGAACACAGTAATATCCCATCTTAAATTTGATTGATTATTTACGTTTAAAAATACCTAAAGTTGTATTAGGAAAGTTGTTTGGAACAAGTTTACAGGTAACTTAGATATTTTGTAGTCATGTTGCACGAGTTGGAACCAGTGTTTTCCTGGATCAAACGTGCCAAATAAATGGACATTTTTTTATCAAACAAAAGGACCGTTTGTGATGTTTATGGGACATTTTGGAATGCCAACAAAATAAGTTCTTCAAAGGTAAGGCATGAATTATATCGCTATTTCTGAGTTTTTGAAATCTGACATGTTGGCTGGATTAACAACAAGTGTAGCCTTAATTTGGTGTATTGCATGTGTGATTTCATGAAAGTTTAATATTTATAGTAATTTAATTAGAATTTGGCGCTCTGCCATTTCACCGGATGTTGTCGAGGGGTTCCGCTAGCGGAACGTCTAGCCGTAACAGGTTTTAAAGGGGTAAACTGGTATTGGTACTGTCATTTTAATTTCATGTATGGTCAGTCCTTGCATCCATAGTTCCGTCTATGAATTTAAGAGTGTGTACACTTCTCCAGCCCCATCATTTAGCTGTTTACCAAAAACATTTTTTGCAGAACTCCGGTACTTCACAGAGAACAGGCTGAAAAGTAGACAAAACAAAAAAGGAGAACGAAAAAATGAAGAACTATTCAACTAAACAGGGAGCCAGGGAGAACCGTCAGTCAGACAGGATGCCAATAGTGTTCTTTCCCGGAAAATGACCTTATTTAAACTGTCCCTCTCCAGGACCAGAAGCCCCCAGTCATCCCCCTGCAGAAGCTAATTGTGAGAGAGGTAGCCAATGAGGAGAGAGGGATGTTCCTAATCTCTGCCTCCTCAGTGGGGCCTGAGATGTACGAGGTTCACACCTTCTCGAAAGAAGAGAGGAACGCCTGGATGAGACACATACGACGGGCCGTAGAGAGGTGAGGAGTGTGTGTGAGTGTTTGTGTGTTGATAATATAACAATAATAAGCCATTTAGCAGACACTTTTATCCAAAGCGACATACAGTCACACATTTTACATAATGGTGGCCCCAGCGGGAATCAAACCCACGACTATTTGCGTGTCAAGTGCTATGCTCTACCGACTGAGCCAAACAGTGTGTGTGTGTGTGTGTGTGTGTGTGTGTGTGTGTGTGTGTGTGTGTGTGTGTGTGTGTGTGTGTGTGTGTGTGTGTGTGTGTGTGTGTGTGTGTGTGTGTGTGTGTGTGTGTGTTAGTTGTCCTGAGGAGGAGGAAGAGAGATGTGTTGAGACTGAGGTCAGACGGAACACTGAGCTGAGAGTTCAGAAGATCTACAAACTCCAAGGTAAGACATCAGTCATCCCTACACATTCATCATGGACTTAACCATTCCCATCACAGACACTTTGTAGCGTTTCCCCCCCCCCGAAAATTGTCTGTGAGCCAGGAGAAACTGTAGTCCATTGTTTGCTTTTCTTATAAATAGCCATTACAAACTTCAGCTGACTTTCTTACCATAGATTACATTTTCTCCTGGCCAATAGACCAATTTCAGGTTGAGGAACCATCCAATATTATGTTGCAATTTACAGGACTTCCCTTTAAACTGAGTGTGATCCATGATCTATATCGTTATTTCAGACACCCTGGCAAGTCAGGACCAGCGTATCTGCAGTGGTCTGGAGGAGAAGCTACAGCTGTATGCCGAGCTGACAGAGTTAACCCTTCATACACCAGAGCCCCTGCCACAGCACCACCTACTGGTCCAACCAGACCCTGATGCTCAAATGCCACCGCAGACCACTGCACTACTCACAGCTGCACTCAAAGAGGGTGAGAACCACACATACAGGCGCACTATGCACAGCTGCATCCTCTCCTTTTATATTAGAGAGTATATTGAGAGACATCTCTTCTCTCTTTCCTCGCTCGCTCTCTTGTTCTCTCTCTCGCTCTCTTTGTATGTAGCGGAGAAGCTGATGTCTACCTTGCAGGCCAGTGAGGCCCACACTGAGCCCAGCCACAGCCCCCCTGTCAGAGTCCCAGAGTACTGCAGCTACAACAGCCATTGCAGGATCCAGGAGTCACCCGCTGAGTGTGAGTCAATACACTAACCCTAACCCTAATAAGCCCCTAACTCTAACCCTAACCACGACCTCCAACGACTATGGAATTACCCAGGAATCGCCTACAGAGAGTGAGTATGAGACACACAACCACACAGTAAAGGAATAGTTTACCCCAAAATAGAAAGAATGTCAAAAGTGTTTGATTCTACTATAATCATGAACTGTTTCTTTAAATGGACTGTTTTTGGTGTCCTCTTACTGTAGTGGACTATCCGAGCACGCTCAGTGTGAGCTCGGCCTCTCTGGTGTCGGATGGCGAGTGGGCAGGGCCAGACACCATCTTGTGGCACTCTATAACCGAGCTGAGGAGAAGAGACACCAATGGAGCACCAATGAAGGTGTGTGTGGATAGGTGTGGGTCCTTGTGGGGACCTAAAATCCCAAAATGTCAAACAAGAAAAATTCTCCCTCTTGGGGACATTTCTCATGTCCCCTTGATGACAAAGGCTATTTTTAGCTTAGGGGTTAGGGTTACAATTAGGATTAGATTTAGGATAAGGGTCAGTGGTTAGGGTTAAGAGTTTGGTTTAGGTTTAGATTCGGGTTAAGGTCAGGGGTAAGGGTTAGGTTTAGTGTTAGAGGTTAAGGAAAATATAATTTTGAATGGAAGTCAATTTTAGGTCACCACGAGGATAGTGTGTGTGTGTGTGTGTGTGTGGCAAAGGAGTGCCAACAGATTTCATAGTTTTGTCTGTCCTCTTGTAAAGGCATATTTTATCCTGCAGGTGGCAGAGAGTGTCCAGAGCCTGACCCAGCTGCTCTACAGTCTGCAGGTGAGAAACGTCACACACTCTTTAACCCTAGTGCCCAAACAACCACCTGGCGGTAGCATCCCTTAGCCTGGAAGGCTACTTATAGAAATCACCAAATTACTTAAACCTATTTTGATAAATTCAGATCCGCCTACACCAAAGGGTCTGTTTGTAAATACCATGTATTGGTGTGTGCAGGCAGCTGTGACCATCCAGGACAGCTGGTATGAGGTTCAAAAGCTCCTCCTACTGGAGCTAGAGCACCCGCTCCCACACACCCCCTCCTGTCTCCATGGCAATGTGGCCCAGGAGCAGGAGAAACAGCGGAGTACTGAGAAGAAAAAGGAGGAGGTAGAGAGGATGAGTGTGGAAAGGAGGAGAGAGGAGGTAGAGGGGATTCAGAAGCTACAGGGGAGGCTGAGACAGGAACAGCAGCGCTGGGAGAGAGAGTGCCTGGCCAGGGAGAGACAACAGGTAAGAACTCACAATACATAATCTTGTCATAACACTGACTTTAGAATTACATAGGGTGACATAGTACTGTCAAAGCACAATCTGATAGGAGATTTAGGTCAAAGAGAACACTACGTAAGCCCCTTATACCAGTCAAAAGTTTGAACACACCTTCTCAATCCAGGGTTTTTCTTTATTTTTACCATTTTCTACATTGTAGAATAATAGTGAAGACATCAAAATTATGAAATAACACATATGGAACGATGTAGTAAACAAAAAAGTGTTAAACAAATATTTGAGACTCTTCAAAGTAGCCAACCTTTGTCTTGATGATAGATTTGCACACTCTTGGCCTTCTCTCAACCAGCTTCATGAGGTAGTCACCTGGAATGCATTTCAATTAACAGGTGTGCATTATTGAAAGGTAATTTGTAGAATTTCCGTCCTTCTTAATGCGTTTGAGCCAATCAGTTGTGTTGTGACAAGATAGGGGTGGTATGGAGAAGATTGCCCTATTTGGTAAAATACCAAGTCCATATTATGGCAAGAACAGCTCAAATAAGCAAAAATAATCTACAGTCCATCATTACTTTAAAACAGGTCAGTCAATGCAGGAAATTTTAAGAATTTTTAAAGTTTCTTCAAGTGCAGTCACCATCAAGCACTATGATGAAACTGGCTCCCATGAGGGCCGCCACAGGAAAGGAAACTCAGAGTTACCTCTGCTGCTGAGGATAAGTGCATTAGAGTTACCAGCCTCAGAAATGCAGCCCAAATAACAGACACATCTCAATATCAACTGTCAAGACTGCGTGAATCAGGCCTTCATGGTCGAATTGCTGTAAAGAAACCACTACTAAAGGACACAAATAAGAAGAAGAGACGTGCTTGGCCAAGAAATACGAGCAATGGACATTAGACTGGTGGAAATCTGTCCTTTGGTCTGATGAGTCGAAAATTGAGATTTTTGGTTCCAACCGCCGTGTCTTTGTGAGATGCAGAGTAGGTGAACGGATGTTCTCCGCATGTGTGGTTCCCACTGTGAAGCATGGATGAGGTGGTGTGATGGTGTGGGGGTGCTTATTGAGTGAGACATGTTATTATCAGAACCAGCTAGTTATTTGCAGTCTATTCTTTTTCAAGTAAGAGTGAATAACAAAAGAACTTGATCAACATTTTTACATGTTTAGTTGACCTCTTCTATCTCTACAAGTTGCCAAAAAATGCATAACATTTGATGGCATTGTCAAATTATTATTTACATTTTTGGAAAGCAATAAGAGGGTGGAACCAGTTGAGGCGCCTCAGAAGAGGAAGGGGAGAACCATCCTCCTCAGTGAATTTCCTAAAAATGTCAATTGTAGAACATTTAAAAAGTTGTCCTTAGATATAACTACACTGAATATATTTACGTCACCAAACAATTGATTAAAACACACTATTCTGCAAAGAAGGTCTACAGTAGCCACAAACAGCACACTGTAGAGTAGCACAATGATCTAGCTGGAGGACAGATGAGTAGGTGAACGGATGATCTCTGCATTTGTTGTTTCCACTGCGAAGCATGGAGGAGGAGGTGTGATGGTGTAGGAATGCTTTACTGGTGACACTGGGATTTATTTAGAACTCAAGGCACACTTAACCAGCATGACTATCACAGCATTCTGCAGCGATACGACTTCCCATCTGCTTTGTACTTAGTGGGACTATCATTTGTTTTTCAACAAGACAATGACCCAACATACCTCCAGTCTGTGTAAGGGCTATTTGTTCAAGAATGAGAGTGATGGAGTGCTGCATCAGATGACATGACCACCACAATCACCCAACCTCAACCCAATTGAGATGGTTTGGGATGAGTTGAACCGCAGAGTGAAGGAAAAGCAGCCACCAATTGCTCAGCATATGTGGGAAATCCTTCAAAACTGTTGGAAAAGCATTCCAGGGGAAGCTGGTTGAGAGAATGCCAAGAGTGTGCAAAGCTGTCATCAAGGCAAAGGGTGGCTACTTTGAAGAATCTCAAAGATATTTAGATTTGTTTAACACTTTTTTGGTTGCTACATCATTCCATATGTGTTTTTTCATAGTTTTGATGTCTTCACTATTATTCTACAATGTTGAACATAGTAAAAACAAAGAAAAGCCCTTGAATGAGTGGGTGTGTCCAAACGTTTGACTGGTACTGTAAGAATGACATAAGGTGACATAAGAGTGCCATAGCACATTATGTTCATTTTAAGCCTTTATTAAAACCTCTTAGAGCTCCCCCCCCCTACTTTGTGCAATTTCCGCCTGAAGACATACCCAAATCTAACAGCCTGTAGCTCAGGCACAGAACCAAGGATATGCATATTCTTGGTACCATTTGAAGGAAAACACTCTGAAGTTTGTGTAAATGTGAATTGAATGTAGGAGAGTATAACACAATAGATCTGGTTTAGATAAAACAATGGAAAAAACCATACGATTTCTGTATCATCATCTTTAAAATGAACAAGATAAAACAAACATTCAGATAGGATGATGGGGACAATTTCAGTGAAAAATATAAGAGGGCAACAGTACTTGTGCAAAGTTTCAGAATGATAACTTCCAAAATGAGTGTGCTTACATGACATTTATCATGAAGTCACCCAGGTGTCCCACACAAGTAGCCCAAATGTACCCAGGTGGCCAAATTGGTGAAGGTATACATTTTGAAACAAATAACTATATACAAAATACCAAAATGGTATTCTAACACACGCCCCCCCAAAAAATTTAGAAAAATAAATGGGAAAAAAAATTGGGAAAAAATAGAATTATTGATAAAAAAAGATATGAAAAAATAAATATATATATATATACATTTACAAAATTACATGGGTAACTATTTACACACTTTCAATGTTTGGAAGACCCTCAGTCCTCTATCAAATCAAGTCAATTTACATAGCCCCAGCCTAAAACCCCAAACAGCAAGCAATGCAGGTGTAGAAGCACGGTGGCTAGGAAAAACTCCCTAGGAAGGCAAAAACCTAGGAAGAAACCTAGAGAGGAACTAGGCTATGAGGGGTGGCCAGTCCTCTTCTGGCTGTGCCGGGTGGAGATCAGTGGTTGTAGAGGGTGCAACAGGACAGCACCTCAAGAGTAAAAATGAACAGTTTAGCGTTCCATAGCCGCAGGCAGAACAGTTGAAACTGGAACAGCAGCAAGGCCAGGTGGACTGGGGACAGCAAGGCGTCATCATGCCAGGTAGTCCTGACGCATGGTCCTAGGGTTCGAGTCCTCCGAGAGAGAGAAAGAGAGAATTAGAGAGAACATACTTAAATTCACACAGGACACCGGATAAGACTCCCATTCGGAGTCAGTGTCACTGTGAAAGAAAATGTTCAGTTAGAATAGTTTCACATATGAGCCCTTATTCAACAGGTATAATAAACAGATATATATATAGAGTACAGGGAACATAAGGTTGAATATATTATTATGACCTGCTAGATCTACTGTCTCTTTTATATTATGACATTTCAGCTAAATCTACTGTCTTTATTATATTACGACAGAACAGCTAGATCTACTGTCTCCATTTCACTTTGGCCATTGTTGTGGGCCTGCCCTCCCCTCAACAGCCTCAAATAGGCTATTTTCATGTGGGTTGGGGTGGGGCGGCAGACACACGCATTTCACATTTCATGACATTACATGTTTATATATTGCTTCTAAAATAAAATAAAAATCACAAATAATATTTTATATTATTAATTTCAAACAAGGGCATTAGCATGATAAGAACTTACCAGTCCAAAACGATGTCCTCTCCCGTTCAAAAAATATTCCTCCACAATCGCTAAATGAATCGTCCTACAACAATCTGTCTCACTTTCCCAATAAATGTAATCTAAAATTGTGTGTACATCTGTATATCTAGACTTAGATTTAGCTTTCCCTGACTTAGTCGCCAAACTGATTGACATATAAACAGCTGAATCTGCGCGTTTACCAAACAATGCAGTGCGTAATATGTGTTTCTCCTTCCGGTATGAAACTTCAATAGCGAATGACTCTCTTTACGCTGGAGCTTACTACATGGGTTGGTCTTGCAACACATAAACTTGACCTATTGCCGTTTACCTCAGCTCATTGGCTATCTACCCAGCTAGATTTCAAGACGATCAGTGGTCATTGGGTTAAAAGACAGTCAATCAACGAAACAGCGGGCAAATCATTGGTGCACAATGATTTCATGACTTGTTGTCTTCAAATCGGTTTCTTTCAGTCAATACGTCCCGCGAAATGGCCCATCAGGTTTGATTGTGTTATAAAAAAAATAGTTGATTGCAGTGAAACCAAACATGACTGGAAAAATCACGTTCTGTGTGGGTTATTTACCTGGAATGTGTCGTCGAAAATGGAATGAGACGGAATTCACGACACAAGCGGTTCACAAAATGCTATAAAAACGGATTTTATCAAACAAAAGATCATTCATTGTGTAACAATGAGCATTGGAATTGCAAACAGACGAAGATCGTCAAAGGTAAACGATTTATTTTAATGCAGTTTGTGATTATGTTACGCCTGTGCTGGTTAAAATTGTAGTTTTTTATGGGGCTCTATGCTCAGATAATCGCATTGTATTCTTTCGCAGTAAATCCTTTTTTAAATATGACAATGCAGTCGGATTAGCAAGATTTTAGGCTTTCTATACATGCGAGACACTTGTACTTTCATGAATGTTTAATATGACTATTTATGTAGCGATCACCGTATGTTGTGGAATTTCAGCCCGCTAGCGGGTTCCGTGTGCAGAGAGGTTTTAACTTGCTATCGTCCCATCTCTCTGATGCCAATACTATTCTTCTGCATATAGGGGGAGAAGGTGAGTCTGTTGAAGCAGCGCGAGCGACAGTGCCACCTGGAGGCTGAGAGCCTGCGCCGCGAGCGGGAAGAGCTGGAGCAGCAGCTGTTGGAGTACCAGCAGAACCTAGAGAAGCTGAGGGAGGGTCAGAGGAGCATGGAGAGGGACAGGGACAGGGTGGAAGCCGAGCACAGGCTGCTCCAGAGCTGGAGACACAACCGCCAGAGCTCCCTGCCTATTATGATATCGCTGGACCTGGAACAGGTGGGTGGTAACCTTCCCAAGGCTAATTGGTGCAAATAAGCCTGGAAGAACAATGACTCAAATCTGGCCTATGTGGGAGTACATTTTTTTTAATAATAATAATATCTGAACATGCAAGTTGTGGCTCTGAATCAGAAAACATGTGTGTGTGACAGTAAAAGCATTCCCCTAAATTTGAGATGCTAAACAGTAGTTCGCTGACTTAATGTAGATGCCTTGCTGGCTATACATCGAAATCTGTGTGGTCAATGTGTGTCAATCTTGTGGGAGAAAACAAATGATCCTAATAAAAATGAGAAAATGGACTCAAACAGCTGAAATCTCCTTGTTGCATCAGACGTGATGTTCGAGGGAAGGTTTGGAGGGAGGTGGTTGATTATGGCCCAATAATACTAGGACAGACCTCTAGCGACCAAACTACCAGTCACCAGGTGTTTTCAATGGGGGCAGGAAACACAAGGATACATTCAGTGACTTAGCAGTCGGCGACTCTGAGCTCAGTGACAACGTGACCGTCCGATAACCAATCAGAGGAGGGAGGGTCTCCCTAGCTAGCTTTTGAAACCATGCTTTTGACACCTTGGTGTTCTGCATGCTGTTTGGATATATAGACCCACAAAGGAAGAGCTTAAAGATTCATTACTAATTTGTAGCTTCTGGTATAATCAATGGCTATGGATCAGGACTTTTTCTATTGGACTGGGACTTTTTTCCCTTCTTTCTTTGGGTTAACGAAGGTCAGGATTGACACGTTGATCTACCAGACCTTCCGAGCATTGGGTGGAAGTGTCTGGTGAACAAGATTAGGTGGGTGGGGAAGGTACAAGGAGGGAAAGGGGGGGTGGGGGTTGAGCCATAGAAAAGGAAGGAGTGAGTGAATAAGTGTGACAGAGAGAAAAATTGGAAATATGAACGACTGTGAAGGTTGGTAGGATTGTGTGTGTTCTCTGCTGAGATTTACAACTACTTTCTTCTCCCCACCCTCTCCCCCTCCTCTCCCCTCAGGTGTCTAACCACAGTCGGTCAGGCAGCCTGGACGGCAACGAGGCTGCTCTTCTTCATTCCCTCCAACAGAATCGTCTCCACCACAACCAGCACCAGCACCAGAGCCTCCACTCTGGCCTGAGAAAGAGCCAGGACAGCCCCCTCCATAGCCCCAAACTGAGCCTCAGGCCCAGCCTCTATAACAGCCTCAACACTCTGCTCAGCCAGGCCCACAGTAAACCATCCACAGAATTACTGACACACCAACACAGTCACCTCCAGTCAGGAAGCTCCCAAAACAACCCCTTTAGGAGCAGGTTCACCACAGGACATGAGGGGCCCAACAACAACAGTGAGTATGATGCTGTCATAGACAGCAAATCTTTGTGTATCTCAGAGGATTTTAAGCCAGGGGTTCTCAAAGTGGGGTCTGTGGGTACTGCAGACAGATATTTTTATTTATTGTTATCATTTATTATATGAACATTACTAACAACATATTAAATTGATTCTGGCCAAGGGACACGTGGAATACGTTTAAAGAATGTTATACAATGTAATATTATTAATCTATAATTGATGTTCTTAACCCTGGGCATCAAGGGCCTGGGAGGCTCACAGGTATACTGGTGTATCCACAGTACTCCACCAATTATGTATTTCCCCCCCCCAAGTAAAAAAAATAACCCATAAATGCACTGTAAGTTAAGCTTTTAAACAACATAGACATATTTCTTACAAATATTTTGTCCATTCTGATCCACCCAAATGCATATGGGGAGGGGCAAGAGGTTGATGCAGGTGCCAGGGGTTGATTTGGGATTGGCCGATAATGTTCCTTGTTTTCTTCTGTTAGATTTCAGCCCTCCACAGGACAGGCTGACCCTGGGGTTGTTGGGTTCATTGGGGTCAGGGGTCACAGGCCTGGGTCTGTACGAGGAGAACTTCCCCACCTCGGCATCCCTCACTCCTCTCCTCACCCCACAGGCCTACTTCTCTTTGAATGGAAAGAACAGTGAGGATGGGGGAGAGGAGAACATTGTGTACCTCTGAGGAATGACAAGACTGATGGAGTGATGGGAGAGAAGTGTGCAGTGCCAACTGCCTTATGTACATCTATCAATGTACCCCCTCTCTGCCTTTGTGTGTGTGTGTGCATGTAAATGTTTTTTACCAAAAAAATGGGTTTGAGTTTTCGTCCGGAAGCGACAAAACAAAAAAGCATTACATTTTTAGCTGTATTGTACTGTATTGTTTGCATTTTAATGTAGGCCTTTAGGGAAGATATGCCATTTGAATGTTTATATTGAAACATTTAAGTTCATAGCTTGTTTTATAAGATTAGTACAGATTTTCTCAGGGGACACCACTTTGGGCCTTGACCCCAACTTTAGGAACCACTGTACTAACTTCTCTCTCTGCTTGCTCCCTCTCTGCCTATCTGCTTCCGCCTTGCAGCCTGCCTTAGCCTCACATCACTGTCTGTATCAGTAGCTTACTCTATAAAGCAAAGTTACAACTTTGTGTTTTTTTTTTCTCCTGCTGAGGTAGGCTCCGTTTAACGTTAGCTTCTTACTTCATCCTTCCAGCTGGCTAAGTAAAACTAGCCAGAGCCCTTCAACTTACTGCAATAAGTCTCTGCCAGCAGATGGCCACCTGACTGACATATCTATAAGCGACTATTTACCAGTTGTGCACTCATTTTCTGATAATCGTTTTTTGTTTGGGGGATGTCTGTAGACATGGCTGGAGTGCGGGACAGTTAAATTGCCTTTAGTCCGACATCTCGCAAACACTGTCAACATTGTCTCTAGACTAGTTTCCTATTGAGCCGATTGCAAGCTGGGGTAGTTAATTTCACGTCGCTCTCGGCCTGTGCCGCGAAAGGGCAGAGTTAACCGTTTGAGAGAGTGGCGAATGAGCTGCTAAAAAGGCAAATCCAGGCATACATAATGGACAAACCACTGTTCATGATTCCACTCATTCGCAAAGAGGCAGGCGTGATTGGAATTCAGTCAGATCAATGATATAAGCATTCTGAGCTTTGATCAACGCTGGGAGCCATATTTAGATGTTGACCCTTAATAGAGCTTTATACACTGAGTATGCCTGTAATAATGGAGCTGTGAGTCGGGAAGCAGGTGCAGTTGAAACGTTTAATAAAACAACAAAACATTTCCATATGGCTACACTCCGGTACACAAGAATAATACCAACTGGTGAGTGAACATAGGAGAGTGACTTAAAGGGGAAGAAATGATGAACGAAGTCCAGGTGTGAATCATAGTGAGTGCCAGGTGTGCGTAATGATGAATCCCAGGACCGATGGTTAGTATTCCGGCGACGTCGAATGCCAGAGGGGAGGAGCAGGAGAAGATGTGACAATACCAAACATTAGGAACACCTTTCTAATATTGAGTTGCACCTCCTCTTTTGCCCTCAGAACAGCCTCAATTTCTTAGGGGCATGGACTCTACATGGTGTCGAAAGCATTCGACAGGGATGCTGACCCTTGTTGACTCCAATACTTTCAGTTGTGACAAGTTGGCTGGATATCCTTTGGGGGGTGGACCATTTTGGATACACACCGGAAAACTGTTGAAAAACCCAGCAGCGTTGCAGTTATTGACACACTCAAACTGGTGCGCCTGGCACCTACTATCCATACCCCGTTCAAAGGCATTTGAATCTTTTGTCTTGCCCATTCACCCTCTGAATGGCATACACACAATCCATGTTTAAATTGTGTCAAGGCTTAAAAATCCTTCTTTAACCTACCTCCTCCTCTTCATCTACATTAATTGAAGTGGACTTAACAAGCAACATCAATAAGGGGATCATAGCTTTCACCTTTTTATTCTATGTCATGGAAAGAGCAGGTGTTCTTATTGTTTTGTATACTTTTTCATTTTTTGGTCCTCATATTTAGCTACTGCCATGACTGAAAGTATGATCTTTAAGAAAATACAGGTGTATATTGACAATTTTTTAGTTCCTGTATGTAATCAGAAATAAGTGCCTGTTCGTACACACTGTTAGAAGTAAACCTGCCTGGAAGAACCTTTTTGAGCGGAACCTTTCCAGTTCAGAGGTTGTTTGAGGAACCCCTCTTCGAGGAACCCCTGTGTAAAGGTTCAAACCGGAACCTTTTTGTGATGGGAGGGGTTCAATTCTGAATCAATTTAATAATATATGATAGGGCCTCTCGAGTGGCGCAGTGGTCTAAGGCGTCACTACAGCCCAAGTTCGATCACGGGCTATATCCCAATCGGCCGTGATCAGGAGTTCCATAGAGCGGCCCAGCGTCGTCCGGGTTAGGGGAAAGTTTGGCTAGGGGGCTTTACTTGGCTCATTGCGCTTCAGCGACTCCTTGTGGCGGGCCGGGCACCTGCAGGCTGACCTCGATCATCAGGTGAACGGTGTTTCCTCCGACACACTGGTGAGGCTGGCTTCCGGGTTAAGCGGGCGGGTGTTAAGAAGTGCGGTTTGGCGGTTCATGTTTCAGAGGACGCATGATTTGACCTTCACCTCCCGAGCTTTTTGGGGAGTGGCAGCAATGAGACAAGATTGAAATTGGGGAGAAAAAGGGGGTAAAATATATATAACTTAACATGATGAACAGGAATAACATTTAATCTCATGGGTGAGATTAAATGTTATTCCTGTTCATCATGTTAAGTTTGTACACTTCAAATTTCCTTCAATATTTATGCATGTTGCATATTCTAATATAATATTAATAAGAATTTCATCATAATAATATAAACATAGCTGATTACATATAGTAATAAATTGTAACTTTTCCAACTTTGGGAATTGCATAGGCTCTCGAGGAACTCCTAAATCTCTGTACGCCTCAATGAAGCTACAAAACTGTCAGTGTTCAACTTTAACATGTGATGACAATAGATATGAACAGGAATGTATAGCCACGCCCTTACTAAGCCACGCCTCCACTACATGGTTCCTCCAGGAACCTGTTGTTACATTGCAACGTTAAAGGTTCCTCCAAGGATCTATTAACTAACCAAAGGTGCAAATATGAACCATTGACTAGCAATGATTCCTTGAGGAACTCCAGGTGATCCTTGAGGATCTCCGGAGTTCCTCGAGTCGCCATTAATTCTAGGAGTGCAGTATGTGTTTTATGTAAGTAACCCTCTCTTTAGTGGAAACTCAAACCAATTTTCCTTTGTGCACAAAAGCTCCTTAAAACTATAGGTATTTTAATTTGGTGCACTTTGTGTTGTTGTGCTTCCCTTTTCAAAACTAGTTGCACTTTTATGATGTTCTTAATTTCCCTTGTTGAAATGCAGGATTGCAGAGCACTCCCATAAGAGGTTAGGACACACTCATAGTGTTAAAGGTGTAGTTTGTTCAAAAACTATATTTTAGTATTTTGTTCACTAATCAGCTGTTTAAAAAGTCAGCAGTTAAGTTTTCAAGATAAAGCACTTTCAGTGCACAGCAAAAAAATTTAACAAAACAATTAACTGACGACATGCCCATTTTGGGGGGAGTTTTTGGGATCTCTTTGAATTTTTATCTGCTAGGGGCATTGGGAAGATGTGGGGGGGTGCTGTGATTTTGTTGTTGTTGTTGCATGTGCTATAGATGGCTATATCGGTCCGCTAATACAGGACTAGTAAAGGCCAAGTGCACTACTTTTGTGGAAATACTTATTAATATTTTTATTTTTATCCTGATTTTTTGCAGGGTGCTGCAGCACCCTCAGCACCCATACTCTACTATGTGCCAAATGTCCATTGTCAAGATGTAGTTTGTTTAATAGAGCTTGCTTATTACTCTAAAGAGAAAATACAGATTACATGTTGGTTTGTTTGTTATTTATTGTGACGTATTCATGCACTGTCAGAGTGGTTGGGTTAAATGCGGAAGACACATCGTATAATGTTATGTTTTTGTTGATGTTGTGTAATATGGATGTTTTCCCCCTTAAGTTGTAATATATGTATAATTGAAAGAAACCTGTGCCTTGTGCCATATTAACAATATACTATAAAATGCATAACCAGCAATTGTATAGCATTTTTATTTTGTGTGAATAGTTCAGTTTTACATAGGCTCTACCTCATGGTAACTAGCCATGTTGTCTTGTTCCCATTCGTGCCAGGATACTATCAATATAATAGCTTATGCAATTACTCAGTAATAATACATTTTCAACATCATGATGTCCTCCCCAGATCATTTACTGACCTTAGATCAGTTTCCAGGGGCAACTTCATGCTACTCACACCATCAACAGGCTGCCATTGGACAGATTTCATCCTGAAGGCTGCTTTACCACAGTGCCCTCTAGTGTTCCCCCATCTCATATTCAAACAACCATATTATTGCTCAATACTGAGCCCGTCAGCTGACAATGACAGTGCCCAATGTTAATATCATAACTACTTCTGACTCATTCCTGGATGCCAACTCACAGTCAGTCAGCGTGGACTGTGAATGAACACCGGTCTGCAGGAACAGAGGCTACAAGAACCTTCAACATTAGACCTGTACTTTTACTAGTATCATTAATTTGAACAACACAGTTTGCTCTGAGAGGTTAGAGGATGCATTGCGGTATATCCTGGTTTATTCATGTGCTTCTGTTCCTTTTAACTTCCTCTGTATATCTATATGGATCCTGCTTGGAATCAGGTAAGACCTTTCTTGTATGAAGTCAAAGGTCAACTCAAAGTTGTATAGTATTGTAAGTGTACATAGCAATTAACAGTCAGATGAAATGTATGATCTACACAGAAACAGATGGAATTGTTAAATTGAGAGCATGCCCATAAGTGAGCTAGCTATATGTTGTTTTAGCAGGCAGTAAACCTCCTCGGCCAATAATCGCTGAGCTGCGGGCTAATGTTGCTACACAGAGCCTTGTGGTGAAGTGGCTGGTCAATCACACTGGTTTAACAAGGGAAAGCGGTGATAATTATGAAATACAGGTCGGACGCACTGACAACCTCACTATCGTTCACAACGTGAGTAACAGTTCAGGCCATTTGTCCAATTGATTGATTATGTATGTGTTTGTTTCCAAGGAGAACCATTGTCTTGTATTACTGTATACAGTGCATTCGGAAAGTATTTAGAACCCTTGACTTTTCCACATTTTGTTACGTTACAGCCTTATTCTAAAATGGATTGTTTTTCTCCCTCATCAATCTACACACAATTCCTCATAATGACAACGCAAAAACAGGTTTTTGGATGGTTTTGCAAATGTTATTATTATTTTTTTTTAAATTAAGTATTACATTTACATAAGTATTCAGACCATTTACTCAGTACATTGTTAAAGCACCTTTGGCAGTGATTACACCCTCAATTCTTCTTGGGTGTGACACTACAAACTTGGAGCACCTGTATTTCGGGGGTTTCTCCCATTCCTCTCTGCAGATCCTCTCAAGCTCTGTCAGGTTAGATGGGGAGCGTCACTACACAGCTATTTACAAGTCTCTCCAGAGATGTTAGATCGGGTTCAAGTCTGGGCTCTGGCTGGGTCACTCAAGGACATTCAGAAACTTGTCCCAAATTCACTCTTGCGTTGCTTTTTGCTGTGTGCTTAGGGTCGTTGTCCTATTGGAAGGTGAATCTTCGCCCCAGTCTGAGGTCCTGAGCGCTCTGGAGCAGGTTTTCATCAAGGATCTCTCTGTACATTTCTCCGTTCATCTTTCTCTTCGATCCTGACTAGTCTCCCAGTCCCTGCCGCTGAAAAACCTCCCCACAGCATGATGCTGCCAGCACCATGCTTCACCGTGACGCTTGGCATTCAGGCCAAAGAGTTCAATCTTGGTTTCATCAGACGAAAGAATCTTGTTTCTCATGTTCTGAGTCCTTTGGGTGCCTTTTGGCAAACAGTTGGTAGTTACAGTCTTGTCTCATCGCTGCAACTCCCGTATGGACTCGGGAGATGCGAAGGTCGCGAGCCATGCATCTTCCAAAACACAACTCAACCAAGCCGCACTGCTTCTTGACACAATGCCCAATTAACCCGGAAGCCAGCTACACCAATGTGTCGGAGGAAACACCAGAAACCTGTCGTGTCTGACCGTGTCAACGTGCATGCGCCCGGCCCACCACAGAAGTCCCGAGAGCGAGATGGGACAAGGACATCCCTGCCGGCCAAATCATCCCCTAACCTGGACGACGCTGGGCCAATTGTGCGCCGCCCCATGGGTCTCCTGGTCGCCGCCGGCTGCGACAGAGCCTGGACTCGAACCAGGATCTCTAGTGGCACAGCTAGCACTGCGATGCAGCACCTTAGACCACTGCGCCACTCGGGAATCCCATTTTTTGGTAACTTCCCCAGATCTGTGCCTCGACACAATGCTGTCTCGGTCCTCTACTGACAATTCCTTCGAGCTCATGGCTTGGTTTTTGCTCTGACATGCACGGTCAACTGTGGGACCTTATATAGACAGGTGTGTGCCTTTCCAAATCATGTCCAATTAATTGAATTTACTACAGGTGGACTCCAATCAAGTTGTTGAAACATCTCAAGGATGATCAATGGAAACAGGATGCACCTGTTCTCAATTTCGAGTCTCATAGCAAAGAGTCTGAATACTTATGTAAATATTTGCAAACATTTCTAAAAACCTGTTTTATTGTGTGTAGACTGATGAGGAAAGTTTTATCCATTTTAGAATAAGGCTGTAACGTAACGAAATGTGGAAAAAGGGAAGGGCTCTGATTATTTTCCGAATCCACTGTATGTACACAGGAAAGGACTTGACAGCAAGACAATAAACAAAGACATGACAGAAGGACAATAAACATGACAAGACAGTTAAAATCAGTACTACCAGTCAGATTTGACTGTTCTGTGTTTTCATGATGTTTCATTTCTGA
The DNA here is from genome assembly GCF_057628025.1 of Oncorhynchus mykiss. Lineage (NCBI taxonomy): Eukaryota > Metazoa > Chordata > Actinopteri > Salmoniformes > Salmonidae > Oncorhynchus > Oncorhynchus mykiss. The sequence continues at coordinate 51,501,259 of NC_143027.1, read as the reverse complement.
TTTCCATCATATAGAGTAAAGTGAGTAGCTGTCCTTTCGGTAGTGACTCCACGTTAACATGGACCTGGGTGTCTACTCTGCCTTTACAATGTGCTGACCATTCAATCAGAATACGACGTTTATGCAGCCATGCAGACCCAAGTGACTGGAGCCAATGGAAGACAAATTATGGTGAGAAATGTAGTTGTTCATGTCTGTTAGAAAAGGCTATGCTTCTAACACTTGTCATGTTATCAGATCTGTGTGTGTTGCCATTTTTAAGAAAGAAGACCTCTTGCTTTTCCTCTTCTCTTTGTAACTATCATCTCATCAAAGTTGCTCAATCAAGACTCTTGCTAGAGGCTGGTGATTTTTACTTGATTCATTTTGTCATATTTATGTAAAAGAGGCTAAACTAGTAAAGTTTAACCCCATCCCCAGGCTTATTGCACAAATGAATTGGACTGAAGTTTCATATTGTAACTTCAAATGTTTGTTTTGGGTATGCTTGGAAATAGAACAAAAATAAAATCATGTTAATTGGTGAAAGGTGCACCTACCATACAGCAGATAGGGTCACAGACCTGCTCACTGCAGCCTTGAGTAATGAGATATAGACTTGATTATGTCATGTTTAAAATCACATGGGTACATACATCATTCAAATCAATATTTGTTACATTTGAATAAACATTTTAGGAAGAGTAGCCTCAATTGGTTTTAGCCCCTCTGGGGCTTGGACCCCTAATAATCTATATCTCCAACTTCCCCAACCAGGTGCTCAAGACACAGTGGACAGAGTTTGGAAAAAGACCAAGATGTTTCCCTACCAGCAGGTGTTAAAGGAGGGCTCCACTATCTTGTTCTGCTGTGTCCCTCCTAGAGGCATCCACGTCACCAATATGACCTTCAACTCCACCACCAGCTACCCCCTGATCAACATCACTCACAGAGTCACAGCCATTGCTGTCCACAACCTAAACATCACACAAGCATCCGGCTCCGGGGTGTACTCCTGGTGTGAGGATACAACAGAGAAGAGGAACAACTACTGCTCCAACTTCATCAGCTGTTAGTATGGAGGAGTGTTTTCTCTCACATCTTGACCTCTGTCATAAGGCCTTCATAGCAATGTTATAGCAGATTTAACAAACGTTAAAGCACTTCACATTGTCCTAGGCATACTTTAGTCGGGTCATTGTGGTGCCTTTTGGACCTCCTAACTTTTACGGAAAAAATATAAATACAATATATATATATATACAGTTGAAGTCGGAAGTTTACATACACTTAGGTTGGAGTCATTAAAACTTTTTTTTCAACCACTCCACAAATTTCTTGTTAACAAACTATAGTTTTGGCAAGTCGTTTAGGACATCTACTTAGTGATTGACAAAAAAGAAAATTCCAACAACTGTTTAGAGGCAGATTATTTCACTTATAATTCACTGTATCACAATTCCAGTGGGTCAGAAGTTTACATACACTAAATTGACTGTGCCTTTAAACAGCTTGGAAAATTTGAGAAAATTACGTCATGGTTTTAGAAGCTTCAGATAGACTAATTGACATAATTTGAGTCAATTGGAGGTGTACCTGTGGATGTATTTCAAGGACTACCTTCAAACTCAGTGCCTCTTGGTTTGACATCATGGGAAAATCAAAAGAAATCAGCCAAACCCTCAGAAAAAGAAATGTAGACCTCCACAAGTCTGGTTCATCCTTGGGACCAATCTCCAAACGCCTGAAGGTACCACTTTCATCTGTACAAACAATAGTACACAAGTATAAACACCATGGGACCACGCATCCGTCATACCCCTTAGGAAGGAGACGCATTCTGTCTACTTCAGATGAACGTACTTTGTGCAAATCAATCCCAGAACAATAGCAAAGGACCTTGTGAAGATGCTGGAGGAAACAGGTACAAAAGTATCTATATTCACAGTAAAACAAGTCATATATCGACATAACCTGAAAGGCCACTCAGCAAGAACGAAGCCACTGTTTCCAAACCGCCATAAAAAAAGCCAGTCTACGGATTTCAACTGCATATGGGGACAAAGATCATACTTTTTTTGGAGAAATGACTTCTGGTCTGATGAAACAAAAATAGAACTGTTTGGCCATAATGACCATCGTTATGTTTGGAGGTAAAAGGGGGAGGCTTGCAAGCCTAAGAATACCATCCCAACAGTGAAGCACGGAGGTGGCAGCATCATGTTCTGAGGGTGCTTTGCTTGCAGGAGAGACTGGTGCACTTCACAAAATATATGGCATCATGAGGACAGAAAATGATGTAGATATATTGAAGCAACATCTCAAGACCTCAGTCAGGAAGTTAAAGCTTGGTCGCAAATGGGTCTTCCAAATGGACAATGACCCCAAGCATACTTCCAAAGTTGAGGCAAAATGGCTTAAGGACAACAAAGTCAAGGTATTGGAGTGGCCATCGCAAAGCCCTGACCTCAGTCCCATAGAATACCTGTGGGCAGAACTGAAAAGCGTGTGAGCAAGGAGGCCTACAAACCTTACTCAGATACAACAGCTCTGTCAGGAGGAATGGGCCAAAAATCACACCTTATTGTGGGAAGCTTGTGGAAGGCTACCTGAAATGTTTGACCCAAGTTAAATAATTTAAAGGCAGTGCTACCAAATACTAATTGAGTATGTAAACTTCTGACCGACTGGGAATGTGACAAAAGAAATAAAAGCTGAAATAAATCACTCTCTACTATTATTCTGACATTTCACATTCTTAAAATAAAGTGGTGATCCTAACTGACCTTACTAGGATTAAATGTCAGGAATTGTGAAAAACTGAGTTTAAATGTATTTGGCTCAGGTGTATGTAAACTTACAACTTCAACTGTATATATATATATATATATATATATATATATATATATATATATATATATATATATATATATATATATATATATATATATATATATATATTATATATAATTCTGTCGGAAAAGGACATGTTTGAAACTTGTTGGTCAAACACATAAATCCTAATAATTATAGGCAGATTGTTTATTAAACATTGACCATCAGATATTTCCTCCCTGTTAGGGACATACACTAACTATCTGAAAGTGTTAACAATACATGTACAGCATATATCTAGATTTAGATTTTCTAAGACATCAAATGTCCCTTAACCCATAACACTAATTTTCCAACCTTAAAATAATTATAAAACAATGATTATTGAGTGAAACGTATGCTATTATCAGAACCAGCCTAATTTTCTCAAATAATAATGAATAACAAAATAACTTGGTCAACCTTTTTACATGTTCATTTGACCTCTTCTATCTCTACAAGTTGCCAGAAAATGAGTTGAGTCTACAAGTTGACAGAAAAAAAACATTTGATGGTATAATAATAATTTGATGGTATTAAAATTATTGGTATTGTATAAATTATTATTTAAACAGGGTGGAACCAGTAGAGGCTCCTCAGAGGAGGAAGAGGAGGACCATCCTCCTCAGTGAATTTCATAAACATGTCAATTGTAAAACATTTAAAAAGTTGTCATTTTTAGATAAAACTATGCTGAATATATTCACGTCACAGAACAATTGATTAAAACACTATTTTGCAAAGGTCTACAGTAGCCTCAACAGCACTGTATGATGTAGCCGGGGGACAGTTGAGAAGGTGAACGGATGATCTCCGCATGTGTGGTTCCCACTGTGAAGCATGGAGGAGGAGGTGTAATGGTGTGGCCGTGCTTTGCTGGTGACACTGTCTGTGACGTATTTAGAACTTAATGGCTACCACAGCATTCTGCAGCGATACACCTTCCAATCTGCTTTGCTCTTAGTGGGACTACCATCTGCATCAAAATTATGAAATAACACATGGAATCATGTAGTATCCAAAAAAGTCTTAAACAAATCAAATGTTTCTTGGCCCAAGCAAGTCTCTTTTTATTATTGGTGTCCTTTTGTAGCTGTTTCTTTGCAGCAATTCTACCATGAAGGCCTGATTCACACAGTCTCCCCTGAACAGTTGATGTTGAGATGTGTCTGTTACTTGAACTTTGTGAAGCATTTATTTCTGAGGCTGGTAACTTGTCTTCTGAAGCAGAGTTAATGCTGGATCTTCCATTCCTGTGGTGGTCATCATGAGAGCCAGTTTCATCATAGCGCTTGATGGTTTTTGTGACTTCAAATGTTCCGGATGGACTGACCTTCATGTCTTAAAGTAATGATGGACTGTCATTTCTCTTTGCTTATTTGAGCTGTTCTTGACATACTATGGGCTTTGTCTTTTACCATTTCTTTTACTAAATACCACCCCTACCTTGTCAAAACAGAACTGATTGACTCAAATGCATTATGAATGAAAGACATTCCACAAATTAACTTTTAACAAGGCATACCTGTTAATTGAAATGCATTCCAGAATGCCAAGAGTGTGCAATGCTGTCATCAAGAAAAGGTTGGCCACTTTGAAAAATGTCATATAAAATATATTTAGATTTAACACTTTTTTGGTTACTACACCGAATCAAACTTTATTTCTCACATGCTCCTAATACCAGAAGTGTAGACTTTAACGTGAAATGCTTACTTACAAGCCCTTAACCAAACAGTGCAGTTCAAGAAGAGTTAAGAAAATATTTACCAAGTAGACTCAAATAAAAATAATAATAAAAAGTAACACAATAAGAAAAACAATAACGAGGTCATATACAGGGGGCACTGGTACCGAGTCAGTGTGCGGAGGTACAGGTTAGTTGAGGTAATTCGTTGGTTATTACTGCAACTAGAAGCACAATAATTTCGCTACACTAGCATTAACATCTGCTAACCATGTGTATGTGACAAATACATTTGATTTGGATTTGATTTACATGTAGTTGGGGGTGAAGTGACTATGCATAGATAATGTACAGCGATAATAAACTGTGAGTAGCAGCAGTGTACAAAAGGAAGGGGGTCCATGTAAATTGTCCGGTGGTGATTTATTTGTTCAGCAGTCTTATGGCTTGAGGGTAGAAGCTGTTGTGGAGCCTTTTGGTCCTAGACGTTGTGCTCCGGTACCTCTTGCCGTGCGGTAACAGAGAAAACAGTCTATAACTTTGGTGACTGGAGTCCTTGACAATTTTATGAGCTTTCCTAGGACACCGCCTATTGCATAGGTCCTGGATGGCACGAAGCTTGGCCCCAGTGATGTACTGGGCCATACGCACTACCCTCTGTAGCGCCTTATGGCCAGATGCCATACCAGGCGGTGATGCAACCGGTCAGGATGCTCTCGATGGTGCAGCTTGTAGAACCTTTTGATGATCTGAGGACCCATGTCCTGCAATAAAAATGCAAATTAATAACTTAAAAATCATACAATGTGATTTTCTGGATTTTTGTTTTAGATTCCGTCTCTCACAGTTGAAGTGTACCTATGATAAAAATTACAGACCTCTACATGCTTTGTAAGTAGGAAAACCTGCAAAATCGGCAGTGTATCAAATACTTCTCCCCACTGTATACCTGCTGGAGTGCGTGCTACGGGTAGGTGTTGTTATCGGGACCCGTGAGCTGAGATAAGGCAGAGCTTTACCTTGCATAGACTTATAGATGACCTGGAGCCAGTGGGTCTGGTGACGAATATGTAACGATGGCCAGCCGACTAGAGCATACAGGTCGCAGTGGTGGGTGGTATGAGGGGCTTTGGTAACAAAACGGATGGCACTGTGATAGACTGCATCCAGTTTGCTGAGTAGGGTATTGGAAGCTATTTTGTAGATGACATCACCGAAGTTGAGGATCGGTAGGATAGTCAGTTTTACTAGGATAAGGTAGGCGGTGTGAGTGAAGGAGGCGTGTTGCGAAATAGAAAGACTCTAGATTTGATTTTGGATTGGATATGTTTAATATGAATCTGGAAGGAGAGTGTACAGTCTAGCCAGACACCTAGGTATTTGTAGTTGTCCACATATTCTAGGTCAAAACCGTGCAGAATAGTGATACTAGTCGGGCGGGCGGGTGCGGGCATTGAACGGTTGAAAAGCATGCATTTGGTTTTATTATTGTATAAGAGCAGTTGCAGGCCACGGAAGCAGTGTTGTATGGCATTAAAGCTTGTTTGGAGGTTTGTTAACAGTGTCCAAAGAAGGGCCAGAAGTATACAGAATGGTGTTGTCTGCGTAGAGGTGGATCAGGGAATCACCCGCAGCAAGAGCGACATCATTGATATACAGTGCCTTGCGAAAGTATTCGGCCCCCTTGAACTTTGCGACCTTTTGCCACATTTCAGGCTTCAAACATAAAGATATAAAACTGTATTTTTTTGTGAAGAATCAACAAGTGGGACACAATCATGAAGTGGAACGACATTTATTGGATATTTCAAACTTTAACAAATCAAAAACTGAAAAATTGGGCGTGCAAAATTATTCAGCCCCCTTAAGTTAACTTTGTAGCACCACCTTTTGCTGCGATTACAGCTGTAAGTCGCTTGGGGTATGTCTATCAGTTTTGCACATCGAGAGACTGAAATGTTTTCCCATTCCTCCTTGCAAAACAGCTCGAGCTCAGTGAGGTTGGATGGAGAGCATTTGTGAACAGCAGTTTTCAGTTCTTTCCACAGATTCTCGATTGGATTCAGGTCTGCACTTTGACTTGGCCATTCTAACACCTGGATATGTTTATTTTTGAACCATTCCATTGTAGATTTTGCTTTATGTTTTGGATCATTGTCTTGTTGGAAGACAAATCTCCGTCCCAGTCTCAGGTCTTTTGCAGACTCCATCAGGTTTTCTTCCAGAATGGTCATGTATTTGGCTCCATCCATCTTCCCATCAATTTTAATCATCTTCCCTGATGAAGAAAAGCAGGCCCAAACCATGATGCTGCCACCACCATGTTTGACAGTGGGGATGGTGTGTTCAGCTGTGTTGCTTTTACGCCAAACATAACGTTTTGCATTGTTGCCAAAAAGTTCAATTTTGGTTTCATCTGACCAGAGCACCTTCTTCCACATGTTTGGTGTGTCTCCCAGGTGGCCTGTGGCAAACTTTAAAGGACACTTTTTATGGATATCTTTAAGAAATGGCTTTCTTGCCACTCTTCCATAAAGGCCAGATTTGTGCAATATACGACTGATTGTTGTCCTATGGACAGAGTCTCCCACCTCAGCTGTAGATCTCTGCAGTTCATCCAGAGTGATCATGGGCCTCTTGGCTGCATCTCTGATCAATCTTCTCCTTGTATGAGCTGAAAGTTGAGGGACGGCCAGGTCTTGGTAGATTTGCAGTAGCCTGATACTCCTTCCATTTCAACATTATCGCTTGCACAGTGCTCCTTGGGATGTTTAAAGCTTGGGAAATATTTTTGTATGCAAATCCGGCTTTAAACTTCTTCACAACAGTATCTCGGACCTGCCTGGTTTGTTCCTTGTTCTTCATGATGCTCTCTGCACTTTTAACGGACCTCTGAGACTATCACAGTGCAGGTGCATTTATACGGAGACTTGATTACACACAGGTGGATTGTATTTATCATCATTAGTCATTTAGGTCAACATTGGATCATTCAGAGATCCTCACTGAACTTCTGGAGAGAGTTTGCTGCACTGAAAGTAAAGGGGCTGAATAATTTTGCACGCCCAATTTTTCAGTTTTTGATTTGTTAAAAAAGTTTGAAATATACAATAAATGTCGTTCCACTTCATGATTGTGTCCCACTTGTTGATTCTTCACAAAAATATACAGTTTTATATCTTTATGTTTGAAGCCTGAAATGTGGCAAAAGGTCGCAAAGTTCAAGGGGGCCGAATACTTTCGCAAGGCACTGTATAAAAAGAAAAGATTCATCCCGAGAATTGAACCCTGTGGTATCCCCATAGAGACTGCCAGAGGTCCGGACAACAGGCCCTCCGATTTGACACACAGAACTCTGTCTGTGAAGTAGTTGGTGAACCAGGCGAGGCAGTCATTTGAGAAAACAAGGCTATTGAGTCTGCCGATACGAATACGTTGATTGACAGAGTCGAAAGCCTTGGCCAGGTCGATGAAGACGGCTGCACAGTGGATTGCACAGTGGAAAAGGTACGGTGGGATTCTAAATGGTCAGTGATCTGTTTATTAACTTGGCTTTCAAAGACTTTAGAAAGGCAGGGCAGGATGGATATAGATCTATAACAGTTTGGGCCTAGAGTGTCACCCCCTTTGAAGAGGGGGATGACCGCGGCAGCTTTCCAAACTTTAGGGATCTCAGAAAGAAAGGTTGAACAGACGAGTAATAGGGATTGCAACAATGGCGGGGATAATTTTAGACATAGAGGGTCCAGATTGTCTTGCTGATTTGTACTGGTCCAGGTTTTGCAGCTCTTTCAGAACATCTGCTATCTGGTTTTCGGTGAAGGAGAAGCTGGGGAGGCTCGGACAAGTTGCTGCGGGGGGGTGCGGAGCTGTTGACCGGGGTTGGGGTAGCCAGGTGGAAAGCATGGCCAGCCGTAGAGAAATGCTTATTGAAATTTTCGATTATCATGGATTTATCAGTGGTGATCATGTTACTTAGCCTCAGTACAGTGGGCAGCTGGAAGGAGGTACTCTTGTTCTCCATGGACTTTACAGTGTTCCAAAACATTTTGGACTTAGAGCTAGAGGATGCAAATTTCTGTTTGAAAAAGCTAGCCTTTGCTTTCCTGACTGACTGTGTGTATTGGTTCCTGACTTCCATGAACAGTTGCATGAGGTCAATATCCTTCCAGGATACCAGGGCCAGGTCGATTAGAAAGGCCTGCTCGCAGATGTGTTTTGGGGAGCATTTGACAGTGATGAGGGGTGGTCGTTTGACCGCGGACCAATAGCGGATATAGACAATTAGGCAGTAATCGCTGAGATCCTGGTTGAAAACAGCAGAGGTGAATTTGGAGGGCAAGATGGTCAGGATGATATCTATGAAGATGCCCCTGTTTATGAATTTAGGGTTGTACCTGGTGGGTTCCTTGATAATTTGTGTGATATTGAGTGCATCTATCATAGATTGTAGGACTGCTGGGGTGTTAAGCATATCCCAGTTTAGGTCACCTAACAGAACGAACTCTGAAGATAGATGAGGGGAAATCAATTCACATATGGTGTCCAGGGCATAGCTAAGAGCTGAAGGGGGTCTATAACAGGCGGCAACAGTGAGGGACTTATTTCTGGAGAGATTCATTTAAAAAATTAGAAGCTCAAACTGTTTGGGCATAGACCTGGAAAGTATGACACAACTTTGCAAGCTATCTCTGCAGTAGATTGCAACTCCTCCCCCTTTGGCAGTTCTATCTTGATGGAAAATGTTGTAGTTGGGTATGTAAATCTCAGAATTTTTGGTGGCCTTCCTAAACCAGGATTCAGACATGCCAAGGACATCAGGGTTGGCGGAGTGTGCTAAAGCAGTGAGTAAAACAAACTTAGGGAGGAGGCTTCTGATGTTAACATGCATGAAACCAAGGCTTTTTCGATTACAGAAGTCAACAAATGAGAGTGCCTGGGGACACGCAGGGCCTGGGTTAACCTCCACATCACCCGACGAACAGAGGAGGAATAGGATGAGGGTTCAGCTAAAGGTTAACAAAACTGGTCTTCTAGTGCTTTGGGGACAGAGAATAGGGAATGGGGTGTCAGGGTAGCCTAGTGTTTAGAGTGTTGGACTAGTAACCGAAAGGTTGCAAGTTCAAATCCCCGAGCTGACAAGATACAAATCTGTCGTTCTGCCCCTGAACAGGCAGTTAGCCCACTGTTCCTAGGCTGTTATTGAAAATAAGAATTTGTTCTTACTTGCCTAGTTGAAGAAAGGTAAAAAATAAAAGGAGCAGATTTCTGGGCGTGGTACAGTGGAGGTTAGCCCAGGCACTGAGTGATGATAAGAGAGGTTGCATCTCTGGACACGCTGGCAGTAAACTAAAACAATGATAACTATCCTAAACAGCATACAAGGCATATAGACTTTGAGAGAGACATAAAGCGAGGCATAAAGCAATCACAGATGTTGATTGGGAGAGCTAGCTAAGACAACAACGGGTAAGACAACAGCTTATTGTAGTTGTAGTAATTTTGTTTGCTAGCCGAGAGATGCGCCTGGCTCGCGGCTAGCTTCGGGGCAGGGGCGTTAGCCACACGGTAGCAGCTAGCTGGCAGGAATGGTCCGATGCAAATGTCCAGAGATTCTAGCCGTGTTGGGGGTAGAGTCCGGGAGGCAATGGCTGAGTAGCCGGGGGATCACAGAGTAGGCCAGGTGGTGGGCCTGGCTCAGGACTAGCTTCGGGGCTGGGTCACTCGGTGGCAGCTAGCTAGCTGTGATGATCAGGAGTAATGGTCCAGGGTTTACGGCAGGAATTCAGCGTTGTATTGGAGTCAAACTGTCCGAGGCTGGCAGGTATTATTCAGGCAGAAGGTAAAGGACGCTAGCAATGGCTAACAATGAGTAAATAGCTAATTGCTAATTAGCTGGTTAGCCTCTGATGGCTAGCTTCTGATTGAGGTTCTGGCTATAAGGTCTTTGTAAAATAGCGGATCCGTGTCACATTGAGTGAGGCAGGTTACCGGAGGGTATATTTAATTTAAAAATGGAAAAGAGATTGAAAAATAAATTGAAATATATACAAAAAAGACGAAGAATAAGAAAAGTAAATGAGAGGACAACAAACCACGTCTGCACTGCTACCCCATCTTGGAAATAAGTTAGTCCTAAATATTTCAAAAACTAAAACCATTGTATTTGGGACAAATCTTTCACTAAACCCTAAACCTCAACTAAATCTTGTAATGAATAATGTGGAAATTAAGTTGAGGTGACTAAACTGCTTGGAGTAACCCTGGATTGTCAACTGTCATGGTCAAAAAAATTGATACAACAGTAGCTAAGATGGTGAGATGTCCATAATAAATGCCTGCTCTGCCTTAACAGCACTATCAACAAGGCAGGTCCTACACGCCCTAGTTTTGTCGCACCTGGACCACTGTTCAGTCGTGTGATCAGGTGCCACAAAGAGGGATTTAGGAAAATTGCAATTGGCTCAGAACAGGGCAACACGGCTGGCCCTTGGATGCACACAGAGAGTTAACAAGTCAATCTCTCCAGGCTCAAAGTGGAGGAGACATTGACTTCATCACTACTTGTATTTTTGGGAGGCATTGACATGTTGAATGCGCCGAGCTATCTGTTTGAACTACTGGCACACAGCTTAGACACCCATGCATACCCCACAAATCATGCCACCAGAGGTCTCTTCACAGTCCTCAAGTCCAGAACATACTATGGGAGATGGACTGTAATACATAGTCAGAACTCTATTCCACATCAAGTAACTCATGCAAGCAATAAAATGTAATTTAAAATACAGATCAAAACACACCTTATAGAACAGAGGGGTCTGTGATGCAACATAAACATAGGCACAGACACATGCATACAAACACACAATAACATGCAGTATGCACTATACACACACGGACACATTAATTTAGTGTTGTAGATATGTGGTAGTAGAGTAGAGGCCTGAGGGCACACACTTAATGTGTTGTGAAATCTGTTGTGAATGTATTGTACTGTTTTAGCTTGACCCCAAAAAGAGTAGCTCCTACTTTGCCAGTAGCTAATGGGGATCCATAATAAATACAAATACAAAGAGTACTGTTAGCTAGTTAGTGAACAATAGCTTGCCGGCTCGCAAGCTAACGTTACAAGTATAATCTGTGTAGTAATATTATTTGTTTCTCAGAAATCTATTTGCATTGCTTATAAGGGCACAAGGCGAGACCCAGATGCAGACATGGGAGACAGGTGGTCTGAGTCTTTGATATTTATTAATCAATCCAAAAGGGGTAGGCAAGAGAATGGTCGTTGACAGGCAAAAGGTCAAAACCCGTTCAGAGTCCAGGAGGTACAGAGTGGCAGGCAGGCTCGAGGTCAGGGCAGGCAGAATGGTCAGGCAGGCGGGAACGGAGTCCAGAAAACAGGCAAGGGTCAAAACCGGGAGGACTAGCAAAAAGAGAATAGAAGCAGGAGTACGGGAAAACGCGCTGGTTGACTTGAAAGACATACAAGACGAACTGGCACAGAGAGATAGGAAACACAGGGATAAATACACCAGGGAAAATAAGTGACGCCTGGAGGGGGTGGAGACGATCACAAGGAGGAGTGAAAGAGTTCAGAGTATGACATTGCTTGTTATAACCTAATGTTAGCTAGCTTGCCAAAACTGAACCTCATTGGTTAGCTTTAGCTACATGCAAAATCATACTCCAGCATTTCATGCATGGTGGCTAGCTATGACAATCCGTTTGTACTGTAGCTATGGGTTGGGGTTTTGGTTCATTATGGCTGGGGGGCAGTATTGAGTAGCTTGTATAAATAAGTTGCCCAAAGTAAACGGCCTGCTCCTCAGTCTCAGTTGCTAATATATGCATATTATTATTAGTATTGGATAGAAAACACTCTAACGTTTCTTAAACTGTTTAAATGATGTCTGTGAGTATAACATAACTCATATGGCAGGCAAAATCCTGAAGAGAAATCAAAACAGGAAGTGAGAAATCTGAGCTTGGTATGTATTCACCACAGTTACCATTGAAATCCCCTTGAGATATTAATGATGTTGCACTTCCTAGGGCTTCCACTAGATGTCAACCGTCTATAGAAATTTTAATGAGACTTCTCCTGTGTTGTGTGACTGAATGAGAGCAGAATCTATCAGGTGACTGGCAGTCAGCCATTTTCTGATCACGCGCATTCCTCATGGTATCCACTTGCGTTCCATTGCTCATCAAGACACAAAGGAATACTCCAGTTGGAAGTTTATTGAAGCTATATGTTAAAAACATCCTAATGATTGATTCTGTACTTAGTTTGAAATGTTTCTTCGACCTGTAATATAACTTTTTGAAATTTTTGTCCGACGTAACGCTGACCAGAATGAGCGTTTGGATATGTATACAAACGCGCTAACAAAAGGAGGTATTTGGACATGAATAACGGACATTATCGAACAAAACAAACATTTATTGTGGACCTGGGATTCCTGGAGTGATTTCTGATGAAGATCATCAAAGGTAAGGAAATATTTATCATGTAATTTCTTGTTTATGTTGACGCCAACATGGCGGCTATTGTAACTCTTTCTGAGCGCCGTCTCAGATTATTGCATGGTTTGCTTATTCCGTAAAGTTTGCATTAAGGAGAGGTATATCTATAATTCCATGTGTATAACAGTATTCTGTTGAATGATGTGACTATACAAAATCACTGGATGTTTTTGGAACTAGTGAATGTAACGCGCCAATGTAAACTCATATTTTGATAAATGTGAACTTTATCAAACAAAACATACATGTATTGTGTAACATGAAGTCCTATGAGTGTCATCTGATTAAGATCATCAAAGGTTAGTGATTCATTTGATCTCTATTTGTGCTTTTTGTGAATGCCATCTTTGGCTGGAAAAAATGGCTGTGTTTATTGTCGTTTGGTGGTGACCTAACATAATCGTTTGTGGTGCTTTTGCTGTAAAGCATATTTGAATCGGACACTGTGGTGGGATTACCAACAAGATAACCTTTAAAATGGTAAAAAATACATGTACAGTGCCTTGCGAAAGTATTCGGCCCCCTTGAACTTTGCGAACTTTTGCCACATTTCAGGCTTCAAACATAAAGATATAAAACTGTATTTTTTTGTGAAGAATCAACAACAAGTGGGACACAATCATGAAGTGGAACGACATTTATTGGATATTTCAAACTTTTTTAACAAATCAAAAACTGAAAAATTGGGCGTGCAAAATTATTCAGCCCCTTTACTTTCAGTGCAGCAAACTCTCTCCAGAAGTTCAGTGAGGATCTCTGAATGATCCAATGTTGACCTAAATGACTAATGATGATAAATAGAATCCACCTGTGTGTAATCAAGTCTCCGTATAAATGCACCTGCACTGTGATAGTCTCAGAGGTCCGTTAAAAGCGCAGAGAGCATCATGAAGAACAAGGAACACACCAGGCAGGTCCGAGATACTGTTGTGAAGAAGTTTAAAGCCGGATTTGGATACAAAAAGATTTCCCAAGCTTTAAACATCCCAAGGAGCACTGTGCAAGCGATAATATTGAAATGGAAGGAGTATCAGACCACTGCAAATCTACCAAGACCTGGCCGTCCCTCTAAACTTTCAGCTCATACAAGGAGAAGACTGATCAGAGATGCAGCCAAGAGGCCCATGATCACTCTGGATGAACTGCAGAGATCTACAGCTGAGGTGGGAGACTCTGTCCATAGGACAACAATCAGTCGTATATTGCACAAATCTGGCCTTTATGGAAGAGTGGCAAGAAGAAAGCCATTTCTTAAAGATATCCATAAAAAGTGTTGTTTAAAGTTTGCCACAAGCCACCTGGGAGACACACCAAACATGTGGAAGAAGGTGCTCTGGTCAGATGAAACCAAAATTGAACTTTTTGGCAACAATGCAAAACGTTATGTTTGGCGTAAAAGCAACACAGCTGAACACACCATCCCCACTGTCAAACATGGTGGTGGCAGCATCATGGTTTGGGCCTGCTTTTCTTCAGCAGGGACAGGGAAGATGGTTAAAATTGATGGGAAGATGGATGGAGCCAAATACAGGACCATTCTGGAAGAAAATCTGATGGACTCTGCAAAAGACCTGAGACTGGGATGGAGATTTGTCTTCCAACAAGACAATGATCCAAAACATAAAGCAAAATCTACAATGGAATGGTTCAAAAATAAACATATCCAGGTGTTAGAATGGCCAAGTCAAAGTGCAGACCTGAATCCAATCGAGAATCTGTGGAAAGAACTGAAAACTGCTGTTCACAAATGCTCTCCATCCAACCTCACTGAGCTCGAGCTGTTTTGCAAGGAGGAATGGGAAAAAATGTCAGTCTCTCGATGTGCAAAACTGATAGAGACATACCCCAAGCGACTTACAGCTGTAATCGCAGCAAAAGGTGGCGCTACAAAGTATTAACTTAAGGGGGCTGAATAATTTTGCACGGACAATTTTTCAGTTTTTGATTTGTTAAAAAAGTTTGAAATATCCAATAAATGTCGCTCCACTTCATGATTGTGTCCCACTTGTTGTTGATTCTTCACAAAAAAATACAGTTTATATCTTTATGTTTGAAGCCTGAAATGTGGCAAAAGGTCGCAAAGTTCAAGGGGGCCGAATACTTTCGCAAGGCACTGTATGTTTGAGGAATTTTAATTATGAGACTTTTGATGTTTTGAATTTGGCGCCCTGCACTTTCACTGGCTGTTGTCATATCGATCCCATTAACGGCATTTCAGCCCTAAGAAGTGTTAAGAGAGCTAGCTAGCTACATGTCTAAACAAAAGACATCCCATCAAGTTAGCCAGTTGTGTCTGGGGGTGATTACGGCCATCTATTGTATTCATGGACATGTGTACATGTCTAAACAATAGTGACCTATCCATTTAGCTAGATGTGGCTGGGTGGTGGTTATAGCATTTCTTTCACATGACCAATCAATGTCTGGGTAAGCATCATCTAATAATTATAAAATATTTATATCATATTTTTATCTGGACACTTTCAAAATCAGATTAGGATATAGGCCAAGGACTAGATAAAGTATATTTTTACCTTAAAGCACTTTTAGTCTTGAAAGCTTTGGTTGTTTACTACACTACCTTAGTCACTCTGTTTAGTCACTCTGTTTAGCCTGACATGAATCCTTAAAGAGATGGGTGGGGCTAAGTCTTAAGAGGGTGTTAACAATGCTGAATGGGTGTAAACAAAGAGGAGCTTTCCGGTAGATGTACCAAAACATTCAAGGGGGGCTATTTTTTTAATTAAAGGATTTACTACAAACTAACAGGGTGGAAAGTGAAATCAAAGACACAGGAAAATCTTAAATATAATAATAATAATAATAATAATAATAATAATAAATACAATAATAATGAAAAAAGGATAATAAGAGAGATTTTAAGTAAGATTATAAAAAAATAAGAAAGATTTTGAATGTTATATTTTGAATGGCTTATTTCTCATAATTTAGAAGTTGATGAATAGCGGGGACGTGGCAAAAACGCCTTCGTCCACTAAAAACAAAATGCATCAACTTCTATTTGAGATCCATAGCTTTTTGTTTTATGCTGAACGACACCTAACTTTATATTTAAAGGCCTTTGGAATCCACATTTACACTAAATAAGAGGTGATATTTCCTGGGGACAGAAAAGGCACTGGATTGTAGGAATGACCTAGTCAAGTAAATATGTTTCATGACTGTGTTAAGTCAGTTGCACCATTCTAATTCCACATACGCCAATGCAGGCGGTCTTTCCAAACAGCTCTTACACTAAAAGGGCATTACTATAATTTGCACAATTTCACAGTATTATTCTAACTTCATAGTTTGGATACATATATACATACACAGGAAATCACGTTTTTGACTGCACTGGGCCTTTAAGACAACTTAATTAAGCAAGAACATACATTTTCTTCAATTTTTTTTACTTTTTCTAGTTCACCTCACCACTACTTTATGTTTGATCTAGTTTCTCCCCAGAGGCCGGAGAACCTGAGCTGCAGGACTGAGGACCTGAGAACTGTTATCTGCACCTGGAACCCTGGTAGACCTGCTAACCTGTATGAACCCTACAAACGCACACACACCCTTCACATAAAGTGAGTCCACACACACACACACACACACACACACAAACTTGTATAGCTCCACCCACCAGCTTCCTCTGGTGTTCTCTATCTCAACAGATTATTAGCACGTGGAGGCATAATGATCATACTGTGTCAGACACATCTCTTACCTCTCTCTCCACTGTGTTTGTGCAGGAACACTGTTGAGGATCCTATCAAGTGTGGTGAGTGGTTCTGCAGGTTCCAGGCTGTCCCAGGCTTAGAGTGGTATCATGTCTCAGTGGTAGTCAAAAACCAGCTAGGAGAGGAGAAACAAAGCTACAGCTTCAACATCACTGACAGAGGTGAGAACAGGAAATACTGAGATAAATGTCATACAGCTCTTATATTACAACACTGTTTATGGCTAACATTCGATGAGTAATGTTGGTGTGCACCCACAACATTGGAAAAAAGTGTCCATTTGCTCCTATACCACCTTTTGTGTCACAATGTTTTGATCATCAGTGGTATCTAGATCTATTGTATTTGCATGCTGTGTGTGTGAAGTGTTCCCAGTCCCAGAGGGAGTGAAAGTGAGTCCAGGGGTGACAGAAGCCAATGTGTCCTGGGTTGTGAGGGGGAACCTGTCTGGGGTGGAGCTCTTCTGCCAGGTAACAGCAGACCCAGTAGAGCCTAGGAGACCGACACACCTGGCTGAAGCAGCAGACCTACAGAGCATATCCATGGTGAGAAAAACAATCATTGACAGGTGACAAAATGTAATTATCAATATAGCTCACACTAGCTCATCAGCTCAACTGTTTTCCATTGCAAAATGTTTTGCTGCAGTTTGCATTAATGAATGTTCCACATGGGTCTGATATAAACCCAGTAACATTCTGTCTTGTGGCTGTGTTAGCATCAGGTGTGCAATGGAGGCTCGGACGAACGTTGTGATGTCAGCCTAGAGCAGCTCTCGCCCAACACCCGTTATGCCACCAGGGCGCGCTGTGCTGTGAGAGGGAACCTAGAGGGAGAGTGGACACAACCCACGCACTTCACTACCTGTGAGTCCTATCAAAAGTTAAGAAAAAAAGTGAAGAAAAGTGAAGTTATTTCTTTTTGAAGGTTTATTGATGGGTTGATGAACCCACTTCCTGCTTCTTTGTGCAGACCCCCTGGTGAGGCTGGATGTGTGGAGGAGGGTCAGATTGCTGTCCCATGGTCAGCGCAACGTCACTCTGCTCTGGATCCCGGTGAGGCCTTACTGCTGGATGAGATGAAGGAGAGGAGACAAGGAGAGAAAGACAGTTCAGATTATTGGTTTATTGAGTGTTGAACCCGGTCTTACATTGTGCTGATCAAATCTCAGCACATGAACATCTCTCTCTTTCTCCTCAGCAATTAAGTGGCTCGGCATCTAGTGTTAAAATCCAGGGCTACAAGGTACGCTGGAGGCAGGAGGGATGCCAGTGGATCCTGTGGAAGGACAGAGAGCAGACACAGACTGAGATCTCCATTGGCCCAGGGCAATGTGACATGATCATCCAGGCTGTTATTCAGCCTGGCTCCTCCCCCCCAGGCCACATCACCATACCTCCGGTGGAGAGAATAGGTCAGTTATCAACACCTGTGGCAATAGAGGGCTCGCAGTTGCGTCACAAATCAACTAGCAAACACACCAGGCGCCATGTTGGATGGCCAGAGTCAATATGGTGGAAGTCCTCCAATCGTCTACAGAATAGCTGCGTTTTGCTACCACCGGAAATTTCTAGAAGATTGCCTTTTATTTAATCTCTCTAAGGACCCAGAAAACAGAGGCAGTGGGAGAACCTATTCAAGTAAGTAAATATATATATATTAACTATGTATTATAAGATAGCTACAGGAACTTAATGTGCAGGCTAACCCAAATGAGCTGTTAGCTTTACAAGCGGCATAGCTAGCTAAGTGAATTAAATATCACCATCTAGCAATGAGCTTATCATTGTAACTTAAAAACGCATTTGTAGCTTGGTAGCTAGCTAGCTAACATCCACTGGATAGGGTGAAACGATTAGCTAGCAGTTCCAGCTGTCAAAGAAGGGAGAGTAGGCTACTCTGGATAGGGGGGATACCTTTGTGGGAGGACGTTACGAAAAAATTATCCACTTCCAGTCCCTAGTGAGAAACTATAAGGACGAGAGATATAGAAACATTCAGTACTGTATCATTTGAGGATAATGCAGTCTGTTTCTTTATGATGTTTTCTGTCCTCAGATACAAAGTACTCTTCACCCTGTCTGCAGGTGAAGAGGTCCCAATGAATGTCCCAAGAGAATAAAGGGACTTCCTTGTATACCAAGGGTTACATGTGTACCTATGTTAGCAAATTGTGTAAACGAAAATACAGTTCTAAAGTCTGGAGCAGGCCAACCCTGCTGGGTGTGCAAGTTTGGGTTCCAGCTCCGCACTAACACACCTGATTCAGTTTATCAAACCTAAAAGGGTTGATTATCAAGTGTGCTATTTCTGGGCTGAAATAGAAGTATGCTCATCAAGTAGATCAGGGAGAGAGGTTGGCCACATCTGGTATTGAATTTCTTTGGTAACACTTTAAATGACACCCAGTGTCATAACACGTTATGACACGGTCATAGCCATGTCATAATATGTCATAACAGCTGACATAACTTGTCATAACCTGTCAAAATATGGTCATAACACTCTCATTTGACATATAGTACCAGTCATGATGACAGCTTTGCACACTCTTGGCATTCTTTCAACCAGCTTCATGAGGAATGATTTTCCAACGGTCTTGAAGGAGTTCCCACATATGCTGAGCACTTATTGGCTGCTTTTCCTTCACTATGCGGTCAAACTCATCCCAAACCATCTCAATTGGGTTTTGGTCGGGTGATTGTGGAGGCCAGGTCATCTGACGTAGCACTCAATCAATCTACTTATTGGTCAAATAGCCCTTACACAGCCTGGAGGTGTGTTTTGGGTCACTGTCCTGTGCAAATCAAATAATAGTCCCACTAAGCTCAAACCAGATGAGATGGCGTATCGCTGCAGAATGCTGTGGTAGCCATGCTGGTTAAGCGTACCTTGAGTTCTAAATAAATCACAGGCAGTGTCACCAGCAAAGCACCCCCACACCATCACACCTCCACCTCCTCCTCCTTGCTTCATATTGGGAACCACACATGCGGAGATCATCCGTTCACCTACTCTGCGTCTGACAAAGACACGGAGGATGGATCCAAAAAATGTACTTGGTCTTTTACCAAATAGGGCTATTTTCTGTATACCACCCCTACCATGTCACAACACAACTGATTGGCTCAAACGCATTAAGAAGGAAAGAAATTCCACAAATTAACTTGAAACAATGCACACCTGTTAATTTAAATGCATTCCAGGTTACTACCTCATGAAGCTGGTTGAGAGTGGCAAGAGTGTCAAAGCTGTCATCAAGGCAAAGGGTGGCTACTTTGAAGAATCTCAAATATAAAATATGTTTTGATTTGTTCAAAACCTATTTGGTTAATACATGATTCCATATGTGTTATTATTCTACAATGTAGAAAATAGTAAAAAAGAAAGAAAAACCCTTGAATGAGTAGGTGTATCCAAACTTTTGCCTGGCACTGTATATTGTTATTTTGTGGCTGGTTATGACACCTACATAAGAGTGTCAGAACCTACCAATGTAGTAATTCTATGGCTGGTTATGACACCTCCATACGTGTCAAAACCCACAAAACCTACCACACAAAGCAAAACATTCCATTACACCATAGCCTACTTGTCAACAGTATGTTTGTCATATAACATTTTCTGAAATTATCATTGTATTTGCGCATACAATGATGTCAGACATGCACCTACCCTAATGCTCTGTTGCTGATGACTGGGATGAATGTAGGAGCAGATTTCAGGAAACCCTCTTTTTTGACTGATACTATCATAAGGACATGTACGGGGGGCCTATCTCGCTTATATAATTATGATGGTCATAATGCTTCTTCATCAGAGTGCAACTAATGTTTGTTGTTGAATGTATCAAGGCACAAGGCGAGACCCAAATGCAGACACAGGAGGGAGATGGTTGGAGTCTTGCAATGTTTATTAATTCAAAGGGGTAGGCAAGAGAATGGTCGTGGACAGGCAAAAAGGTCAAAACCAGATCAGAGTTCAGGAGGTACAGAGTGGTAGACGGGCTCATGGTCAAGACAGGCAGAATGGTCAGGCAGGCGGGTACAAAGTCCAGAAACGGGCAAGAGTCAAAACCGGGAGGACTAGAAATAGGAGAATGGAAAAAGCAGGAGAATGAGAAAAACACAGGTTGACTTGGAAACATACAAGACGAACTGGTATCCTGTCAGATTCCGCATAGGGGGAGAGACACAAACACCCAGCTAACCTAGTTGGCTCGGCGGTCTCAAATGGAAGCCGCTATTGAACGTTTCCAGCACTGCAGGAGCTGTGTTTACTTTGCTTTGTTCCAGGACAATGTGGACCCGTGCTGACTTTCAATGTAGCAACTGCTTGCTTGCGGAGGATTACAGGAGTGAAGCAGCTACTCTTAGCAAGCAAGTAGCAAACCTACACAAGCTACTGGGGGACACACGGCCGCCTACTTTTTCATTTTCTTCCACCCCAGTAGCAGGACTCCGCTCTGGTCTGGTGGCAGTTTGGCCGCCGTTTCAGCTCTCCACAGCCGACTGGCCGGCACTCGACAGGGTTTTATACCTGAAGAGGTTTCCCCTTTCCTGGAGAACGGAGCTGTTCTCGACCCAACCAACCAACAATGGAGGTACGTCACTCGCTGTGGAAATCAAAGAAAGCGTGGTAGCAATACATGGTTATAACATCTACCGGAAAGACAGAAATTCACGACGGGGGCGGTGTTGCGGTCTATATTCAGAACCACCTTCCCGTAAAGCTTAGAGACAAACTAATGTTAAATACTGTTGAAGCAATATGGCTACAGGTTCATCTTCCTCACTTAAAGCCCAATCTTGTGGCAAGCTGCTATAGACCACCAAGTGCCAACAGTCAGTATCTGGATAATAAGTGTGAAATGCTTGATTATGTATGTGATATCAACAGAGAAGTATATTTTCTGGGTGATTTAAATATTACTGGCTATCATCAAGCTGCCCACTCAAGAAAAAACTTCAAAGTGCCTGCAACCTGGTTCAGGTTGACAGTCAACCTACCGGGGTAGTTACAAACATCACAGGAATTAAATCAACATGTATTGATCACATCTATACTAATGCTGCAGAAATTTGCTTTAAAGCAGTATCCAAATCCATAGGATGTAGTGATCACAATATAGTAGCCATATCTAGGAAAACCGAAGTTCCAAAGGCTGGGTTTAATATAGGTCATACAATAAGTTTTGTACTGATTTACATGTTGATGGTGTAAAGAATATTTGCTGGTCTGTGGCGTATAATGAGGAGCAACCAGTAGCTGCACTTGACACATTTATGAAATTGCTTATTCCAGCTACTAATAAGCAAGCACCCATTAAGAAAATGACTGTAAAAAATGTCAAATACCCTTTGATTGATGAGGAATTGAAAAAGTGTATGGTTGAGAGGAATGAGGCAAAAGATATGGAAAGTAAATCTGGCAGCCCAACTGATTGGCAAACGCACAGCAAATTAAGAAATCATGTGTCTAAACTAAATAAAAAATAATAATAAACTATACTATGAAACAAAGATCAATTATATAAAGAATTATAGTAAAAAGCTTTGGGGCACCTTAAATGACATTTTGGAGAAAAAAGACTCTTTGAATCACAAGGCTCATTCATCACAAAGCCCACTGATATTGCCAACTACTTTAATTACTTTTTCATTGGCAAGATAACTTCTCTAGGGTAGGGGGCAGTATTCGGAATGTTGGATGAAAATCATGCCCAAATTAAACGGCCTGCTACTCGGGCCCAGAAGATTTGGATAGAAAACACTCTAAAGTTTCCAAAACTGTTAAAATACTGTCTGTGAGTATAACAGAACTGATTTGACAGGCGAAACCCTGAGAAAAATCCATTCAGGAAGTAGTTTTTTTTTGTTGATTTTGTAGTTTTCTATTCAATGCCATTACAGTATCCATTGACTTAGGACTCAATTTGCACTTCCTATGCCTTCCACTAGATGTCAACAGTCTTTAGAAATTGTTTCAGGCTTGTATTCGTATAAATGAGGGAGTAAGACCAGTCTGAATGAGTGGACCCCTGACGTGTCACAGAGCTTTTACATGCGCAATCCCGAGAGAGTGCATTTCTTGTTTACCTTTTATATTGACGACGTTATTGTCTGGTTGAAATATTATAGATCATTTAGGCTAAAAACAACCTGAGGATTGAATATAAACATTTTTTGACATGTTTCTATGAACTTTACAGATACAATTTGGATTTTTTGTCTGCCTGTTTTGACTGCGTTTGAGCCTGTGGATTACTGAAGAAAACGCGCAAAGAAAACTGAGGTTTTTGGATATAAATAGACTTTATCGAACAAAAGGAACATTTATTGAGTAAATTAATGTCTTCTGAGTGCAACCATATGAAGATCATCAAAGGTAAGGGATTCATTTTATCTCTTTCTGAGTTTTGTAACGCTTCTGCTTGGCTGGTTACTGTTTGTAATAATTTGTCAACTGGGTTGTGTTATCAAATAATCGTAAGGTATGCTTTCGCCGTAAAGCATTTTTTAAATCTGACACCGTGGTTGGATCACAAGAAATTAATCTTTGAACCTATGCAAAATATGTTTTGTTTTCTGAATTTTTATAATGAGTATTTCTGTATTTGAATCTGGCGCTCTGCAATCTCACTGGATGTTGGCCAGATGGGACGCTAGCATCCCACATACCCCAGAGTGTGTGTAAGAAGTTGAAAAAAATATTGTTGTCTATCAACAGTGACAAGCCACCGGAGTCCAACAATCTGGATTGAAAATGACTAAGGATAATAGCAGACGATATTGCCACTCCTATTTGCCACATCTTCATTTTAAGCCTACTACAAAGTGTATACCCTCAGGCCTGGAAGGAAACTAAAGTCATTCGGCTTCCCAAGAATTGTAAAGCCCCCTTTACTGGCTCAAATAGCCGACCAATCAGCCTGTTACCAACCCTTAGTAAACTTCTGGAACAAATTGTGTTTGCCCAGATACAATGCTATAGTAAACAAATTGACAACAGACTTTCAGCATGCTTATTGGGAAGGACACTCAACAAGCACAGCACTTACACAAATTACTGACGATTGGCTGAGAGAAATTGAGGATACAATTATTGTGTTGGCTCTCTAGTTAGACTTCAGTGCAGCTTTTGGCATTATTGATCATGGAAAAACGTATGTGTTATGGCTTTACACCCTCTGCTATAATGTGGCTAAAGAGTTGTATAATAGAACACAGAGGGTGTTCTTTAACAGAAGCCTCTCAAACTCAGAATCAGGAATTCCCCAGGGTAGCTGTTTAGGCCCCTTGCTTTTTTCCATTTTTACTAATGACATACCACTGGCTTTGCATGAAGCTAGAATGTCTATGTATGCGGAGACTCAACACAATACATGTCAGCTACTACAGCAACTGAAATGACTGCAACACCTAACAAAGAGCTGCAGTTATTTTCAGAGTGGGTGCAAGGAATAAGTTAGCCCTAAATATTTCTAAAACTAAAAGCATTGTATTTGGGACAAAACATTCACTAAACCCTAAAACTCAAATAAATCTTGTAATAAATAATGTGGAAATTGAGCAAGTTGAGATCAAATCGAATCAAATTGTATTAGTCACATGCGCTGAATACTGTGAAATGCTTACTTACGAGAGCCCCTAACCAACAGTGCAGTTTAAAAAAATACGGATAAGAATAAGAGATTCAATTAAGAAGTAATTAAAGAGCAGCAGTAAAAAATAACAATATATACAGTGCCGGTACAGAGTCAACGTGCGGGGTCACCGGTTAGTTGAGGTAGTATATACAGTATATGTAGGTAGAGTTAATTAAAGTGACTATGCATAGATGACAACAGAGAGTGGCAGTGGTGTGGAGGGGGGGGGGGTCTTATGGCTTAGGGTAGAAGCTGTTTAGAAGTCTCTTGGACCTAGACTTGGGGCTCCGGTACCGCTTGCCATGCGGTATCAGAGAGAACAGTCTATGACTAGGGTGGCTGGAGTCTTTGACAAGTTTTAGGGACTTCCTCTGACACCGCCTGGTACAGAGATCCTGGATGGCAGGAAGCTTGACCCCAGTGATGTACTGGGCCGTTCGCACTACCCTCTGTAGTGCCTTGAGGTCGGAGGCCAAGCAGATGCCATACCAGGCAGTGATGCAACCAGTCAGGATGCTCTCGATTGTGCAGCTGTAGGTCCCTTTGAGGATCTGAGGACCCATGCCAAATCTTTTCAGTCTCCTGAGGGGGAATAGGTTTTTTCGTTCCCTCTTCACGACTGTCATGGTGTTCTTGGACCATGTTAGTTTGTTGTTGATGTGAACACCAAGGAACTTCAAGCTCTCAACCTTTTCCACTGCAGCCCCGTCGATGAGAATGTGGGCGTGCTAGGTCCACTTGACACAAGAGGTCTCTTCACAGTCCCCAAGTCCAGAACAGGCTATGGGAGGTGCACAGTACTACATAGTCATGACTACATGTAACTCTATTCCATATCAAGTAACTGATGCAAGCAGTAAAATTTGATTTAAAAACAGATTAAAAAAACACTTTATGGAACAGCGGGGACTGTGAAGCAACCCAAACATAGGCACAGACAGACACATTTATACACACACACGATTACATACGCGCTATACGCACATTTAGTACTGTAGATATGTGGTAGTGGTTTAGTAGCGGCCTGAATTACACAGTGTGTTGTGTATGGGTGTCAAGTAAACTGTTACCCTTTTTTTTGTTCACCTGAAATAATGCTTTACTAATAATAGCCTTCTTGTTACTAACATGTCTAACCTTTACATATAAGTTATCTTACTGTACATTTTGAAATTTATATGAGTGTTGATTCTTTGAAGGGAACTTTTTTTAATTGCTGCCTTAAAACTATTATTCAAGATAAACTAGTGTCAATGTTGATTAATCACAGATCACCATCCTGCAATAAAGAGGGGAAGGAAATCTTGTTAATTTATCTGTTTCTGTGTTGCATTCTCAAATGAACATTACAACCCTTTTTGTTCAGTTGTAAGCTCTCTAGTTTTATCTGAGTGTCAAACATTTTTTCAGGATACCAGCCATGTGAACTCATTTTACAGCTGATAATGGGATGTAATGCCAATGCAACCATAGGTCTACAGCAGTGGTTCCCAACTCCAGTCCTCCAGTACCCCAAACAGCACCCAACAGAAGTGGTTCCCAACAGCACACATGTTGGTTGTAGACCTGGGCAAACATACCTGATTCAACTCATTGAGGGCCTGATGATTGGTCGACAAGTTGAATCCGGTGTGCTTGTCCAGGGCTACAATACAAATGTGTACTGTCGGGGGTACTCGAGGACCAGAGTTGGGAACCACTGGCCTACAATATGATGGCATTAGCCTTATGGGAATTTGCAATGCACCCCTTGACATTGTGCATCTGAAGCAGAGAATAGCTGAACTTATACACTGTATCTCAACAATATGTATCTTCTCAATATAAAAATTATACCAGTAGACAATGTATGAGGCTAATCATTATACTAGATGTTGTACATGCCTTGGGCTGACATAGAAAAGCCAACCCTTGCAATCTAGGTAGTGAAATGTATGGAAGCAGGAGATAATGGGATTCTAATCTTAAAACACACACACACCTTTTACCACTTAGTAAAGCCAGATACTTTTCTCCCAGAAGGTCTGAGTGGCACTTGGAGGTTCTACTGTCATAATGAAGATGCTTTGCATAAGACGACCACAACAATTACATTGTCTATGCTACATGTGTTTAAAATATCAAGAAAGAAAATATTTGGGCTATAAGAAATCATTTTTATTTAATGGGGCAAAGCAGAGATGACAAAATACTTTTAATTTCACCCATACAACAATATAGCCTATTATTAAAGTACAGTATGTTTACAATATCATGAACAATCGTTTTTACATGTTGTTCCAAATTAAATGTTATATATTCGTGTGGTTTAAGGGGCACTTTTATTGTGATGACAAGTTGCTCTACTCAAATGGCACAACAGAATCATTCAGATTGACCAAAGCACAGCCAATGACACCGTCTCCTTCCATATTTAGAAAAGGGTGAAGTAGAAGTGAAAACTGATGCTGCTTGCAGCATTGCTCATCTTCACCGTGGGAATCCAGTCGACATGGGTGTCTTGATAGAGGTCAGCTGGTGAACCTACCATAAAGAAATGAAAAGCACACCAGCTGTTAGAATATCACTTTTTCAGGTCAACTATACCATCAGGGCTCTTGATTATTTTGGTTGTGTTTAATTCATTCATGTCTTTTGGTGTCATATAAAGATTCAATCTATTGTTGGGCTGGAACAACCAATAGGCAACACAGCAGGTTGTCTTATCCCATTGAGGCATTTGTCCCATGCTGTGATGTCCATACCTTTAACCTCCTCAATTGAATAAAGTTCAAATCATCATTGGTTCAGTGCAACTGAATTTTTTTGGGACAATAATGTCCTCCTCCAGGGTAGATGGACGTCATATTGTACAATTTGTGTATCCCCTTTTCATAGGCCTAGATTACATGGTTGCATCCAATGACAAGGTTGTTTTAATTGATCTGTTGTCAGTGTCAAATCAAATCACATTTTATTTGTCACATGCGCCGAATACAACAACCTTACAGTGAAATGCTTACATACAAGCCCTTAACCAACCATGCAGTTGTAAGAAAAATATGTGTTAAGTAAAAAAATATATATTAAAGAGCAGCAGTAAAATAACAGTAGTGAGGCTATATACAGGGGGTACCGGTCAAGAGTCAATCAATGTGCGGGTGCACCGGTTAATTGAGGTAATATGTACATGTAGGTAGAGTTAAAGTGACTTTGCATTGCTAATAAACTGAGTAGCAGCAGCGTAATGGAGGGAGGTGCAATTCAAATAGTCTGGGTTGTCAACAGAGTAGGCCTAGGCCTCTACCCTGTGATTTCCCGTATTAAAAAATATTCTGCTAGTTGTTTCCAGTTATATAAAGTATAGTAAAATTGCATGTTTATCAAACGCCACATTTTTCTTGTGCAAAGGAAAGAAACGACTCTGATATAGCCTATAGGCCTGCACCACCAAGCTCTCAATTATGACTATCCAAAGGTGAATTTTTGGGGTGAAAAAGTTGCTTCCCCAAAACTTGAAAATCATGCACTGCCTATGTTTGAGACACATGCTAATAGCTAGGCTACAAGCTTTCTAGCTAGCTAATGTTGGCTAACTTGGTCTTGTTTTTAACACCTGGTTAGCATAACAGCTAACAATTAAACTTGAAATCAGACTTACTACCAGTGATTAAATGATTGGAGCAGACCCTGTAATGACAGCTTGACAGGCAAAACAGTTTCTTTGCTTTTCTGACAGTTCTTGAGTCTTATCTCCTCGGTGTACATATTTGTTTAGGCACTGTTATCATGCAATTTGGGGAAGCTACTCAGCTGTTGATGTCGTAAGAATTCATGCGGTGGTCTTCCAACATGGCCGCCAGGAGGCACCATACGTCAACTGCAAGCCCTCTATACCTGCCTGCTTTGTGCCAACACCTGTTCCAAAACGGCTGCACCAACATATTTTCCAATTCTTGTGCTGATAACTGAGCCAACATTTTTGTCTTATTGCTGTTACAGTTGTACACAGGTTGCTCTTCTTTGGGCCTACAGCAGTTGTGTGTGTGAGACTGTCTCTAGCTCTCTTATTGTCTTTTGTCCAGAGTATCTTTGGAATGCCACGCGTGTGAGTGGGAGTGCCAGCGGAGGCTTCCACCTCATCTGGAAAGAGCAGGAAGGTGTCACTTGTGGGTACACTGTAGAGTGGTGCACAGTGGGAAGCGGAGTTTCCTGCACTCTGCAATGGAGGAGGGTGCCAGTGGGAAACACATCAGTGTCCCTACCAGCAGGTATCACACAACAGGTTTACACACACCACCATTACCCTTTTAGGTAACATCGTACATGAATACTGTGATTACAGTAGTAACAAAGATAAGGGAAACTGTCCAAAATCAATTTCAACTTAAAACCTACTGGCACTACCTTTTAGTTACAATATATATATTTTGCAGGGGATTTTAAAGCGGGTCATAGGTACACCTTTGATATATATGGCTGCACTGACGAAGGAGACAAACTACTGGAGATCCTCACTGGCTACTCCCAGGAACTCAGTGAGTGGGTTACGTTGTGATTATGTATTGTGACAACTAAGAAATGGGTTGTGAAAGTGGTAGGTAACCCCTTCCCCTCTCTTCCCCTCTCTCTCTCTTCCTCCTTTCTCTGAACCTATAGAGCCTGTCCAGTCTCCCAGTCTGGTTGAGCCCATTCGAACAACTTCCTCTTCTGTGACACTGGAGTGGCATTACCATGAGGAAGACCACTCTCACCCAGGGTTCATCACTGGTTACTTGGTAACCGTGCACAAGACAGGGTCTCAGAGGTCACCAGGTCATGTGCCAAGTGGGTATCATCAATGTCAACATGGGTAACAAGCTATTCAATTGAAAAGAAGTCATGAAAGGATTTGTTCCTCTGACACAGTGTTTCCTGTATCTAGGTCCTTTTACCAAGACGGTGGCAGACCCCCACAATAAGTCTCTAACCATAGTAGGACTGCAGGAGCACCAGAAGTACACCTTCCATCTGAGTGCACTCACTAATGTTGGACCAGGCCCGCATACTACTGTAACTGTCAAGACCCAGACAATCCGTGAGTCAAACTCCGGCTGGAGCACTCTAAGGGCAGGGGCAGACTGGGTCATATTGAAATGTATTAATTAAAACCTCTTAAACGTTAAGTCCCTTATATTGGGGACTTTGAGTGGTTCTGGACTGATTTCAGACCAACTTTTCTGTGTACAGAACGTTCTGTGAATGGCACAGCACACCGTGAAAGCTCTGGTTGTCCCGCTTCACATGCCGCTCTGTCATAAGTTATATGAAATGGTGCCAATTTTGCACTGTCACTAAGTATGATCATATTTATTTGACAGTTAAGAGAGAAGTGGAAATATTATAGTAAGTTATTTATAATTTGATTGTTACTATATTTAGAAAGCATTTCAATCATTTCATGCCCTATACCCCCACTTTTGTTGAAGAGGAAAACATTTATATGGTGAATACATCTCCGCAATGCATATATATTTTTTTTTACCAGAAAGGGGATATTTTGATCTTTCTGGCAGTACAATAATTGCTAGGTATTGTTTATGGCTCTCTCAAGATAAATAATAACTTTTGGGTATGTCTATTTAGGCGCAATTCTATATTTTGACATACAATTGTACCTGTAAAATAAAGCCCAGTAGGCACACAATTATGTGGTGTGTTGCTCACTCTTTTTAAATCTGAAAGCACATTTATATTTTAGATCATGACATTCTGAGCCCAGTAGTAATGACCTGGTGTTACTGTGTCCTGTGACAGCCTCTATTCTCCTGGCTAAGATCTTAACTCCTCTCCTGCTGCTGTTGGGGCTTGCCATCCTCCTGTGTCTATTCTGGAAAATGTGAGACGCTTTAAACACTATCCATTCAACATTATCACGTACAATTTATTTTTCAAGATTAACATTGGTCCTCCATACCACTATGTCATCCTTAACAGTCAAAGTGTAATGTGAACCCTGTCTAACCTCCTCTGTGGCTATCCTCCAGGCTGAGGAGTTGTATAGTGGAGCTGTTTGGGTACCCTGCTGGGATGAACATCAAACCAATTGAACTGGACCGACACATACATGAGGTACTGTGCAGTTCTGTACAGGCTTTCATATGTCTCATGTGTCTGAAGTTGATGAGTACTGCCTCTTTGTCCGCTGTGTTTTCTCTCATTTGGATTTACCTTAAACAGATGGCAATAAACGGATGTACAATATGTTATAGTCACAATTATTGTTTTGCAATCTGATAGAATGACTGTGCAACTTCTCGCCTGATTCCATTCATCCTCTATTCTGTCCATCACATCTACAGACCAGTGAGAGGCTGCGGTGTCTCAAGGTGGGGGACTGTGTCTGCAGTGACATAGAGATCCTGAACGTCAGGCCAACCATGTCAGAGAGGATGCCTCTCATTCACCCCAAACTCCCCCGCCTTTCTTCCTCTTCCACCACCATTCCCTCCTCTTCATTCTGCCCTGTGCACCCTTCCTCCTACTCTTCATCCATGTCTTCCTCCTTGCCCTCCCTCTCACCTTCCTGCCCATCCTTTTCTACTCAACACCTGCACCAAAAAGGGTACTGTCCACAGTCACCCACAGAAGTCTGGGATTGCTCAGTCCAGACAGGCCTCACCAACAGAAGTTATTTCCACTCTGTGGGGGCGGAGCAATCCGTTGAGCTGAAACCAATCAGAGTCACAGACAGCAGTGACTTCTCCAGCTCACCAATCAAGCTCTCCAATCTCATCACCAGCGAGCCTTCTGAGGAGCCGCAGTTACGACCAGGGGCATTATTAGAAAATATTGATGGATACATCACCACTGACTCATTAGTTCAATGATTTTCAAGTCAATGACTGTATATATGAATGGACAAAGCCATTGATTACATGACACCATTCATTCCTATGTGAAGACTTAATAGCGCACTGAAGCCAAATTTAGTCAGTCATGTAGACATACAGTGCCTTGCGAAAGTATTCGGCCCCCTTGAACTTTGCGACCTTTTGCCACATTTCAGGCTTCAAACATAAAGATATAAAACTGTATTTTTTTATGGAGAATCAACAACAAGTGGGACACAATCATGAAGTGGAACGACATTTATTGGATATTTCAAACTTTTTTAACAAATTAAAAACTGAAAAATTGGGCGTGCAAAATTATTCAGCCCCTTTACTTTCAGTGCAGCAAACTCTCTCCAGACGTTCAGTGAGGATCTCTGAATGATCCAATGTTGACCTAAATGACTAATGATGATAAATACAATCCACCTGTGTGTAATCAAGTCTCCGTATAAATGCACCTGCACTGTGATAGTCTCAGAGGTCCGTTAAAAGCGCAGAGAGCATCATGAACAACAAGGAACACACCAGGCAGGTCCGAGATACTGTTGTGAAGAAGTTTAAAGCCGGATTTGGATACAAAAATATTTCCCAAGCTTTAAACATCCCAAGGAGCACTGTGCAAGCGATAATATTGAAATGGAAGGAGTATCAGACCACTGCAAATCTACCAAGACCTGGCCGTCCCTCTAAACTTTCAGCTCATACAAGGAGAAGACTGATCAGAGATGCAGCCAAGAGGCCCATGATCACTCTGGATGAACTGCAGAGATCTACAGCTGAGGTGGGAGACTCTGTCCATAGGACAACAATCAGTCGTATATTGCACAAATCTGGCCTTTATGGAAGAGTGGCAAGAAGAAAGCCATTTCTTAAAGATATCCATAAAAAGTGTTGTTTAAAGTTTGCCACAAGCCACCTGGGAGACACACCAAACATGTGGAAGAAGGTGCTCTGGTCAGATGAAACCAAAATTGAACTTTTTGGCAACAATGCAAAACGTTATGTTTGGCGTAAAAGCAACACAGCTGAACACACCATCCCCACTGTCAAACATGGTGGTGGCAGCATCATGGTTTGGGCCTGCTTTTCTTCAGCAGGGACAGGGAAGATGGTTAAAATTGATGGGAAGATGGATGGAGCCAAATACAGGACCATTCTGGAAGAAAACCTGATGGAGTCTGCAAAAGACCTGAGACTGGGACGGAGATTTGTCTTCCAACAAGACAATGATCCAAAACATAAAGCAAAATCTACAATGGAATGGTTCAAAAATAAACATATCCAGGTGTTAGAATGGCCAAGTCAAAGTCCAGACCTGAATCCAATCGAGAATCTGTGGAAAGAACTGAAAACTGCTGTTCACAAATGCTCTCCATCCAACCTCACCGAGCTCGAGCTGTTTTGCAAGGAGGAATGGGAAAACATTTCAGTCTCTCGATGTGCAAAACTGATAGAGACATACCCCAAGCAACTTACAGCTGTAATCGCAGCAAAAGGTGGCGCTACAAAGTATTAACTTAAGGGGGCTGAATAATTTTGCACGCCCAATTTTTCAGTTTTTGATTTGTTAAAAAAGTTTGAAATATCCAATAAATGTCGTTCCACTTCATGATTGTGTCCCACTTGTCTTTGATTCTTCACAAAAACATACAGTTTTATATCTTTATGTTTGAAGCCTGAAATGTGGCAAAAGGTCGCAAAGTTCAAGGGGGCCGAATACTTTCACAAGGCACTGTAACATGCTCAGTTTGAGCTACTCCTGGAAGTGACTTTGCTGGTTAGCTTAGTGCTGCCCCTCTCATTGAATAACTCAGCTTGAAGCCCGACTGGTGTTGGCTGCCACTAGCAACTAAATTATACTTCTAAATCAAAATGTATTTGTCACAATGCACCGAATACAACAGGTGTGGACTTTACCTTGAAATACTTACTTACGAGCCCTTAACCAACAATTCAGTTAAAAAGTGAGAAAAAAATGTAACTTAGAAAGAAAAAAATTGAAATAGTAACACAATAAAAGAACAGTAACGAGGATATACAGGGAGTACCGGTACCGAGTCAATGTGCAGGGGTATGAGGTAGTTGAGATAATTGAGATCAGTGGTGTAAACTACTACTTAAGTAGTTTTTGGGGGTATCTGTACCTTACTTCACTATTTATATTTTTGGCAACTTTTACTTTTACTTCACTACATTCCAATAGAAACGAATGTACTTTTTACTCCATGCATTTTCCCTGACACCCAAAAGTACGTATCACATTTTGACAGGAAAATGTTCCAATTCACACACTTATCAAGAAAACATTCCTGGTCATCCCTAATGCCTCTGATCTGGCGGACTCACTAAACACAAATGTTTTGTTTGTAAATTAGGTATGAGTGTTGGAGTGTGCCCCTCGCTATCTGTCAAAAAAAAAAATTGTGCAGTCTGTTTTGCTGAATATAAGGAACTTGAAATGATTTATACTTATTTTTTGATATATTTTTGTGATTACTTTTACTTTTGATGCTAAAGTATATTTAAAACCAAATACTTTTACTTTTACTAAAGTAGTATTTTACTGGGTGACTTTCACTTTTACTTTAGTCATTTTCTAGTAAGGTATCTTTACTTATACTCAAGTATGACATTTGAGTACTTTCTCCACCACTGATTGAGATATGTAAATGTAGGTAAGGGTAAAAGTGTCTAGCCAATCAGGATAGATAATAAACAGCATAGCAGCAGCGTATATGAAGAGAGTGAAAGTGTGTCTAAGTGTGTGTCTGTGTGGCATCAATATGTATGTGTGTGTGAGTGTGTGTGTGTGTGTGTGTCTTGGAGTGTCAGTGTAGTAGGTGTGAGTGTGTACAGAGCCAATGTAGGAATGTCAGTGCTAAGTAAAGGGGGGGGGGGGGGGGTATAATGCAAATAGTCTGGGTTTTCCATTTGAATAACAGTCTTAGAATCAGATCAGGAGCCTGGGCCAATTGTGCACCGCCCTATGGGACTCCCGATAACGGCCGGTTGTGATACAGGCCGGGATCGAACCCGGGCCTGTACAGACGGCTCTAGCACCTCTGCGCGATTCGGGAGGCCCCGGGACAGAAGATTTTTATGCGCTTCAGCACTCTGTGGTCCCGTTCTGTTAGCTTGTGTGGCCTACCACTTCGTGGCGGAGCCGTTGTTGCTCCTAGTTGTTTCCACTTCACAATAAATAGCGTTACAGTTGACCAGGGCAGCTCTAGCGGGGAAGAAATGTGATAAACTGACTTGACAAACTGACTGACGGTGTTTCTCTATGGAGATTGCATGTCTGTTTGCTCGATTTTATACACCAGCAACGGGTGTAGCTGAAATGGCCGAATCCACAAATTTGAAGGCGTGTCCACATACTCTTGTGTATATATAGTGTACATCTGGTGTGTTAGAAGCAATTATTGGTACCATGATTGTCTTCTAAGTATTATTTTGTTTACACAAAGACAGACCACGAAGATTGCCATTTTTCCATTCACTACAATGTGGGTCCTGTTTTCTGCAAACAATGCCTAAAGTACCTCGGTCAGCCTTGAACTTCCGTTATTCAGTGGGAGGGGACAGTCGTTCTCCCCTGAGTTAAGTAGTCAGTCTGATTCTGAAAGGTCAAGGGTCAAGATCTGTTGGTGGGATATTTTGCTGGGAAGATGACAAGATGTATGCACAACGTGTAGGGTTCAAATAACACTCTAAATCATTTGAGCTGCTCTGACAAAAGTGGGTTGCACCAAAGTTTTTACTGTGGTTTTTATGCTTATGGTGATGTCCTGATTTGTACTAGTGCCATGCACCCTAGAGTACTTCCATTATTTGAACCTGGACTGTGTGTTGTGTTTAGGGCAATGAATAATGTGCATAATGCATTCTATTTATATTGTGTAACTATATCTTATGTAAATAGACTCATTCACTTTCTCAGTTAAAGTATGTTAAATCCATTAGTCATGTTAAATCCATGCCAACATCACTACCACACCATCAAATCCTTGCTCTTAAGCAAATATGATCGTCTGTAGAAATGTATCCGTTAGCATTTTGAGGACCTCCAGATCTACACAGCTTACTCAATACTCATGTTACTCATGCTCCTCTCTCCACATTGTCAATCTGCAGCGTAGACTTTTGAAAAGATTGTGGTTGTGAAACTGAGAGAATGTTGCCTCAACAGGCTGATTAGCGCACATCCTCCCAGTATCAAATGGATGATCTAAGGGGAAATGGCTCAATACAAACCGCTGGGGTGAATGTGAATCGTAAATGCAACTTCAATAATATCTTTTTAATGTCTATCTAAGCTACTGTATAATCTCACATAGGGGCTAGGCTTGAGGGTTATTGTAGCCTAGATTATTTTTACAGTTCATAAACCAAATAAATCAATTCAAGTGTTATTTGTCACACGTGCCGAATACAACAGGTGTAGACTTTACCATGAAATGCTTACTTACGAGTCCTTTACCAACAATTCAGAGTTAAAAGGCAAGAAAAAAATGCAAATAAAGGGAAATAGTAACTCAATAAAATAACAATAACGAGGATATATACAAGGAGTACCGGTACCGAGACAATATGCAGGGGTATGAGATAGTTGAGGTAATTGAGATAATATGTACACTACAGTTCAAAAGTTTGGGGTCACTTAGAAATGTCCTTGTTTTTGAAAGAAAGCACCTTTTTGGTCCATTAAAATAACATCAAATTGATCAGAAATACAGTGTAGACATTGTTAATGTTGTAAATGACTATTATAGCTGGAAATAACAATTTATGGAATATCTACATAGAAGTACAGAGGCCCATTATCAGCAAGCATCACTCTTGTGTTCCAATGGCACGGTGTGTGGGCTAATCCAAGTTTATCATTTTAAATTGGTAATTAGAAAACCCTTTTGAAATTATGTTAGCACGCTGAAAACTGTTGTCCTGATTAAAGAAGCAATAAAACTGGCCTTCTTTAGACTAGTTGATTATCTGGAGCCTCAGCATTTGTGGGTTCAATTACAGGCTCAAAATGGTCAGAAACAATTACATTTCTTCTGAGAAATGAAGGCAATTCCATGCGAGAAATTGCCAAGAAACTGAAGATCTTGTACATATACTCATTCATTTTCTCAGTTAAAGTATGTTAAATCCATTAGGCATGTTAAATCCATGCCAACATCACTTCCACAACCATCAGTTCCTTGCTCTTAAGCAAATATGATCGTCTGTAGAAATGTATCCTTTAGCATTTTGAGGACCTTCAGGTCAACACAGTGTACTCAATACTCATGTTACTCTCTCCACATTGCCCATCTGCAGTGCAGACTTTTAAAAAGGTTGTAGTTGTGAAACTGAGAGAATGTTGCCTCAAAAGGTTGATTAGCCAACATCCTCTCGGTATCAAATGGAAGATCTGAGGGGAAATGGCTCAAGACAAACCGCTGGGGTGAATGTGAATCGTGAATGCAACTTCAATCATATCTTTCTCAGGGCTATCTAAGCTACTGTATACTCTCATATAGGGGCTAAGTTCGAGGGTTAATTGTAGCTTACATATTTTTTAACAGCCATTACACTTCATAAACAAAATAAATCAAATGTTATTTGTCATATTGGGTGGCAGGGTAGCCTAGTGGTTAGAGCGTTGGACTAGTAACTGAAAGGTCATATCCCCGAGCTGACAAGGTACAAATCTGTCGTTCTGCCCCTGAACAGACAGTTAAACCATTGTTCCTAGGCCATCATTGAAAAAAATAATTTGTTCTTAACTTGCCTAGTTAAATAAAGGTTAAAAAAAAGGTTAAAGGTTAAAAAAAAATGTAAAAGACCTTACTGTGAAATGCTTACTTACAAGCCCTTAACCAACAATGCACTTAAGAAATAGAGTTAAGAAAATATTTACTAAATAAACACAAGTGGAAAAAATAGAATCAAAATCAAAAAGTAACACAAGAAAATGACATAACAATAACACGGCTATATACAGGGGGTACCAGTACCGAGTCAATGTGCGGTTTAGTAGAGGTAATTTGCTAAGAGACTATGCATAGATCATAAACAGTGAGTAGCAGCAGTGTAAAAACAAAGGGGGGTCAATGTAAATAGTCAGTCTGGACATTTGATTAATTATTCAGCATTCTTATGGCTTGCAGGTAGAAGCTGTTAATACTTTAGGTGATTTAGATGTAATGTCATGCAACCTGGAATCAGGGGTACACGTAACATATTAAATGTAAATCCAACACAATCCAATTAGTATGATATGTTATGTTTCGTATGGTGTGTATTCATGTGTGGATGTCCATCATCCATTTTCTATATGTTACGAATTCCAATTTGCTGTGGCTAATCCTTGGTGTCCACCTCACCAACAAACTACCATGGTCTAAACACACCAAGACAGCCGTGAAGAAGGCACGACAATGCCTATTCCCCCTCAGGAGACGGAAAAGATTTGGCAAGGGTCCTCAGATCCTCAAAAATGTCTACAGCTGCACCATCGAGAGCATCCTGACTGGTTGCATCACCGCCTGGTATGGCAACTGTGTGGCCTCCGACCAGAGAGGCATTACTAGGGTAGTGTGTACGGCCTAGTACATCCCTGGGGCCAAGCTTCCTGCCATCCAGGACCACTATACCAGGCGGTGTCAGAGGAAGGCCCAAAAAATAGCTAAAGACTCCGGCCACCCTAGCCATAGACTGTTCTCTCTGCTACCGCATGGCAAGCGGTACCGAAGCGCCAAGTCTAGGTCCAAAAGGCTCCTTAACAGCTTCTACCCAGGGATATAAAACTCCTGAACAGCTAATCAAATGGCTACCCGGACTATTTGCATTGTACCCTCCACCTCCATTTTTACGCTGCTGCTACCCTCTGTTTATTATCCATGCATAAACACTCTACCTACATGTACAGTGAGGGGAAAAAAGTATTTGATCCCCTGCTGATTTTGTACGTTTGCCCACTGACAAAGAAATGATCAGTCTATAATTTTAATGGTAGGTTTATTTGAACAGTGAGAGACAGAATAACAACAAAAGAATCCAGAAAAACGCATGTCAAAAATGTTATAAATTGATTTGCATTTTAGGATATGAATAGAAAAAGCTGTGTACTGTACAGCAGCAGCTACATAGGCTAGCATAGAGTATATAAATATGAAGTAGGTAAAACAGTGTGCAAACATTATTAAAGTGACCAGTGTTCAATGACTATGTACATAGGGCAGCAGTTTCTATGGTGCAGAGTAAAGCATTGGATGGTAGCCGGCTAGTAACAGTGACTATAGTTTATCACAGGTTAGTTGGTGGAGGCTGGCACGTAGTGACTATTTAACATTCTGATGGCCTGGAGATAGAAGCTGGTTTTCAGTCTGTTGGGCCCAGCTTTGATGTACCTCTACTGTCTCAACCTTCTAGTTGGTAACGGGGTGGACAGGCTGTGTCTCGGGTGGCTGACATCCTTGATGATCTTCTTGGCCTTCCTGTGACAGTGGGACTGTAGATGTCCTGGAAGGTAGGCAGTGTGCCCTCGGTGATGCGTTGGGCTGACCGCACCATCCTCTGGAGTACCCTGCGGTTGCAGACAGTGCAATTGCAAAATACAGCCTGACCGGATGCTCTCAATGGTGCATCCGTACAGGTTCGTGAGAGTCTTAGGGGCCAACCTTTGGGTTGAAGAGGTGCTGTTGCACCTTCTTTGCCACACTGTTTGTGTGAATGGACCATTTCAGTGATGTGCATGCTGAGGAACTTGAAACTTTTCACACTCTCTATGAATGGGGGAGTGCTCACTCTGCTGTCTGCTGAAGTCCATGATCAGCTCCTTCGTTTTGTTGACATTGAGGGAGAAGTAATTTTTCTGGCACCACTTCGCCAGGGCTCTGAACTTCTCTCTGTAGGCTTTCTCATCATTGTTGGTAATCAGGCCTACCACTGTTGTGTAGTCAGCTAACGTGATCATTGTGTTGGAGAAGTTCATGACAGAAGTAAGTGCTATGGGGCAATAGTCATTTAGTTTAGTAACTTTCACTTTCTTGGGTACAGGAACAATGGTGGACATCTTGAAGCAAGGGCACACACTTAGTGTGTTGTGAAATCTGTTGAATGTATTGTAATGTTTTTTAAATTGTATAACTGCCTTAATTTTGCCGGACCCCAGGAATAGTAGCTGCTCCCTTGACAGCAGCAAATGGGGATCAATAATACATCCAAATACAAGTGGAAACAAAAGGCTGGGATAAGGATTGATTGATTATGTCCATAAATACTCCAGCCAGCTGGTCTGCACATGCGCTGAGGATGCGGTGTTAGATGCCATCTGGAGCGTCAGCCTTGCTTGGGTTAATGCTTAAATGTGTTACTCACATCAGCCACAGCGAATGAGAACTCACAGTCCTCATGAGTGGTGGTGGTGATCTGCGTCGGCGGCTCTGTTTTCCTCGAAGGGGCAAAGAAAGTGTTTAGCTTGTCTGGGAGCGAGGCATTTGTCTGGAGTCCCGGCCACATTCGTCTTTACAATAAGGGCATAGCCGGTCTGTTTTCACACGTCCATGTTCCCAGTCACCTTGCCGTGGTTAAATACAGTGATTGGCACTTTCTGTTTTGCGCAAATGCTGCAATCTATCCACAGTTTTTGGTTTGGATAAGTTCTAATCATCACAGTGGGAACAACATCCTCTATGCAGTTCCTGATGAACTCAGTCACTGAGTCAGTGTATATTTCGATACTATTCTCAGAGGCAACCCAGAACAGTTCCCAGTCCGCGTGATCAAAACAAGCTTGAAGAATAGATTCCGATTGGTCAGACCAATGTTAAACAATCCTTACCACGGGTACTTCCTGTATAAGTTTCTGCCTATAGGAGGGGAGGTGCACAATGGAGGCATGATCTGATTTGCTGAAGGGAGGACAGGGGAGGTCCTTGTATCCATCCCGGAAAGCGCAGTAGCAATGGTCAAGAGTGCTCGATGCGCGAGTAGCACAGATGTGTTTATAGAACTTCAGTAGCGTTTTCCTCAGATTTCCTTTATTTTTGTCCCCAGAAACAATAAGTGCAGCCTTAGCAGTGGAGGCTAGTAACTTGAAAAATTAAGGAGGATGGGAAATGCACGGAGACCACAAAGTGTGTTTCAAAAATCATCAAAGACAAATTATTTTAATCTAAGGCATTTAATAAATACATTTATAGTACAGTATTATGGGGAAGGGGGATGAGAGGGCTACTTACACTGTGTTGGAAAGGGATCACAGCAGTGATCGAATGAGGGTATGTGGCATGAGTTGAGGTGTTCAGAGGCTTGACCAGCGCAGGACAGGGTTTTACTGGGAAGACAAAAAACAATAACACAAGACACTACACAGTTAGACAAAAGAGCTAAGAATGAGTTAGTCCAAGCAAGGAGTAAAATCTTTGATGTGTAATACTGTGATTGTGTATGTGATTGACTCTACATACAGTAAATAAAAATAACAGACACATTACAGTTGCACCATCGTAGGTTTGGACAACTAGTTCCTCTGAAGTTAAACTCGGACATATAAAAATTCATAAAGTCAAACACAGACTGCGCATCTCGCCCACTTGACATATGAAAGTAGCCCAAGAAACGTTCCTGACTGACAACTGCAAGCAGAGTGGTGGCACCATAGGTCCCAGATCAGTGGGGCAATTTTTACCGCTAGGGGCCTGGAGTTTTTCCTTATATGTTAACTTAGCTAGGAAAACTCTGGACCCTATAAGGTGTGACAGGGATTAATCAGTTGTAAAAAGGTTTTATTAAAGGGGAACCCAGCTCCGAATAGAAATTAAACAAACAATACCTCACAATGATGGGTTGCAAAGAACTACACTAAATAGTGTGTGATAATGACATACAGGTGTGTGAACAGGTGATTGGGATCTGGAAAGTGAGCAGCGTTCAGGGGATCTACGTGTTTGAGAGTGCACCTGCATAATAATCATGCCGTTTATTCATCTTCTTTATTAGCCACACATGTCAGGTGGATGGATTATCTTTGCAAAGGTGAAATCAACCAATTGGTGATGAAAAGGAGACGAATAGGCCTATGCATGTATTCGCATGGCTTAATTTATTGATCCCTAACATTCTGAACCGTTCTCTCCGTATATTCTACTGAGTCTGTTGAGAAAATTCTAATTAAAAGGTACACCACATTTAAAGGTATGGCTTTAGATAAATGTACTGAAAACCCTATTGAATGAAAACTCCACAAGAAAATCTCTTGGCCAGCAAGTGGGAGGGTTTTCAGCGGTTGAATTCAATATATCCAGTGTGCGCAAGGAACCACGCCACCACGCACCTGCATAAGGTAAGTCTGAATACCAACTACTGATACGTGCGTAGGAAATGCATAAAAGCCTGATTCGGGCCATTCGGCTCTCACTTGGTTAAGTCCATAGGACCGAAACTTGATGAATCCAACAACAGTGTCTCTTTCAGCAACAAATACAGTCATGGGTGTAACTCTACAATTTACTTGAAAGGCAAGGCACTGAGATATTTACACTATGCAGTGTGTTATTTTAACACTGTTCCGGTCTTACTAAAGAGCTCAGTGACTTTCAACGTGGCGCCATCATAGGATGCCACCTTTCCAACAAGTCAGTTTGTAAAAATGTCTGGCCTGCTAGAGCTGCCCCGGTCAACTGTAAGTACTGTTATTGTGAAGTGGAAATGTCTAGGAGCAACGGCTCAGCCTCGAAGTGGTAGTCCACACAAGCTCACAAATTGGGACCGTTGAGTGCTGAAGCGTGTAGCATGTAAAAGTAATCTTTCTTCGGGTGCAACACTCACTACCGAGTTCCAGTGAAAACACGTTCTGTGGAGTGATGAATCACACCACCATCTGGCAGTCCAACGGACGAATCTGGGTTTGGCGGATGCCAGAAGATGCCAGAAGAACGCAAGCCAACTGTAAAGTTTAGTGGAGGAGGAATAATGGTCTGGGGCTGTTTTTCGCAGTTAAGGCTAGGCCCTTTAGTTTCAGTGAAGGGAAATCTTAACGCCACAGCATACAATGACATTCTAGTTGATTCTGTGCTTCTAACTTTGTGGCAAGAGTTTGGGGAAGGCCCTTTCCTGTTCCAGTATTATAATACCCCTGTGCACAAAGCGAGGTTCATACAGAAGTGGTTTGTTGAGATTGGTGTGGAAGA
The DNA here is from genome assembly GCF_057628025.1 of Oncorhynchus mykiss. NCBI lineage: Eukaryota > Metazoa > Chordata > Actinopteri > Salmoniformes > Salmonidae > Oncorhynchus > Oncorhynchus mykiss. The sequence goes on along the minus strand of NC_143027.1, from coordinate 51,458,765 downwards.
ACTTGGCTAGCCTGCACAGAGCCCTGACCTCAACCCCATCGAACACCTTTTGGGATGAATTGGAACGCAGACTGCGAGTCAGGCCTAATCATCCAACATCAGTGCCTGACCTCACTAATGCTCTTGTGGTTGAATGGAAGCAAGTTCCCACAGCAATGTTCCAGCATGTAGTGGAAAGCCTTCCCAGAAGAGTGGAGGACGTTATAGCAGCAAAGGGGGGACCAACTCCATATTAATGCCCATGATTTTGGAATGAGATGTTGGACAAGCAGGTGTCCACATACTGTTGGTCATATAGAGTATATCTATCTCTGGATAGTGCCAATACAATACTGAGATATTCACGGTAACTTGATGCCAGATCAATGAAACACTGACTTTTATACTGTAAGAATTATTTCTACAGTATTTTACTGTAATTACAAGGGATTAGAGTAAGCAGGTTGGCTGTAGGCATATGCACATTACAGCATGTGAATGAATACTAGGTGTTTTATAGCCTAAACAAAGGCTTCCAAACTGGCTGTGATTACAGGGCAAAACAGATCAAATGGACATGGGTGAATATTCAACCAAAAGGTTGAAGGTTTAAAACCCGCTACCGCTCTGCTCTGTTCCCTATATACATTTAATTGCTACCGCATATCACTTAAATTGGTACAGGACACATGGTCAAAACATATTGACACAACAGTAACTAGGATGGGGAGAAGTCTTTCCATAATATTGTGCTGCTCTGCATTCTTAACAGCGCTATTAACAAGGCAGGTCCTACAGGTCGTAGTTTTTTCGCACCTGGACTACTGTTCAGTCGTGTGGTCAGGATTTAGGAAAAGAGAAATTGGATCAGAACAGGGCAGCATGGCTGGCCCTTGGATGTACACAGAGAGCTAACATTAATAATATACATGTCAATCTCTCCTGGCTCAAAGTGGAGGAGAGATTGACTTCATCCCTACTTGTATTTGTGAGAGGTATTGACATGTTGAACGCACCGAGCTGACACCCAGGCATACCCCACAAGACATGCCACCAGAGGTCTTTTCACAGTCTCCAAGTCCAGAACAAACTATGGGAAGTGCACAGTACTACATAGAGCCATGACTACAAGGAACTCTGTTCCACATCAGGTAAGATGCAAGCAGTAAAATTTGATTTAAAAAACAGATAAAAATACACCTTACGGAACAGCGGGGACTGTGAAGCAACACAAACATAAGCACAGACACATACATAAAGACACACAGTAACATACACACACGTACACATTCATTTTGTGGTGGAGATATTTGGTGGCAGAGTACGGCCCTGAGGGAACACACTTAATGTGTAGTGAAATCTGTTGTGAATGTATTGTAATGTTTAAAAAAATGTATAACTGCCTTAATTTTGCTGGACCTCAGGATGGGGATCCGTCATAAATATAAATATGCACAAGGCACGCCGTAAAATATGTTACTGAGCCAGCGATTCTTCTCCTCTCTTGCATTTCAAAGATGGATCAAAAAAAGTAAATAGAAAACGCATGTTTCTTTTGTATTATATTTTTCCAGATCTGTGTTAAATTCTACTACATGAAATTCACATTTCCACAACCTTCAAAGTGTTTCCTTTCAAATGGTATCAATAATATGCACATCCTTTCTTCATGTCTTGAGCTACAGGCAGTTAGATTTGGGTATGCCATTTTAGGCGGAAATTGAACAAAAGGATCCAATCCTTAAGTGTGTTGCAGGAAAGTAGAGGTCCAAGTCAAAAGTTGAGGAGAGTCATAGGATCTTGATCAAATCCGTAAGGAAGACAAAAAAAAAGTGAAGAAAAAAGTGTAGAGTGGTCCATTGCTCCTGTCTGTTAACCTTATGGTATATTTGTGGATTTGGATGTGTGCTTGGGGTCATTGTCCTGCTGGAAGATCATTTTGTGGCCAAGTTTCAGGCTCCTGACAGAGGCAACGAGGTTTTTGGCTAAAATGTCCTGGTACTTGGTAGAGTTCATGAAGCATTTGACCTTAACCTCTAGTGACTCCCCATCCCGCATGATCCCGCGTAATCATCGACTGACACTAATTAGCATAACGCAACGGACATAAATATTCCTAGAAAATATTCCTATTCATGAAAATCACAAGTGAAATATATTGAGACATAGCTTAGCCTTTTGTTAATCACCCTGTCATCTCAGATTTTCAAAATATGCTTTACAGCCAAAGCTAGACAAGCATTTGTGTAAGTTTATCGATAGCCTAGCATAGCATTTTGTCCAGATATCAGCAGGTAACTTGGTCACGGAAATCAGAAAAGCAATCAAATTAAATAATTTACCTTTGATGAGCTTCTGATGTTTTCACTCACGAGATTCCCAGTTAGATAGCCAATGTTCCTTTTTTCCCAAAAATAATATTTTTGTAGGCGAAATAGCTCCGTTTGTTCTTCACGTTTGGCTGGGAAATCGCCCGGATATTGCAGTCACGAAAACGGCGAAAAATATTCAAAATTAGCTCCATAATATCGACAGAAACATGGCAAACGTTGTTTATAATCAATCCTCAAGGTGTTTTTCAAATATCTATTCAATAATATATCCACCTAATATATCCACCGGGACAATTTGTTTTTCAGAAGGACCGATTGGAATAATGGCTACCTCTGTATTTTACGCGAGAATCACTCTGGGAGCATCAGGTGACCATTTGCGCAATGTAGCCGCTTACGGGTATTCTTCAACATAAATGTGTGAAACTACGTCACAATGCTGTAGACACCTTGTGGAATACGGAGAAAAAGTAATCTGGTTGATAGCCCATTCACTGCTCAATAGGGACGCATTGGAACGCAGCGCTTTCAAAACATGAGGCACTTCCGGATTGGATTTTTCTCAGGCTTTCGCCTGCAATATCAGTTCTGTTGTACTCACAGACAATATTTTTACAGTTTTGGAAACTTTAGAGTGTTTTCTATCCTAAGCTGTCAATTATATGCATATTCTAGCATCTTGTCCTGACAAAATATCCTGTTTACTACGGGAACGTTATTTTTCCAAAAATGAAAATACTGCCCCCTAGTCACAATTAACAAGGACCCTAGGACCAGTGGAAGCAAAACAACCCCATAACATAGATCCACCACCATATTTTACAGCATGTGTGTGTGGTTCTTTTCTGCATATGCATCTTTCTTTTGGAGTCCAAACCCACCACTTGTGTGAATGGCCTACAATATACTGTAGCTCAGTATTTGAACATAGATAACTGAGATATATTGTAACTGTTTATACAGTCATTTTTGTTAATCTTTATCAAGACTGTCACTTTCGAACACAGTGTATATTGTAGTGATTGGCAGGGCAGGGAAGCGAATCATGGGTCGCTGGCATGAAAGGAAAACATCCTTCAAATCGCACCAACAGGGTTAACACACTTGAAGGAAATTGTAATGTGGCTAATATAGTGAGGATCACTACACTGCCACCTCTGAACAGGAAGGCAAACAGTGAGGCAGGGAAGCAAACCTGTGTTGGTGGAGTGAAAGGCAAACACCCTATGCAATAGGGTTAACCCACTTGGTGGGAATTGTAACGTGGCTCAAATAGCGAGGATCGCTACAAAATAATACAGAGTCAGACTGAGACCATTGTGCCTTAAAGCAAATATTTTTTGTTGATGCTCTAAGGATACTGAACACAAAAAGAGAACCAATCAGACACAAGGTCATAGGTTACAATCTAATCATCATTCTGTTCTTTCTTGTATCTGTAGGTATAATAGAAGATTCCTCTTTTCAAGTGACAGGTCTCTGTCTGTTCCTGGCCGGATAGTGGTGGTGCATGTTCCCAGGCAGTCGTCAGGTCAACTGTCATCATCCTACACCTAATAATTATAATCAGCTACATCACCTTGTCATCCTCATCATCAAAAAAGACTCTAAACCTTGCGTGCACCAGTTTTCCAGCAGAGGTTGGTATTTAGCCATTTTTAACTTGACGGGAAAGTGTGCATATTTCAACACACTTCTCAAACCATGCGTACGCACAACTTCGAGAGGTTGATCAATTGTATTGCAAGCAAATGTTGTTATTTTGGGGGAAATTGAGGTGTTTGATGTATGGGAATTAGCATATAATAGTGGTAGGCTAAAACATTCAAACGTAGACTTAATGATAAAACAGATACATTTGCCGTTGGTAAGAAGATCGCATTGTAGTATGTTGCCTAATATATAATTATTTTCCTTTCATTATATAAGCCTAAATCATAATAATTTTGCAGGACATCTCACCATTTCTGACATGTTATTCCTGCCAAACAACAAATATTAGGCTACCATTTATCCATCACTCATTCAATAGTCAACCATGTTCAAAAGTAAATAGACCGGTACCTTATGACTGTATAGGCTACTTTTTAATCTCAGAGCCTATACCAATGCAGGAGATAGAAACACAATCATGTATTGATAAACAAAATATTAAACCACAATTCATGTTGCATAGAAGTGTGGTCTATAGGCATTTACTCTTAAATTGTTCAGTAGACAATACATCTTGCAGAATGCGCGGCCAGTGATTGGCAATCACTATAGGCGGCATTAATTTTTTTGTTTAATAAAGTCACATCAAAAGATTAAAACATTCTGCCCATACCTCTACAGAAAAGTGATAACATTTGCCTTTGGGATTTAGAAACTGTCATGGCTCTGTTCCAACATCTACAAATCATACAGCAAATGAGGATGTTGTTTTTTTTTACCAGAAAAGCTCTTCACGAGCGACATAAATATAGTATTTCTCAATGAAAACATGTCTGTATTTTACGTTTAATGGTTTGATCAATACCAAACATTTCTTTGCACAAGCAAGTTCTAGAATCTCCAACTAAGCCAGAATTTTGTGGTTGATAAATGAGGCCCCTGGTACTTCAGCATGTTGGCTTATTCATGCTTCCACTCCTATGGAAAATAATGTATTTATTATTTTTAATCCTTAAAGATTTTGTTATGTTTATTCATTCCCCTTGAGGTAAGGCTATGGTTGGGTCAGGGCGTCACTGTTCAGGTTGGAGGCACTGATGCCACACATCCTGATGTGGTCGTCATCAAGGGCACAGTGAGCGAGAGCCAGAGAGAGCAGACCAAGGGACAGAGAGAGCGAGAGAGACCATGGAACACTGCCTCGGAGAAAGGGGGAGAAGAGAAGGGGGATATAGACACTGAACAAAAACATAAATGCAACATGCAACAATTTCAACGATTTTACAGAGTTATAGTTCATATAAGGAAATCAGTCAATTGAAATAAATTAATTAGGCCTTATCCTATGCATTTTACATGACTGTGCAGGGATGCAGCAATGGGTGGGCCTGGGAAGGCATAGGCCCACCCACTTGGCAGCCAGGCCCACCCAATGGGAAACCAGGCCCAGCCAAACAGAATTATTCCCCCCCCCAAAAATTGCTTTATTACAGACAGAAATCATACTCTCTCTCAGACAATCACTCAGGTGAAGAAGACAGATGTGGATGCCCTAGGCTGGTGGGGTTGCACGTGGTCTGCGGTTGTGAGGCCGGTTAGATGTACGACATTGGAGACAACTTATGGTAGAGAAATGAACATTCAATTCTCTGGCAACAGCTCTGGTGAACATTCCTGCAGTCAGCATGCCAATTGCACGCTCCCTCAAAACTTGAGACATCTGTGACATTGTGTTGTGTGACAAAACAGCACGTTTTAGAGTTGCCTTTTATTGTCCCCAGGTGCACATTTGTATTGATCATGCTGTTTTAAAACCAGCTTCTTGATATGCCACACCTGTCAGGTGGATGGATTATCTTGGCTAAGGTGAAATACTCACTAACAGGAATGTAAAAAAGAAATTCACAAAATTTGAGAGAAATAAGCCTATTTTATGAAAGGAACATTTCTGGGCTTATTTTTATTTCGGCTGTCATCAAGGCAAAGGGTGGCTACATTGAAGAATCTAAAATCTAAAATATATTTTGATTTGTTGAACACTTTTCTGGTTACTACATGATTCCATATGCGTTTCATAGTTTTGATGTCTTCACTATTATTCCACAATGTAGAAAATAGTCCCAAAAAAAAGAAAAAACCTTGAATAAGTAGGTGTCAACTTTTGACTGGTACTGTGTGTGTATATGTGTATGTACAGTTGAAGTTGGAAGTTTACATACACCTTAGCAAAATAGATATAAACTCAGTTTATCACAATTCCTGACATTTAATCCTAGAAAAATTCCATGACTTAGGTCAGTTAGGATCAAAACTTTATTTTAAGAATGTGAAATGTCAGAATAGTAGGAGAGTGATTTATTTCTGCTTTTATTTCTTTCATCACATTCCCAGTGGGTCAGAAGGTTACATACACTCAATTAGTATTTGGTAGCATTGCTTTTAAATTGTTTAACTTGGGTCAAACGTTACGGTTAATCTTCCACAAGCTTCCCACAATAAATTGGGTGAATTTTGGCCCATTCCTCCTGACAGAGCTGGTGTAACTGAGTCAGGTTTGTAGGCCTCCTTGCTCCTTTCTCGCACACACTTTTTCAGTTCTGCCCACAAATTTTCTATAAGATTGAGGTCAGGGCTTTGTGATGGCCACTCCAATACATTGACTTTGTTGTCCTTAAGCCATTTTGCCACAACTTTGGAAGTATGCTTGGGGTCATTGTCCATTTGGAAGACCCATTTGCAACCAAGCTTTAACTTCCTGAGTGATGTAATGAGATGTTGCTTCAATATATCCAGATAATTTTCCTGCCTCATGAAGCCATCTATTTTATGAAGTGCACCAGTCTCTCCTGCAGCAAAGCACCCCCACAACATGATGCTGCCACCTCCGTGCATTACGGTTGGGATGGTGTTCTTGGGCTTGCAAGCCTCCCCCTTTTTCCTCCAAACATAACGATGGTCATTATGGCCAAACAGTTCTATTTTTGTTTTTGTGTGTGGTGATCAATACAATAGGTGGCAGATTAGTACAATTTTCTTCCTCTGTGTATCTATTTGTGTCACACGTTACAATGAAATAGACTTCCATTTAACACTCTACATGCTGGACACAGTTGAGATGGCAGAATGGGCCAACCAGGTCTGGATGATTGGAGGCAGCTCTCTGTACAAGGTGAGAAATATTACAACTAGCCTTTAACACTGATCTAGAAAATGGCTTACTCTTCACAAGGAGAGCGACACTCCTTAGACACAGGTATAGGGTCAGCTTACTGTGCAAGATCAGAAATATAACAGGTAGCCTTTACACACTGATCTAGGATTAACTATGGACGAAGTGAGCAACACTACATGGGGACATTGTCCTTTGGCACAGCTGACTTTCCCCCAATCCTACCCCTCCATGTCCTTGTATAGTTGTAATGGATAGGTGTTAGCAATAAGACAATAAGACATTCCATTTAGCTTATCAGGGAGCTTCAAGGAGGTATTGTCATATTGCCTTTCTTTTCAAACTACAAAAAGTGCAGAGTAGAAGTTGAAAATGAATTGGGTTACAGTCTCTCTGAGATTTTTTTTTATATTGTTCACACAGTGAGACACAGACAGTGTCAGTCAATCAATCATATAGAAAGATGCGAACTTGTGTAAATGAGTATGGTCATAAAGAAAGACACCGGTAAAGAAATGGGTTTTGACTGGGTGAAGCTGTTTACTAGAGCAGGAACTTTTTGACAGGGTTCAGATTGGACCTCAGTAACTTGTGACGCAAGACATCATTAATGGCCTTGGTGCATTCTCCAATGTCTCGACTGCATTCTCTGCTGTCCAAAACACTTAATCGCTTTTCAATTGAGCAATTTATTTAGCAGAAAAGTTTCAACTACAAAACACACACGCATACCCTCATACCTTTTATTTCTCCCTTGGATGTTCAGTTGGTTGTCATGGAGACGTCATCGCTCAAGGATGCTTTAACAATAGAGCACACACACTCAAACTCTTCACTTCTCCACACGTTATTTAAAAGGTTAAGTTTCGAAACTAGAGACATCAATTACTTTCCCTTTATTAACCTCATAACCTTGTTATGAACACACACACACACAAAACTGTCTGTGTCGATCTACAATAGAAAATTTTAGTGGAAAATAAAGAGTTTGTATTTATCAAGTGTCTCAGAGCAGGAGTGCCCCCCCCCTGTCAATAATCAACACTTGTACTCTTAGACAATTGACAAATACTGGTCCAGGTTTTCTAATCCCAAATGTATACTTTCAGTATATATTAGGTGTGCTGAGAGCAAAGCTATTGTTTTTGATAGAATTCTTATTTTTTCTATATTATTCTTTCGCACTTGTCTTAATATCTAAAATGCTTGAGTGGTAAAAAAATATACATACTTTGGCAATATTTTGTATTTATTTTGTATTTTATTAAACCTTTATTTAACTAGGCAAGACAGTTAAGAACAAATTCTTATTTACAACGATGGCCTACCCCGGCCAAACCCTAACCCGGACGATGCTGGGCCAGTTGTGCGCCACCCTTTGACTCCCAATCACGGCCGGTTGTGATACAGCCTGGAATCGAACCAGGGTCTGTAGTGACGCCTCTAGCACTAAGATTAATATTTAAGTATAGCAACACTGCTACTCAGAAACCCCAAAACATTATATTGGCCCATAGGAGGCACTGTAATAAGAATTCAAAGTCTAAGGCTCAGCCCCTCTGTTCTGTTTGGATACAACCACAAAACTTGGTATATAACTCTTTATGATCATAAAGAAACAATTTGCCTCAAGGACCCATAAAGTCTGCCATCTTGGATTTGTCATAAAATCATCATGAACAGTACATCCAATTGGCTTGAAACTCAGAATGTATGTTAATGACTGTCTTTACTACGTTTTAAAAATGCTAAGCGATACATCAAAAGATAAGAGAAAATTGCAACTAGGTGGCGCTGTAGACGATCGTGGACAAATGAAACGATGCGAGTCTGTCAAGGCTCACGTAGAATTATGTGATTATGAGTACCAGTCGTTCCTGGTTTTGGATCTTCATCATTGATTATTTGGACGAATCTGGATTTGGCAAAGGCAATTTCCAAACCTGTGTGAGGATAGACAAATGGTTTTTACTAGATTCCACAGCCACAATGTCAAAATTGGCTATCATAAAAATGCATGAAAACAAAAATGTCCTTTTTGGCCATGATAAACATTGGTGAAATTAGCGGAAGGGAGGAGTTCGGCCTAGAGTTTCCGTTCGCTTCCTTCCTTTGCACAACGGTTTTCACAATTGTTAATGGCATCCCCCCCAGAAGTAAAACAGGAAATTACAAACTTTCATGAGAAAATGTTATGTCTGGGCAACTGAGATTAATAACCATTCAAAGTCAAAGGCTATACACAAGGGAGGATGTATAATGCTTCAAGTTGTGTGAAGTAACAAAGTATAAATCCTTCGTTACCCCCAAAAAATACTTATGTACAGTATCTGTACTTTACTTTACTATTTATATTTCTGTCAACTTTTACTTCACTACTATTTATTTTTTAAGTACACTTTTACTCCAATATATTTTCCTTGACCTTGGTTACTCGCTGCAAAATCAAACCAATCTGAAGCTGGGAAAAAAATGAATCATGTTGAAAAAAAGATGCAAGCAACATCGAGTCGGCACACTCATGGGTGAAACTTGTATTGCTAGGCAGCAGGTGACGACATGCATAGTTGATCCAATCCTCATCAGTTTGGGCAAATCCAAGGGTCCTAGAGTTAAACCCCATCCACCTGGTGCCTGTCACTTGCTAAACTGTAATCCACTCAGCAGCACTTTGCCCAAGCGTGTCCAAAATCACACAATCATGTCCGGCATTGCTCTACCACCATCTCCTGATGAGGACGATCATGTTTTATTTTCTTGGAATGATGGATTCATCCTACCGGATTAAATGTTTTATGTTTACCAAAGGTTCAGGAAATACTAGCGTTCAAGACCTCGCCATCGAACCTAAAGAAACACATTGAGTTAAGTCTACTGTTAGCTTGCTAGCTGATGCTTGCTAATCCTATACCTAAATAGTTCACTGGCTAAAATGTGTCCAGATTCAGAAGCTTTGTCAACTAATGCAATCTAACTAAACTGGCACAAGCTAACTAGGTAGCTTGTTAACAAGCTAGCTAACTGGTAGTTTTCGAATCTGGGTACATTTTAGTCAGCTAACATTAGTCTAGGCAAATACCTTTTCTCCAAACACCTGTTCAAGCTAGCTAGCTAACTAATGTTAGCTTTCAAATTTTAGCTAACACCCAGTTAGCTAGCCATTTTATTCCTTGTGTTAGTTGATAAAGTTGTTCTTCCCTTGCTAATTACTGTAGACATAAGTTATTGACGTATCCTACTAGCTAGATCAATAAACAGTTTTTTTCCCTCATTGTAATATTAAATGGTCACAAACTCTCACTTAACTAATATTTATAGCTTTAAAATTAGGATCATTGCGTTTACTTGATAGCTACCTACACAAATAGCTAGCTAGAACAAAGTGTTAAGATAAATTCATTGAAAAGATTAAAAGCAATACAAATAAGTTCTCCAGTAGGCATCTTAAGTATTTGGTGATGGTAGTTATCTAGTTAAGTAACTGCCTTTCTCTTTTCCTTTTCTTAATTCAGAGAGAGGATGTACACCATCTTAACCAGTATATAGAACTGACAGCAAACCCACTGAAGAGAGAACATGCCCTTAAGACTCCCTCCACCATCAAGCAGAGCACATTGCTGAAGAAAGTGTTTCAAAAATCCATCGACAAAGCTGTGATGAAGTATGTGCTCCAAGGGCTCCAACCATTCGTTGTTGTAGAACATGAACGTTCAGAGAGTTTGTTCAGAATCTGCAGCCTAACTCAAAGATCTTATCAAGGCCCACACTGCGCTCCAGGATTTTTTATTGTATTTTTTTATTTCACCTTTATTTAACCAGGTAGGCTAGTTGAGAACAAGTTCTCATTTACAACTGCGACCTAGCCAAGATAAAGCATAGCAGTGTGAACAGACAACAACACAGAGTTACACATGGGGTAAACAATAAACAAGTCAAAAACACAGTAGAAAAAAATTGTCTATATACATTGTGTGCAAAAGGCATGAGGGGGTAGGCGAATAATTACAATTTTGCAGATTAACACTGGAGTGATAAATTATCAGATGGTCATGTGCAGGTAGAGATACTGGTGTGCAAAAGAGAAGAAATGTAAATAAATATAAACAGTATGGGGATGAGGTAGGTAAATTGGGTGGGCTATTTACCAATAGACTATGTACAGCTGCAGCGATCGGTTAGCTGCTTAGATAGCAGATGTTTAAAGTTGGTGAGGGAGCTAAAAGTCTCCAACTTCAGCGATTTTTGCATTTCGTTCCAGTCACAGGCAGCAGAGAACTGGAAGGAAAGGCGGCCAAATGAGGTGTTGGCTTTAGGGATGATCAGTGAGATACACCTGCTGGAGCGCGTGCTACGGGTGGGTGTTGCCATCGTGACCAGTGAACTGAGATAAGGCGGAGCTTTACCTAGCATGGACTTGTAGATGACCTGGAGCCAGTGGGTCTGGCGACAAATATGTAGCAAGGGCCAGAGCATACAGGTCGCAGTGGTGGGTGGTATAAGGTGCTTTAGTAACAAAACGGATGGCACTGTGATAAACTGCGTCCAGCTTGCTGAGTAGAGTATTGGAAGCTATTTTGTAGATGACATCGCTGAAGTCGAGGATCGGTAGGATAGTCAGTTTTACAAGGGTAAGTTTGGCGGCGTGAGTGAAGGAGGCTTTGTTGTGGAATAGAAAGCCGACTCTAGATTTGATTTTAGATTGGAGATGTTTGATATGAGTCTGGAAGGAGAGTTTATAGTCTAGCCAGACACCTAGGTACTTATAGATGTCCACATATTCTAGGTCGGAACCATCCAGGGTGGTGATGCTAGTCGGGTGTGCGGGTGCATGCAGCGAACGTTTGAATAGCATGCATTTGGTTTTACTAGCGTTTAAGAGCAGTTGGAGGCCATTGAAGGAGTGTTGTATGGTATTAAAGCTCGTTTGGAGGTAAGATAGCACAGTGTCCAAGGAAGGGCCAGAATTATACAGAATGGTGTCGTCTGCGTAGAGGTGTATCAAGGAATCACTCGCAGCAAGAGCAACATCATTGAAATATACAGAGAAAAGAGTCGGCCCAAGAATTTAACCCTGTGGCACCCCCATAGAGACTGCCAGAGGACCGGACAACATGCCCTCCGATTTGACACACTGAACTCTGTCTGCAAAGTAGTTGGCGAACCAGGCAAGGCAGTCATTAGAAAAACCGAGGCTACTGAGTCTGCCGAAAAGAATATGGTGATTGACAGAGTCGAAAGCCTTGGCCAAGTCGTTGAAGACGGCTGCACAGTACTGTCTTTTATCGATGGTGGTTATGATATCGTTTAGTACCTTGTGCGTGGCTGAGGTGCACCCGTGACTGGCTCAGAAACCAGATTGCACAGCGGAGAAGGTGCGGTGGGATTCGAGATGGTCAGTGATCTGTTTGTTGACTTGGCTTTCGAAGACCTTAGAAAGGCAGGGCAGGATGGATATAGGTCTGTAACAGTTTGGGTCCAGGGTGTCTCCCCCTTTTGAAGAGGGGGATGACTGCAGCAGTTTTCCAATACTTGGGGATCTCAGATGATATGAAAGAGAGGTTGAACAGGCTGGTAATAGGGGTTGCGACAATGGCGGCGGATAGTTTCAGAAATAGAGGGTCCAGATTATCAAGCCCAGCTGATTTGTACAGGTCCAGGTTTTGCAGCTCTTTCAGAACATCTGCTATCTGGATTTGGATAAAGGAGAAGATGGGGAGGCTTGGGCGAGAAGCTGCGAAGGGGAGCGGAGCTGTTGGCCGAGGTTGGAGTAGCCATGAGGAAAGCATGGCCAGCCGTTGAGAAATGCTTGTTGAAGTTTTCGATTATCATGGATTTATCGGTGGTGACCAAGTTACCTAGCCTCAGTGCAGTGGGCAGCTGGGAGGAGGTGCTCTTGTTCTCCATGGACTTTACAGTGGCCCAGAACTTTTTGGAGTTAGAGCTACAGGATGCAAATTTGTGCTTGAAAAAGCTGGCTTTTGCTTTCCTGACTGACTGCGTGTATTGGTTCCTGACTTCCCTGAACAGTGGCATATCGCGGGGATTATTCAATGCTATTGTAGTCCGCCACAGGATGTTTTTGTGCTGGTCGAAGGCAGTCAGGTCTGGAGTGAACCAAGGGCTATATCTGTTCTTAGTTCTGCATTTTTTGAACGGAGCATGCTTATCTAAGATGGTGAGGAAGTTACTTTTAAAGAATGGCATCCTCAACTGACGGGATGAGGTCAATATCCTTTCAGGATAACCGGACCAGGTCGATTAGAAAGGCCTGCTCGCAGAAGTGTTTTAGGGAGTGTTTGACAGTGATGAGGGGTGGTCGTTTGACTGCGGACCTGTAGCGGATACAGGCAATGAGGCAGTGATCACTGAGATCCTGGTTGAAGACAGCGGAGGTGTATTTGGAGGGCCAGTTGGTCAGGATAACATCTATGAGGGTGCCCTTGTTTACAGATTTAGGGTTATACCTGGTGGGTTCCTTGATGATTTGTGTGAGATTGTGTGCATCTAGCTTAGATTGTAGGACTGCTGGGGTGTTAAGCATATCCCAGTTTAGGTCACCTAACAGAACAAACTCTGATTCTAGATGGGGGGCGATCAATTCACAAATGGTGTCCAGGGCACAGCTGGGAGCTGAGGGGGGCTCGGTAGCAGGCGGCAACAGTGAGAGACTTATTTCTGGAGAGAGTCATTTTTAAAATTAGTAGTTCGAACTGTTTGGGTATTGACCTGGAAAGTATGACATTACTTTGCAGGCTATCTCTGCAGTAGACTGTATATCCTCCCCCTTTGGCAGTTCTATCTTGACGGAAAATGTTATAGTTCTTAACTGACTTGCCTAGTTAAATGAAGGTAAACTAAAAAAATAAAAGGAACAGAGGAGGAGTAGAATAAGGCTACGGCTAAAGGCTAAGAACTGGTCATCTAATTTGTTTGGAACAGAGTTAAAGGAGCATGTTTCTGGGCACGGAAGAATAGATTCCTAGGCATTGAGCGACGATGAGAGCGGTATTGTCTCTAGAGACACCATTTAAACCATGTGTGGGAGGTGGAACAAAAGGGTTAGCTATGGCGTATTGAGCAGGGCTGGAGGCTCTACAGTGAAATAAGACAATCACTAACCAAAACAGCAATGGACAAGGCATATTCACATTAGGGAGAGGCATGCATAGCCGAGTGATCATATAGTCTAGTGAGTAGCTAGGTGGGCTGGAGACATGGCGATTCAGACAGCTAGCGGGCCGGGGCTAGCAGAAGGGCCTTAGGGGGATGTCGCGACCGACAAGTCAGTTGTAGCCCCCTCGAGCGGTTATGTCGACAGACCAGTCGTGATGGATCGCCAGGGCTCAGTGTAGTATAAGGGTCCAGGCCAATTGCCAAAATAAGTACTGTAGCCCAAGAATATTGGCTGATAAACCTCTTCAGCTACCAGTCCGATATGCTCTAGACAGCTAGCAGGCCGTGGCTAGCAGGCTAGTAGATGGGCATTCAGGGGACGTCGTGACGGAGGAGCCTGTTGAAAACCCCCTACGTCGGTAGACCAGTCGTGATGGATCGGCGGGGCTCCGTATCGGCAGTAAAAGGGGTACAGGCCAATTGGCGAAATGGTTATTGTAGCCCAAGGATGGCCAATAGCGTAGGCTAGCTCCAGGCTAATTGGTGCTTGCTTCGGGACAGAGACGTTAGCCAGGAGTAGCCACTCTGATAGCAGCTAGCTAGCTGCGATGATCCAGGTGAAAAGGTTCAGAGCTCTGAGTTGAATCGTGCTGGTATGCTCTGGGTTGAATCGCGCTGTGCAGAGTCCGGTATGCTCTGGGTTGAATCATGCAGTGCAGACTGGAAGGAGTTGTCCGAGATAAAGGTTAGCGGATGACCGCTAGCAGTGGCCAGCTGACTACTAGCTAGTTAGCTTCTGTTTGGCGTTCCGGTTCTAAAGTAAAGAAAATAGCAGATCCATACCACATTGGGTGAGGCAGGTTGCAGGAGAGTATGTTGGAGTTGAGGTTAAAAAATATTTAAAAAATACATATTAAATATATGTGAAGAAAAAAAAAAGAAGAAAAAAAATATATGTATGTATATATATGTGTGTATGTGTATGTATATATATAAACATATGTGTGTGTGTATATATATACATATGTGTGTGTATATATATATATATATATATATATATATATATATATATATATATATATATATATATATATATACACATATATATATATATATACACACACATATATATATACACACACATATATATACGCACACATATATATATATATATATATGTGTGTGTGTATATATATGTTTATATGTATATATGTATGTGCGGGGCAAAAAAGTATTTAGTCAGCCACCAATTGTGCAAGTTCTCCCACTTAAAAAGATGAGAGGCCTGTAATTTTCATCATAGGTACACTTCAACTATGACAGACAAAATGAGAAAAAAATCCAGAAAATCACATTGTGGGATTTTTTATGAATTTATTTGCAAATTAAGGTGGAAAATAAGTATTTGGTCACCTACAATCAAGCAAGATTTCTGGCTCTCACAGACCTGTAACTTCTTTAAGAGGCTCCTCTGTCCTCCACTCGTTACCTGTATTAATGGCACCTGTTTGAACTTGTTATCAGTATAAAAGACACCTGTCCAGAACCTCAAACAGTCACACTCCAAACTCCACTATGGCCAAGACCAAAGGGCTGTCAAAGGACACCAGAAACGAAATTGTAGACCTGCACCAGGCTGGGAAGACTGAATCTGCAATAGGTAAGCAGCTTGGTTTGAAGAAATCAACTGTGGGAGCAATTATTAGGAAATGGAAGACATACAAGACCACTGATAATCTCCCTCGATCTGGGGCTCCACGCAAGATCTCACCCCGTGGGGTCAAAATGATCACAAGAACGGTGAGCAAAAATCCCAGAACCACACGGGGGGACCTAGTGAATGAAACGCAGAGAGCTGGGACCAAAGTAACAAAGCCTACCATCAGTGAAACACTACGCCGCCAGGGACTCAAATCCTGCAGTGCCAGACGTGTCCCCTTGCTTAAGCCAGTACATGTCCAGGCCCGTCTGAAGTTTGCTAGAGAGCATTTGGATGATCCAGAAGAAGATTGGGAGAATGTCATATGGTCAGATGAAACCAAAATATAACTTTTTGGTAAAAACTCAACTCGTCGTGTTTGGAGGACAAAGAATGCTGAAAGAACACCCTACCTACTGTGAAGCATGCGGGTGGAAACATCTTGCTTTGGGGCTGTTTTTCTGCAAAGGGACCAGGACGACTGATCCGTGTAAAGGAAAGAATTAATGGGGCCATGTATCGTGAGATTTTGAGTGAAAACCTCCTTCCATCAGCAAGGGCAGTGAAGATGAAACGTGGCTGGGTCTTTCAGCATGACAATGATCCCAAATATACTGCCCGGGCAACAAAGGAGTGGCTTTGTAAGAAGCAGTTCAAGGTCCTGGAGTGGCCTAGCCAGTCTCCAGATCTCAACCCCATAGAAAATCTTTGGAGGGAGTTGAAAGTCCATGTTGCCCAGCAACAGCCCCAAAACATCACTGCTCTAGAGGAGATCTGCATGGAGGAATGGGCCAAAATACCAGCAACAGTGTGTGAAAACCTTGTAAAGACTTATAGAAAACGTTTGACCTCTGTCATTGGCAACAAAGGGTATTTAACAAAGTATTGAGATCAACTTTTGTTTTTGACCAAATACTTATTTTCCACCATAATTTGCAAATTAATTCATTAAAAATCCTACAATGTGGCCTCCTGGGTGGCGCAGTGGTTAAGGGCTCTGTACTGCAGCGCCAGCTGTGCCATCAGAGTCCCTGGGTTCGTGCCCAGTCTCTGTCGTAACCGGCCGCGACCGGGAGGTCCGTGGGGCGACGCACAATTGGCCTAGCGTCGTCCGGGTTAGGGAGGGCTTAGGGATGTCCTTGTCTCATCGCGCACCAGCGACTCCTGTGGCGGGCTGGGCGCAGTGCGCGCTAACCAAGGTTGCACGGTGTTTCCTCCGACACATTGGTGCAGCTGGCTTCCAGGTTGGATGCGTGCTGTGTTAAGAAGCAGTGCAGCTGGTTGGGTTGTGTATCGGAGGACGCATGACTTTCAACCTTCGTCTCTCCCGAGCCCGTACGGGAGTTGTAGTGATGAGACAAGATAGTAGCTACTACAACAATTGGATAACACGAAAAAGGGTTAAAAATTCAACAACAAAAAAATCCTGCAATGTGATTTTCGGGATTTTTTTCTCATTTTGTCTGTCATAGTTGAAGTGTACCTATGATGAGAAGTACAGGCCTCTCATCTTTTTAAGTGGGAGAACTTGCACAATTGGTGGCTGACTAAATACTTTTTTTGCCCCACTGTATCTTGTGTGTGTTGCACGCTTACAATGATGGCAAAAAACAACATTTGAGAGTGCGCCGACCCTGGTGCTAGAGGGGGTACGCAGCTGCAGGTTGAATGTTTGAAGGGGTACGGGACTATAAAAAGTTTGGTTATTTTGATTCTTTGACATAGGGCTAGCTATGTAGCTTGTTGTCTTCCTGTCTACGCAGGCTGAATGCTGTGCTGACGCTTAAACAGTGTTTGCTGTTTTAGAGTTGTTCAAAAGGCTGGCTTCATTACCTTAGCCTTGAGTGTCAGGATCTGACGCTGTCTGTCTGCCGAGTCATCACACAGATCTATGAAGACTTAAACAGACAGTTCAATACCTGGGATACTCAAACAAGGGATATGACATACTGCCACACACGTGTGCACCCACGCACACAAACAGACACTCACACTCTCTCTCACACTCACAAACACAATTTTTTAATACAACAAAGACAGAAAATGGGTATGTGCCTTTCTACCTGCGCATAACATCTACCTCAGACCCATGGTCTGCACCGTCAGAATGGGAATAATAGAATGAGTTCTCATTGGCTGTCTGTCTCCTGTGTTATTTAATTTGCAGAGACCGTCATGCCCTATTAACTCGTCTCTGGCTCTCTACCAACATTCTCCTCCTCTCCAGTCACCACACTCTTTGCTCTACATCCCTGTGTCACACTCTCTCTTCTCCTACCCTCCCTGTCTCTCTTACTTTAAAATGTAAATCGTTCTCTCTCTCTAGCTAGCCATTACAACTGTCACATCTGCTTTTATGTTCTCTCTCTCTGCTATAGTTGTCCTGCTCTCTCTTTCTCTTACTCAAATGGCCTTTCAATCACAGGCCACAACATTTCAGCAGATAGCCTAGTGGTTAGAGCATTGGGCCAGTAACCAAAAGGTTGCTGGATCGAATCACCGAGCTGACAAGGTAAACATCTGCCCCTGAGCAAGGTGGTTAACCCACTGTTCCCTGTGCACTGAAGATGTAGATGTCAATTATGTCAGCCCCCTGCACCTCTCTGATTCAGAGCGGTTGGGTTAAATGCAGAAGGCATTTCAGTTGTACAATTGACTAGATATCGCTCTTATTGGTCGTAACATTATATCGCTATCCTTTCCTCCTTCCTTCCCTCTTTCATTCCTCAGTGGGCATCTTTTGGTGAATTATCAACTGTTTGACCAGGATATAAAAAAAAAAACAGAAGAGAATCACAGGTGATTTGAGGAGTTCATGAGCACATAACTCAAGGTAAGTCATTCAGTTGAAATATCTTATGTATATGCTGTGAATACATGTGTTTAAAGATCAAACAAAAAAAATTAGACGAGTGAATAACTGAAAAGTGTTATGAGGGTGAGTCCTGTGACAGAAAAAATAAGTTTCACACATTTAATTAAAACTAGTAATGAGCATGTAAGTCTTGTGTGTGATAGTGAAAATAATAGATTGTTGTTTACATAAGAATAACATTTTCTCTATGTCATAAAGCTTTTTAAAACTCACTCATACAGCATCATTGTATAATTTGTTGCTTATAAATTTTGCCAATGTCTGTTGTTTGCGAGCTGATAGTTCACTACGCTGAATTGTGTAAAGCATTTCCTGGAAAATCTGTGTGAGATACATGGGCATCCCTCTTTAAGTATTACTTTAATCAAAATGACTAATGCACAAATCAAATGTAATCATAGGAAAGTATAGTGGAGAGTAGTAGACTCTTCAACATCTCCCAACCACGTTCCATGATTGCTTTCTAATAAGGTTTCTGGTCATTATGGGAAATATTGTTTACAATAACCACCTTTTCTATATAATAAAAAAATAAATTCAGTGCAAACACATACACACCCAGCTAAGCAAATACACACAAAAAATCCCCCCTTGAAGTTGCTTGCAGTCTTTTGGAGGGGAGATTGAACTGTAGAGTAGAAAAACAATTAACTTCACATGGTCTAGTAGATATCTGTTTATGATTGCATTGAGGCATATTAAAGAACCAATGTATTCCATATTTAAATGCTCAACTAAGAATACATACACAGTAACCCTAATTTGAACCTTATTGTAAAAACAACAACTCACAAATCACATTACTCAGATTATTGTACAGGATAATCTCAGCCGTGCAGCATCTAGGGATGAAATGTATCTTCCCTAGTGTTCAGTTGAGTCTCATTCAGAGAGTGCTTTTCTACCATCACCATCAAATTTCTATATTTGTATTATTTCTATACATACAGTAAGAACCAGCCACCTGGTTATTTATTTGACTGTGACTGTTACTCTACTGTGTGTGTGTGTGTGTGTGTGTGTGTGTGTGTGTGTGTGTGTGTGTGTGTGTGTGTGTGTGTGTGTGTGTGTGTGTGTGTGTGTGTGTGTGTGTGTGTGTGTGTGTAAAGAGCAAAGCAGGTGTGAGGTGTTTGTTTTATCCCACTGAGCCAGCTAAGCTTCCTCAAAGACCTTCTTTTGATAAACAATCTCAAATGACTGTAAGCTACGTTGTGTTTTGTTGTCCATCTGTAGTTCTGGTGTTTTGTGTGTGTGTGTGTGTACATGCTGAATAAGATGAGGTCAGTTTGCCCTACACTCTGAAAATTGCATATCACATAAATTAAACATTATGCTAGTTGTGATGGGTGTGACCTGACCCCTCACTCACCCACACACTTTCCATCTCCAAGACTGAATCTTAAGGTATCCTGGTATCAAACTAACTAGCATGGAAAACAATCTACAATTTCATTTAAATGACTTAGAATGTACTTTTAAGACAGTACATTTCTCAGAAACGTATTGATGGCATTTTGATTGAGCTAATAATTTTTACATTTAACTTGACATATTTCCCATCTGATTTCATTTTCATTTTGTGACAAGAACCTTCTTTCAACAACATGGATCAGGGTTGGGGTTAAATGCGTTTTCATTTTGAAATTAATTCAAATGTTCAGTTCATGAATTAAGTCATCCATAATTCTAATTAATTATACAAGTAGTACTAATCCCTAATGGATGACTTCTAATTCATGAATTGAATGTTTGAATTAATTTCGAAAATGTAAGCGCATTTAACCCCAACCTTGGTTCTGTGACTTATGACTTAGCAATGTGCATATTGCCAAAGTGTACTTTGGAAATTGAATTCATTAATAATATAACTAATATATAATAATAACTCACTCTCAAACCAAAACAGTTGGAAATTGTTATTTTTCCCCCCGTGCCACAGAGAACTGTTTGGGCCCCAAATGGCACCCTATTCTCTTCATAGTGCACTACGTTTGACCAGAGCCCTATAGGACCTGGTCAAACGTTGTGCACTATATAGGGAATAGGATGCTATTTGTGACTCAAACTGTCTCATCAGGTATTCTCTCTGTACTCAGGCAGTTTGAAGGGCAGGGCCGGGCTCTCAAAGCAAAGTGCTGACTGAGGTTTAAATGCCACCCCATAGAGACGGCCCTCATCACAAGTCCTGCTGCCTCCGAGGTTGTATCCAAAATGGCACCCAATTCCCTATATAGTCCACTACTTTTGACCCTGGGCTATAGGGAATAGGGTGCATTTGGGACAGGCCCTGACTGTGGATGGCACACACCTCCTCCTGTCTGTAAACACATGCAGCCACACTCTCTGGCCCTGTACACACTCATGTTGTACTGATGTAGAATGTATTTGGCACAACAGTTGTGATACAACAGAGTATTTTTTCACAACAATAATTACACAAGTGTTGAGAAGAAACTGCATAATGGTTGTCTCAAAGTTGTTATGTTGCAAACATATACAACAGATGTTGTATCACAAAATATCATTGCATCAAATGTTGTGTTGTGCGTCGTTGTACAACCTGAGTGTGTAAGGGTTGGGTAGGTTACTTTCTAAATGTAATCTGTTAGTTACTAGTTACCTGTTCAAAATGGGAATCAGTACATTTTGGATTACCCAAACACAGTAACGAGTCGGATTGCTTTCAGTTACTTTCTGATTACTTTCCCCTTAAGAGGCATTAGAAGAAGACTAAAAGCATCCATTAAATGCATTTGGTGTATCATCAGTGGTCTCTGACTTGTGGTCAGACTCGCTCAGATGGAAAAAACTTAAACTTGCACCTTTTTTCATGCTGAATTGAATGTCATTGAGGAAACAAAGGTGTCATAGTGTATTTTGGGCAAAAATCCTTTCTGAATTTAAAAGTAATCCTAGAACGAATCTTCTAGAATTTTAAAAGGATCTGTAATCTCACATGCAATATTTTGTGCCACGCTCTCTCTCTCTGTGCACTCTAAAGTCAACCTCAACTTTTCTGATTTTACTTGTCACAAGCACCGAATACATCAAGTAGTAAAGTGACTATCTGTAGATAATAAACAGCGAGTAGCAACAGCGTAAAAAAAAAAGCATGTGGGGGGGTCAATGCAAATAGTCCAGGTAGCCTTCCTCTGACACCGCCTGGTATATAGGTCCTGGATGGCAGGAAGCTTGGCCTTGCGGTTGGATGCCGAGCAGTTGCCATTCCAGGCGGTGATGCAACCAGTCAAGATGCTCTCGATGGTGCAGCTGTAGAACTTTTTGAGGATCTGAGGACTCAAGCCAAATCTTTTCAGTCTCCTGAGGGGGAATAGGCGTTGTCGTGTCATCTTCACGACTGTCTTGATGTGTTTGGACCATGATAGTTTGTTGGTGATGTAGACACCACGGAACTTGAAGCTCTCGACCTGCTTCACTACAGCCCCGTCGATGTGAATGGGGGCGTGGCTCAGCCCTCCTTTTCCTGTAGTCCACGTTCATCTCCTTTGTCTTGATCACGTTGAGGGAGAGGTCGTTGTCCTGGCACCACACTGCCAGGTCTCTGACCTCCTCCCTATAGGCCTTTTTATTTTGTTGTTTGATAGTCGATGAGCATGTGAACATTACATTTTGTTTTAACATTGCTTTATCCATAGATTAACATCAGCCTGCAAACATTCTATTGCATAGACTTTAGAGAGGTTATCATATAATCAATCTGGTCAGCGGCTTGAGGGGAACTATTTAATACTACACATGTTTGGGGTTGACTATAAATCACCTGACATTGCATGAAATAAAAGGACAATCCTTTTGGTCATTAAACACAAGTTCTTGGTCCTTAGAGCTGACATTTTTCTATCACAAACTTAATTCACTGTACTCTCACCATAGCCGTGGGAAGTAGGGGTGCTAAGGGTGCTGCAACATCCCCTTAAAAATCAGAGTGAAAAAAATATATGTATATTTTTTTAATGTTTACAATAGTTCTGTGGCTATGCCTCTGTCTGATACTGGGTTACACTTTATTTGGATAGTTTGAAATGCTGGTCTACAGATCAAAATGTCTGCTGCTAAAGTATGTGGTTAGGATTCGCTTTAGAATCAGGGTTAATGTTACGGTTAGGATAAGTGTTAAGGTTAGGGCTAGTGGATGGTTAGTTAAACTGCTGTTGACAGTTTTTTGAACAACTACTGATTATCTACAAACCATCTACTTGGAACTATCCAAGTACAGTGATACTGGTTACTGCAGCAGACTATTGAAGCAGACCCTTACCCCTCCAATACAAAAGGCAGCTGAATGGATTGGACTCTGGTTATTTGAAAGCGGCATAGCTTTCAGAATGCCTCATGTTATCCACCTTCCTACGCATATCTTACCTTTTGAAATGACCAAACACACACAGCGATGATGAATACGCACACAAACAATATTTTTCTCTGTCTTTCTCTCTCTCTCTATAAAAGTCCATTGGATGGCAGCAACAAAAACACAAGGCCAAGCAGACAATGGAATTTAGTGCTGCATACCGTCATACAGTCACTCTAGGAGCAGAGGGTCAGAGAGGACTAAGTTTTCTTCCTTTACAGTACATGTCTTGAAGAAAGAGATGTCCCTTTGTATGTACTCAAGCTGTCTTGGGCGAGAGAGGCGAGAGAGGCGTGTGTGTGTGTGTGTGTGTGTGTGTGTGTGTGTGAGTGAGAGTTGTGTAACATACTGCGTCTGTATATTGAGTGTATGCTTGACGTCCACGTACCAAGGACAAGGTTAGGCACAAAACACATACACAGAGCTCCTCAACAAGGACAAGGATTAGTACAGAACCACAGAAGTAAATGCATCACTTGATTACTAAGTGGGTGTTTTATTACATAACCTCTGATTTGAAGAACTATTAAAATATCACCACACCTTGAAATTAAGCAGGTCTGTGTCCCAAATGACACCCTATTCCTATCACGACTCAGGATATGACTCAGATGCAGACACAGGAGGCGGATAGTTCTGCACTCAGAATATGTATTATAAACAAAGGGGCAGGCAAAGGGCAGGTTGAGGGCAGGCAGAGGTTTGTAATCCAAGGCAGTCAACCAGGGACAGAGTGGCAGGCTCAGGGTCAGGCCAGGCAGAGAAGGTGGAACAGGGAAGACTAGAAAACAACTAGGGGAAAAAAACTAGGGAACTGGAGAAATGGGAAACATGCTGGTAAGAGTTGACAAAACAAGACGAACAGACAAAAATGCAGGTATAAATACACAGGGGATAATGGGTAAAAATAATAGGGGACACCTGATGGGGGGTGGAGATGAGCACAAGACAGCTGAAACAGATCAGGGTGTCACAGCTCCCTATACAGGGTAGCATTTGGGATATAGCCTGTCTCTCTGATCCTCCTTAGTCCTCACTTTCTCTGAGAATAAAGTGAAGATATCCTAGGTGTTAGGAGCAGGAAATGCTGTGTGGTCCAAGATGGTTCCATAATCTATGACTTCATACTATTACCATAATCTATCCTCAAACTTTAGAAAATCCAAAAAAGCCATCACATCAAAATATTCAAGCAGCGGAAACAAAAACTCAGACCCCCTCAGTTATAGGTACACTCAATATGGCCACCGGTCTACCCATCACAACACACTGACTTGAATGGGGAATCCTTATATAATCTACTCTAGTAATACTCTAGTAATTATATTTCTATGAACACATCTGTCTATATATGTTCCCACAGGGCCATGACAAAGTTACATCTAGAATCTCACAGATGACCCTATAAACCACAGTAACACTACCTGCATTAGCATGACCTTTCACCTTTTATTCTGCTGTAATGCTGTAGTAACACTAAGACACATTTTCTGTCCATCTGACATTCCACAGGGCATTGACAGACTTGCCTCTACACTAACGATGACTCTATAAGACACAGTACCAGTACCTGCATTAGAGAGCCACTATACCTTTGATCCTGGCATGGAGGACGCGACGGAGGTGCGTACGGATGGGAACTCTCTACTCAAGGCCGTGTTCCTGAGTCGACTGCGTCTGACACGCCTGCTGCTGGAGGGAGGGGCTTACATCAACGAGAGCAACGAGCGCGGTGAGACGCCCCTCATGGTGTCGTGCCGGACACGCCACACGGACGCACAGAGCGTGCCCAAACACAAGATGGTTCGGTAAGTAAGTCACTAGTCCATGACACCTCGTATGGGTTGGGTTAGTGTTAAGGAGTAGGAGGTAAACACCACAGAGCAGGGGTGGCCCAATTGTATCCCCAATGGGTCAGTGTGTGTACAGACTTTCACTCCAGCCAAAACAATTACACACCTGGCTTAAATAATACATTGAAGACCAAATCCTGCACCAACACCTGCTCTTCATGAATAATATTGGCCACCCCTGCCCTACCATAGAGTTTCCAAGTAAAAATACACTTTACCTCCTCTTCAGGAGTTCAATGATCCACAGAGTATTGATCAACATGACATCCATGTCCCCCCACAGGTACTTGCTGGAGAGTGGTGCTGACCCAAACATCCAGGATAAGGCCGGTAAGACTGCTCTGATGCATGCGTGTCTGGAGCAGGCCGGAGTGGATGTCCTCTCTCTGCTGCTGGGGAGTGGAGCCGACCCCAGTCTGAACGACCACTCTGGCTCCTCAACTTTGGTCTATGCTGTCAATGCAGGGGACAAGGAGGCCCTGAGAGTCCTACTGGATGCCTGCAAGGCCAAGGGCAAGGAGGTGGGGATGTGGGTTTGATTCCCGCTTGGGTAGGTTTGCAAAAAAGTTTTCCAGAACTTCTGGTTGGAGGATTCCAGATTTTGTGCTTATGAACTTATGATTGCTGGAGTATTCCAACCAGGATTTCTGGAAAACCTGGGAACTTTGAGAAAGTTGCTGAATTTTTGCAACCCTACTCTGGGACCAAATGTTTGCATGCTCTACTATAAGTCACCTTACGTCTGCTAAATGGCACGTATTAAATTTGATTATGTTTTATATTATTTATATCATATTACATTATAGGTCATCATCATCACCACGGACAAGCTACCTTCGGGATGCCAGATGACCAAGCAGTATTTGAACGTGCCTCCACCGCCCGACCTGGAAGAGCGCATGCACTGCACCCCTGGCTCGGCCACCTGCTGCATGTCCCCCTCAGACATACAGCTCCGCACCCCTCCACAGGGTTCCCCCGCCATCACCTCCCCCCACCCATGGAGCCCCCTCTTGGGCCTCAGGGAGCACCAGCACCACCAGGGTGGTGGAAGGGGAACCACCATCTCTGGTTCTACTGGTTCTGATTCTTCTCAGCCAGGCTCCCCAACCAGGGACCCTAACCTGTTACGAGGCCCCAGTCCTGGGGTGGGGAAGCTGCTCCATGTCCAGCGGCTCCACTCGGAGCCTTGGCTGAAGATCCCTCCATCCCTGCTGCTGCAGCAGAGCAAGGCCTCTAGGTAGGTAGCCAAGAGAAGCAGGGGTTCAAATCCCATGTCTGTCAGGAAAAAAAATAGGTTCAGAGTAGGTGCCCTTGAAGGCACTTTACCCCTAAACTGCTAACATGGCACTGCACTAGTAACTGCCAATTGCTCCAGCCAAATGTGTATTTTTTTGTATGTGTGTGGGTTGTTTCAGCCTGACCGAGGAGCTGCTGGACATTACCCCAGAGGAGGAGCTCTCCTTCTGGGTCAACAGCTTGGCCTTCTCTGGGTCCGGAAGGGCAGGGCCCGGGGTACATCCAACCCTCGCCCGTCACCAGAGCATCGACGCCAAAGACGCCACGGGGCTGCTAAGGGCCTTGGAGCAGGTAATAATGATAATAACTTATCATGTGTCTATATCATAATACATTTTTACGTATATTTTTTGTATCTCAGGTGGCTGGAAGCGAGGGAGGTGGCGGAGGACGAAGGAGAGGCCTGAGTAGGAAGATGTCTTATGACAGCGCTGCAGCTTTTTCCCACCCCAACCTCTTGCACCGGGGGGACGGAGGAGGCTGCCCCAACTGTCCCTGTGGCGTTCATGAACCAGTCCACCCAGTGGACAAAACCTCCCTAGACTGCTGCCTCCCTAACCTGGCCGTGTCCAGCCTAAAGAATGTAGTCCGCCGCCGCAACATCGGCATGGACCACTATAGCTCTGACTCCCAGTTGCCCCAGTTCGGCCACAGCAGCCACCCAGAGTGTAATGAATCCCACAGAGGCATAGGGGGTGGTGTAGGGGGAACTGAGAAGCGTAAGCTGGTCACCAGCCGGTCATCCACCCTGTCAGGCTCCAGGGAGTCCCTGGAGAGCACTGCCCAGAGAAGGGGACCCGCAAACCTGGAGAGAAGAGGCTCGGGGGCCCTGCTCCTGGATCATATCTCCCACACCCGGCCGGGATACCTGCCTCCTCTTAACCCCCACGCACCCATACCCGACATTGGGGTCAGCCCCACCTCAACCTGCCCCAGCCTGAGTGGGAGCACCAAAGCACTGAATCTGAATGGGGGTGTTGTAGCAGGGCCGGGGTCAAAGCCTCTCGTCCCTTGTGCACCTTCCTTCCACAGGGATCGGAAGTTTAAGACATTGCTGAGAAGACACTCCATGCAGACTGAGCAGATTAAACAGCTTGTCAACTTCGAGGAGCTCTTCATCCACTAAGACGAACAATGCTAGCCCGGTCCCAGGTTTGTTCGTGCCGTCTTGCTAACCCCAGCCCTATAGTCATTGTCACGCCTTGGCAAAACTGCACAAACAGTTTTGGGACCAGACTAGAACACTGCATTTTCTGTGTGTCTGACTACTGTGTGCGCCGCTTCCTATATATAGCTTCCTCAATATATATAGCTTCCTCAAGCTCTGTTGCTGCTGTGTGACCATAACATTGTTAACAAAGAACTTGTGCCTTCTTACCAGAAGTTTATTATTGCTCATCCCAGCTTTTTCAATGTGCTTAATTACACTTCCTTTGACAACCAGACTTGCAATTCCATCAAGCCCAGGAAGGAATAGAGGAATTACGATCGGCGCATCAGAACCATCGGTAACGCAACAGCTCTTCTTTGATCAATTGATACATATATATCCGTTTGAAATCTGAGAGCAGAAATCTCATGGTACTCCTCCTCAGGACATCTAACAACAGACAGAGATGCTTTTAACACATGGAATGAAGGAATCTGAGGCCTTGAATCCTATGACAAAATAATTTACTATTCAAAGGGAAGGGGGACTGAGTCATTCTGACTAAATCAATGACAGACTGAAAGCAATGGATTGGCAACACAGCACAAATACATCTGGGACTCAGGCTAACTCCTCTGACTGTGGAAGATCTAAGTCACTAAGGAAAATATTCATATGTGTCAGTGGGAAAAACAAACACCAAAAAATGTAAGTAAGACCATCAGGATTCTTGAACACAAAGTAAGAATGTCAGAGCATTACATTTGCTGAGTATTTATTCAACACTGCTGTTTTGTACACCATTTGACGAGGTAGTTGTTGTATTGCCTTTCACTTGTTCTGTTGTGCTCCTTCACTGCTAATAAACTGCTTTACTGCCCTCTCCTCTTTTCTCTATACACCAAGTCACTGGGCTCCATCAGTGGTGTAGTGGTGCCTGGAAAAGTGGGTATACTCTAATGTTGCCCAAAATGTCCCAAACAGCCCGACCGGCAAAGGAAAGGTGCCCTGTGTAAAAATAATCTGAGAAACAGTAGATTACATCCTGAACCCTTAAAAATGATCAATCCCATATTGGCCTTTCAGTCAGTCCAACCCAAGCTGTACCGTGCAAGTAGGCCTACTATTGAAACAGATAGAATTCACATTATTTTGTTCAGTTTTTTGCTTTCAAAGTCACTCTTTCTTAATAGAAAAACAACACAATTTGATGTTGTAAGTACATAACAATGCTTAAACCACATCAGGAGACCACTACTGGGTCGTAGTTAACCTTAATTCAAGTGTGCAGGCACCTAGCACTGTTGCTTGGTCTGTAGCACATGAGATGGAGTTTGCAAAACAAATGGCCATTGGATTGATGCAAATAATCATGACATCATTCTGCCAGGTTATGGCTACTTTGTAGCTACATAACATAGTTAACTGAGAAGGTTTTTGGGAAAGCCTTTCCATATACCAGAATACGGTTAGGCCTCTAATTACTGTAGCATCGCCTTATTTTCCTGTCCCTTCATTGTTTGAAACCTGGACAATATCTCAGCTTGGATGTCAGCCCACCACCTCAAGCTCAACCTCGACAAGATGGAGTGCTCTTTCTCCCGGGGAAGGCCTCCTTGGTTTCCACCTCCCAGAGTGCTAAGAACCTTGGCATAACCCTGGACAACACCCTGCCGTTGTGGATAAGTTGGAAGCGATTTGAAGGCACAAGTGGGGAGCCCAGCCAACCGAGTGTTGCATAGACAACATCCATAGAGTACGACCTTTCATCACACAGGAAGTGGTGCAGGTACTAATCCAATTCATCATATCCCATCTGGACTACTGCAACAGAGGTTGGCTGGGCTCCCCACTTGTGCCTTCAAAACCCTTCCAACTTATCCACAACGTTGCAGCTCATCTGGTGTACAACCTTCCCTTGTTTTCCAATGTCACCCTGCTCCTCTGTAAACTCCATTGGCTTCCAGTCAAAGCTCGCATCAACTACAAGACCATGGTGCTTGCCTACAGAAAAAAAGTGAGATGGTAAGGGACAGGCACACTAGCATGGTAGTCTAACCTACACGATAATCACTGGCTGTTTTGCAGATGACAGTCAATGTATTCATGTTAGGTTTGTTTCAATAGGCATGAATGCAAACACACAGAATAAACAATCCTTTGATTCGTTGCACCACAACTTGGGTTAAGGGTTGAACCTGCGAATGTGTTCAGGCTAACTTACATGGGTTGTCCGTATCTGCAGCACAGAGGTCACCGCGGCCGCCAGGAAGTCATTGGGGTCAAGGGGTGTGGCCTTGCCTCCGTGACCTGGTAGGATGTCAGTGTTGATCCACAGAGGACCACGCAGCTCAGACAGAACATTGTGTTGTAACATCATGGATTAGGTTGAATACCAAGGGATGATACAAAGAGGAACCTTCAGTGTGTCAAATCGGAGGTCCTGTTGTCTGGACCTCTGGCAGTCTCTATGGGGGTGCCACAGGGTTCAATTCTCGGGCCGACTCTCTTCTCTGTATACATCAATGATGTTGCTCTTGCTGCTGGTGATTCTCTGATCAACCTCTACGCAGACATCACCATTCTGTATCCTTCTGGCCCTTCTTTGGACACTGTGTTAATTTTTAACAAACCTCCAGATGAGCTTCAATGACATACAACACTCCTTCCATGGCCTTCAACTGCTCTTAAATGCTAGTAAAACTAAATGCATGCTCTTCAACCGATTGCTGCCCGCACCCGACTAGCAACACTACTCTGGATAGTTCTGACTTAGAATATTTGGACAACTACAAATACCTAGGTGTCTGGTTAGACTCTTAACTCTCCTTCCAGACTCACATTAAGCATCTCCAATCCAAAATTAAATCTAGAATCGGCTTCCTATTTCGCAACAAACCTGTCACGCCCTGGCCTTAGTATTTCTATATTCTTTATTATTTTGGTCAGGCCAGGGTGTGACATGGGTATTTATGTGGTGTGTTTTGTCTAGGGTTTTTTTGTAGGTTATGGGATTGTGGTTAGTGGAGTTGTCTAGGAAAGTATATGGTTGCCTAGAGTGGTTCTCAATCAGAGGCAGGTGTTTATCGTTGTCTCTGATTGGGAACCATATTTAGGCAGCCATATTCTTTGGGTATTTCGTGGGTGATTGTTCCTGTCTCTGTGTTTGTTGCACCAGATAGGGCTGTTTTGGTTTTTCACGTTTATTGTTTTTGTATATTGTTCGTAGTGTCATCTTTCATTAAAGATGTTTATGAATAACCACGCTGCATTTTGGTCCTCCTCTCCTTCACCAGAAGAAATCCGTAACAAAACCCTCCTTCGCTCATGCTGCTAAACATACCCTCGTAAAACTGACTATCCTATCAATCATTCACTTTGGAGACGTCATTTACAAAATAGCCTCCAACACTCTACTCAGCAAATTGGATGCAGTCTATCACAGTGCCATCCGTTTTGTCACCAAAGCCCCATATACTACCCACCACTGCAACCTGTATGCTCTCGTTGGCAGGCCCTCGCTTCAAATTCGTTGCCAAACCCACTGGCTCCAGGTCATCTATAAATCTTTGCTAGGTAAACCCCGCCTTATCTCAGCTCTCTGGTCACCGTGGCAACACCCACCCATAGCACACGCTCCAGCAGGTATATTTCACTGGTCATCCCCAAAGCCAACTCCTCGTTTGGCTGCCGCTCCTTCAAGGTCTCTGTTGCCAATGACTGGAACGAATTGCAAAATTCACTGAAGCTGGAGACATATCTCCCTCAATAATTTTTAAGCATCAGCTGTCATAGCAGCTTACCGATCACTGAACCTGTACACAGCCCATCTGTAAATAGCCAACCCAACTACCTCATCCCCATATTGTTATTTTTTTTATCTTTTGCACCCCAGTATCTCTAATTGCACATCATCTTCTGCATATCTATCACTCCAGTGTTAATGCTAAATTGTAATGTTTTGCCTCTAAGGACAATTTATTGCCTTAACTCCCCAATCTTACTACATTTGCACACACTGTATATTGCTTTTTCTATTGTGTTATTGACTGTACGTTTGTTTATCCCATGTGTAACTGTTGTTTTTGTCGCTCTGCTTTATCTTGGCCAGGTCACAGTTGTAAATGAGAACTTTTTCTCAACTGGCCTACCTGGTTAAATAAAGGTGAAATAAAAAATAATAAAACCTTTTAGTGAATTAATCAAGAAACAGATTAAGCCTAGTCCTGAATCTCCATTGACAGTTTTTTTTTTGTCCATGCATAACTATTCACCCAAAGTCAATACTTTGTAGAGCCACCTTTTGCAGCAATTACAGCTGCATGTCTCTTGGGGTATGTCTCTACAAGCTTGGCACATCTAGTCACTGGGATTTTTGCCCATTCTTCAAGGCAAAACTGCTCCAGCTTCTTCAGGTTGGATGGTTTCCGCTGTTGTACAGCGATCTTTACGTCATACCACAGATTCTCAATTGGATTGAGGTCTGGGCTTTGACTAGGCCATTCCAAGACATTTAAATGGTTCCCCTTAAACCACTTGAGTGTTTTTTTTAGCAGTATGCTTAGGGTCATTGTCCTGCTGGAAGAACCTCTGTCCCAGTCTCAAAACTCTGGAGGACTGAAACAGGTTCCTCCTCAAGAATTTCACTCTATTTAGCGCCATCCATCATTCCTTCAATTCTGACCAGTTTCCCAGTCCCTGCCTATGAAAAACATCCCCACAGCATGATGCTGCCACCACCATGCTTCACTGTGGGATGGTGTTCTCAGATTTATGAGAAATGTTGGGTTTGCGCCAGACAGAGTTTTCCTTGATGGCCAAAAAGATACATTTTAGTCTTATCTGATCAGAGTACCTTCTTCCATATGCAGCTCCTTCAGGGTTATCTTTGGTCTTTTCGTTGCCTCTCTGATTTAACGCCCTCCTTGCCCGGTCCGTGAGTTTTGGTGGGCGGCCCTCTCTTGGCAGGTTAGTTGTGGTGCCATATTTCCATTTTGAAATAATGGATTTAATGGTGCTCCATGGGATGTTCAAAGTTTAGTATATTTTTTTATAACCCAACCCTGATCTGTACTTCTCCACAACTTTGTCCCTGACCTGTTTGGAGAGCGCCTTGGTGTTCATAGTGCTGCTTGCTTGGTGGTGCCCCTCACTTAATGGTGTTGTAGACTCTGGGGCCTTTTAGAACAGGTGTGTATATATACTGTGATCAAGTGACAGATCACGTGACACTTAGATTGCACACAGGTGGACTTTATTTAATTAATTATGTGACTTATGAAGGTAATTGGTTGCACCAGATCTTATTTAGGGGCTTCGTAGCAAAGGTGGGTGAATACATACGCACGCACCACTCGTTTTTTACTTTTTAGAATGTTTTGAAACAAGTCATTTTTTTCTACTATTTTGTGTGTGTCCATTAGATGAAATCCAAATAAAAATCCATTTAAATTACTGGTTGTAATGCAACAAAAATAGGAAAAACGCTGAGGGGGGGTGAATACTTTTGCAAGGCACTGTATATAAACAACACAAGAAGCAGGGGAAGCCCGGGGTCATGGACGACTCACTCATTACCAGTTTAAATATGTCATTGAGTTCATTTGTCCAGGGGTAGTTATGTGTTCTATATCCCATTTGAAAGCTCCTCTGGAATATCGGTACCGTAACCTAATAATTTCACGCCTCTGTCTTATTTGACTGGACATTCCATGTATAGCAAGGCTTTGAGTAAGTTCTCATTTACCTGCATAGACCTGGCACATGTCATTGGTGTTAACTGTTTTGAGGTGTGACATTTCAACCGTAGAATTATGTCAATGGTAACCAATTTTCAATACCGACAAACGTCTAAAAAGTGTAAAGTTGTGCCTGTTTTTGTTGGTATTTTATTAGGATCCCCATTAGCTGCTGCAAAACCAGCAGCTACTCTTTCTGGGGTCCATACAAAACATTACATAATACAGAACATTAATAAACAAGAACAGAACTACATTATTTTTTTTTAAATGCACACTTAGCCTATATATACATATTGTATTCCATGCAATAATGGCTCTATATAATACTGTACGCTTTCTTGAATTTGCTCTGGATTTGGGGACTATCGTGGAAAATGACAATTAATCATGATATCCTGTGTTTTACCGTCTAACCTGATACAATCTTGTCTTTGTGGGACTTAGTCATAAGACTGGGCGTATAGCTAAGGTCCGCTTGAGTGAGGCCGCAGCATGTGACATCCCGTGGGTTTACTGCCTACAGAAAGTCACATACGGAAACTTGCAGAAAGGAGCACATTATAGTGTTTTGCTGTTGTGAATGCAGTTAGACGGTTGATCCCTCATGCTATCAACCTTGTGCTATCTTGAGTCTGCACACACAACTAAACACCTTTTACACACTATCTGCTGACTGTCACGTATTCAAAAAGGATGTGCTTCTCTATAAAAGTTTTGAACCGGCACTATTCGTTGAGCTTTTCAACTACGCACTGTTGAGTTGATAGTTGATTCTCCATTTTTGCAAATCTTATAACAAAGTGTAGTTTGAAAGAATCTGCAGTCTCTCTTCCCTTTGATTAGATATTCCATGACAAATTGGTGACAACGGTGGGATGCCAACTCCTCTTCCTGATTGTTCCCGGGAGACTGAGGGTAAACTGCTCGCAGTGGCTCTGTTAAACGTGAGTCAGGTTACCACACACGGACTAAAACGGAGCAGAGAGGGACATGCCTCAGACCTGCTGAGAGTGTCAGTGAGTGGATACAGTATGTCATTACGGACAGATAAGATAAATTCAGTGTGAGACTGATTTTCTTTTAAACATCATAGAAAACCCTGTTCTAAGAACAGGTTGAGCACATTATGTCTTTGTTGTAGCAAAGACACCCCTAGTTAGAAACTTTATTACTAACTAGGGGTTATTTCTAAAAAGAGGAATTAGTAGGAGTAATTCTAGGGCAACCATTCTGTTGAAGCAGGGTGGCCCTGTAGGAGCAGGGAACATCTCCGATTGGGATCTTTTTGTTGAAGCAGAAGTATCCTGGTTAGAGACAGTGGTTGTGTTACTCAGGTGAAGCGGAGAAGCAGCCATGGGATGATATGACACGGTTATGAGTTATGTGATTCCAGGGCACAATCCTGAGATAAAAAAAAATATTCCTGCAAAAATAAAAAATAAATTTTAAAAAAAGTTTTAAAAAATATGGAAAAAATAAATAAATGAATAAACATTGTAAGATAAAAATGTATTAATCAGTGTACTGGTAATACAGTTGGTTATGATTGGGAAACCAGCATTTAAACCATACATTTAAACCCTACATACATACATTTAAACCCTACATAAACCATACATTTAAACCTTACATGGAAATGTGCTTAGGAGGAACTCCCATGTGGTTACAACATTGAAAATTGCATAGAGTAACTCAAAATGATTTTGATGGAGAATATATTACTCTTTTCAAATTATAAGGAAGGAAGACGTTCCTAACCAAACACAGTTTGTTTTGTGTGTTTGTTTTTGTTTCCTGAGTGTGTGTGTTGACGAGAGATTTATATTATGGACATATTATGTGTGATCGAATAAAGGAACACATATTCTCCAGTAGTAAATTGGCAGACGTTATAGTATTGGTTCTAATACTAGATTGAGTAAATCTAAACACTCTGGCCATGGTCAGGAAGAGGTACAGTTGAAGTCAGAAGTTTACATACACTTAGGTTGGAGTCATTAAAACTAGTTAAACCACTCCACAAATGTCTTGTTAACAAACTATAGTTTTGGCAAGTCGGTTAGGACATCTACTTTGTGCATGACACAATACATTTTTCCAACAATTGTTTACAGACAGATTATTTCACTTATAATTCACTATATCACAAATTCAGTTGGTCAGAAGTGTACATATACTAAGTTGACTGTGCCTTTAAACAGCTTGGAAAATTCCAGAAAATGATGTCATGGCTTTAGAAGCTTCTAATAGGCTAATTGACATAATTTGAGTCAATTGGAGGTGTACCTGTGGATGTATTTCAAGGCCTACTGTCAAACTCAGTGCCTCTTTGCTTGACATCACGGGAAAATCAAAAGAAATTAGCCAAGCAAAATGGCTTAAGGACAACAAAGTCAAGGTATTGGAGTGGCCATCACAAAGCCCTGACCTCAATCCTATAGAACATTTGTGGGCGGAACTGAAAAAGTATCCTGTTCCTTTGTTCTGTGGAGAAAAGCTGAGGACAGGGGAGACTGTACATCTACCTCCCAGCATAACATCTATGATTTGTCCTTTTCAAATAAATCTATTTTTCTCCCGCTGATTTGCTTTGGGGTTTGTGTTATTGAAGAATAACATCAACTGGTAACACTCCTGACTCCAATTAGCTTTTGGAGAAGTCGTTAGCCTAGGGGTTCACATACTTTTTCCAACCTACATTTTTAATGTTTAAATTATGTATTCAATGTAGACAAGAAAAATACAATAATTTGTGTTATTTGCACACTGTGTTTGTCTATTGTGGGGACTTAGAGGAAGATCATACCACATATCACATTTGTTTGCAGAAATCCAGGTAATTCCAAAGGATTCAAACTTTTTCTTGCAACTGTATAAGTATGGTTGGTTCCTGTATGTGGTTGACTAACACCACATAAAGGCTTCTTACCTTGAAACTGAGATATTGAATCACTCCTTCTAGTTCCATGAGCAAAGTTCTGGGCGTACTGCCAAATGACTTATGAGTGATAGTGTGGTTTACTCCTTTGGGCAGTCATTTCACAAGAACATCTCCATCACAACTATATAATCTATTATGTTATTATAGTTATGTTCTAATCCTCTGTCTGTGTCCTAGCTGGCTTTATACTGTCTGTGCCCTAGCCATAGAGATGTGTTGAAATTCTCTATCTGTACCCTAAAGCTGACTGTGTTGGGGGCATGCCAGGGTCCCAATGTAATCGAGGCCTGCCCGTGTACCAGGAGTGCTGCTGCCAGTAGAGGACGGATGCTCCAGCTCAGACGAAAGGTAGGGGACCCTCCTTTGTTTGGTTACAAATCCCTCATCTTGGAGAGATACAGGGTTGGTTTTACTGGTTTTATTCCAGTCCAGCACTGAAACATCTGATTCAGCTAATCTAGGTCTTGATGATTCGCTGAATTAAGTAAGTGTGTGTGTGTGTGTGTGTGTGTGTGTGTGTGACCTGAAATGTTTGCAATTTCCAAAAATAAACACTCTAGTGTTAGAATCTAGTCATATTATGTCTGGTGTTGCAAACAATGTAAAGTATGTTTAGATAGGTGTAACCTCGAGCCAAACATGTTGATGTTTAATCTGATGGTATCCTGCTATTGACACACTTGTTTATGCAAGACAACGTGACCACAACCGTAATTAATGAGGCAGTCTAGACAATGCACAGGTAGGGTAGATAGAGCAAGTGTTTGGCGGTTGTAACCCTGTCTCACACTTTTATGTTCATTCATTCATATATGAAAATACACCCTGTGCGTTTATGCAAATGAGGCATGTATAATTTTCTTTATTTTAACACAAAATATTTTATTTTAAATACCTGCTACAATGAGAAAATGTATTTAAGTGCATTCTAAGAAAAAAATATTAATTCATTATATAATTCCCAACCAAAATCCCTGAACTAAAAATATATCAATATATCAGTCAACATCTGATGGATTATATATATTTTTTTAAATTGGCGAGTATGTTCATCCGTTGTCCAACTGCATTTATTAGAATTGTTTTTACAACCTTGTAACAATTTCAATGATCATTGCTAATTGTTTTCTTACCACGCATTTGACTCAGAAATACAATACAAAAACTATGGAAAACTGTGAGGCTCGATCGTTCTTCAAGATGTTCCAATAATCATAGATGAACAGCAGGGTTAAATAATAATCAGGAGTAAATGTCAGTTGTCTTTTCATAGCCGACCAATTCAGAGGTCAAGAAAGCAGGTGCAGGAGGGAGAGGGGGAAAGAGGGAGAGTGAGAGAGAGAGGGTCAAAACAGTAGGTTTAGGTCAACACAGGCAGAACAGTAGAAACTGGATCAGCAGCACGACAAGGAGAAATGGGGACAGCCAGAAGTTGTCAGTCCAGGTAGTCTTGACAACAGCCTCGCCACGCTGACACTCAACACAGGGGTTGCCCAGGGGTGTGTGCTTAGACCCCTCGTGTACTTCCTAATGATCCACGACTGTGTGGCCACGCATGACTCCAACATCAAGGTTGGTAGGCCTAATCACCAACGGCGATGAGACAGCCTACAGGGAGGAAGTCAGAGAAGTAGCAGTGTGGTACCAGGACAACAACCTCTCCCTTCACGTCAGCAAGAACAAGAAGCTGATCGTGACTACAGAAACGGGGGGGGGGGGGGGATAAAGAGCTTCAAGTTCCTCGGTCGGTGTCCACATCACTGAAGACTTAACATGGTCTTCTCACACCAGAACAGTCGTGAAGAAGGCACAGCAATGCCTATTCTCCCTCAACAGGCTGAAACGATGTTGCATGGAACCTCAGATACTCAGGCACTTTTACAGCTGTACTATCACCATCTGGTATAGCAACTGCAAGGCCCATGACCGGAAGGCCCTACAGACGGTGGTGCAGACGGCTCAGCTCATCACTGGGGGTGAGCTCCCAGCCATCCAAGACGTGCATACATGTCTGAGAAAGGCCCGAAAAATTGCCAAAGACTCCAGCCACCCCAGACTTGGACTGTTCTCCATGCTCCTGTCCGGCAGGCGCTACCAGTGCATCATGGCTCAGACAAATATACTTCTAAACAGCTTCTATCCCCTGGCCATATGACTGTTAAATGGCTAACAACTACTGCTCTCCCTCTCCCACAGACTATCCACACTGACTCTGCCCATCCACCCACTCAGTCAACCTACTCTGCTGCTAAAATGATTATTGATGAGATGTATTACTCCATTATGCTGATGTCCATTGTTCACAATTTGTAGATTTGTTATTATCACTACATTGTTGGAAAGAGCTCTCAATGAAATAATTTCACTATACTGACACACTATACCTGTTGTGCCATGGGCACGTGGTGAATAAACATTGAAACAAGACCAACCATGCGTACACAGGCAGCTGCAGTTCCAACCTTGTCCAGTAGAGTGCAGTAGAGGACAAGTGTCATCATGGGGCATCACCAGAATCATCAGACTCTACAGACATTCAGCTCTCCTTGGTCCAAGAGGCTGAGACAGAAGCCTATCTCTGGGTCAGCACCCCAAAGAGAGAAAGGGAGTTGACGAGGGGGGTGGAATAGAGGGCCCTATAAGTGAATGATCTGCTCATCTTGTATGCGTCCCAAGTGGCACCGTATTCCATATTAAGTGCACTAAATTTGGGCTTTTAGGAAATAGGATGCCATTTGGGAGGCATACAGTGACCAAACCAGGCTTTTTTTCTGCTGTGCAGACTGCAATAGCATCTAACTGTTCTTGAACAGCTCTGCTGCTCTTTCTTTAAGCCTGCTTTTACATGAATGTATCAGCCTCTGTGTAACCTTAATCACTTTCTATTGAAATTCTAAAGCAGTAACAATTTGATACATTATAAAACAATCACAGAATGTATGAAGTTTAACTGAACCTCTTTAAGCTTTCAATATTTCCTGAGCTAATATATTTTAATGTGCCTCACCCCACCAATGTCATTTTATGATAATCGAATGTGGAGTTGTTTACTGTTATGTTGCTCTGTGTAGAATTGTAAAACAAAATAAATATCAAATGTATGTTGCAATGTTGATGACACTGATTACTCAATGTATTTATTTACAGTATATTACAAATATGTCTGCCTCTGCGTTTTTTGTGTGCATTGGAGACTGATAAATCAAGCTATGAAACACTGAACTACAAATCACACAATCCAATATGACAAAACACGAAATAATGAAAGGATTCCAGGGTGAGTAGTAGATTTGTGCCAGCACAGAAGGATAGGCCAGCGAGTGATTTATGCTTCAGTAAGGTTGGCTTCTTAGCGTTCAGAGCAATGGTTATCAACTGTACTGCAGAAATGGAAGGTAAATCACAGTAAATGTTGTGGTGGCAGCTGCAGAGATGTATTTGGGTATACGAGATTTGACTTCAAAAGAGTTACAGGGTGTTGAGGGGTGGTGTCCCGTCCTCCCAGGCCGTTGGCATGGTGCAGAAACAGATAGGGTCAAAGTAGTGGAATGGGGTGGTGTGTTTTTAGCTAGTGTAGGTGGTGGTGTCTGGGCTATATTTAACTTTCTTAGAGTAACATTACTAATGAAGAGAATTTCATTTAGTTAGGCTGTGACTGGCCTCACACTCCAGTACAGTAGGTGGCGGTGTATGCACCTACAAGTTGGATGTGCTCCACCAACCAAATTCCAAAAAGAAGTAGACAAAACACTGAAGTACACTTTAGAATAAATCAGCATTAGGACTGCTGTACTTCACATACACAATTGGTGTTTTAAATAGCCAAAGTTTAACACGCATTTAGTTTGTGCACAAGTGATTGCTCTTATTTTGATTGGAAGATTTGTATTGTGTGTTGTCTGGAATTTGAAACCTAAAACACCAGAGATATCCATATTTAGTCTACCATTCACATGCTAACGATAGAATATGCTAAAACCAAAGACAGTACAGTATGAAGATAGGCAGAAACTGCTTCTCCAAAATAAATCCTTGATCACACTTGTAGGCAATATCATGGTGGCATTGGCTAGCTAAGCTCATGCGCAGAAACACATCATCGGGTCTCAAGGTCGTCTCACCCCGAACTGTGCATGTGCAGGCCATCAAATCAAAGGCACTCCTTCAATTTAAAGTTGTTTTTGACTCAAATGAAAATGTGTAATTTTGTCACTTTCACAAGGTTGGTGTAATAACATGTCCAACTATACTGAACAAAAATATACACGCAACACGTTAAGTGTTGGTCCCATGTTTCATGAGCAGAAATAAAAATCCTAGAAATTGTCAATACTCACAAAAAACATTTCTCTCAACTGTGTTTATATCCCTGTTAGTGAGCATTTATCCTTTTCCAAGATAATCCATCCACCTGACAGGTGTGGCATCTCAATAAGCCGACTAAACATCGTGATCATTATACAGGTGCACCTTGTGCTGGAGATATTAAAAGGCCACTCTTAAATGTGCAGTTTTGCCACACAACACAATGCCACAGATTTTGAGGGAGCGCACAACTGGCATGCTGACTGCAGGAATGTCCACCAGAGTTGTTGCCAGATAATTTAATGTTCATTTCTCTACCATAAGCCACCTTTAATGTTGTTTTAGAGAATTTGGCAGTATGTCCAACTGGCCTCACAACTGCAGACCATCTGAAACCACGCCAGCCTAGAACCTCCACGTCCGGCTTCTTTACCTACAGGATCATCTGAGACCAGCCAGCCGAACAGGTGATGAACCTGAGGAGTATTGCTGTCTGAAATAAAGCCCCTTTGTGGGGAACAACTCATTCTGATTGGCTGGATCTGGCTCCCCAGTCCCACTGGGGAGCCATGAATACGCCCCTGCCCAGTCATTTGAAATCCATAGATTAGGGCCTAATGAATATATTTCAATTGACTGATTTCCTTATATGAACTGTAACTCAGTAAAATCATTGAAATTGTTGCATGTTGCATGTGTATTTAGTTTCATTATACTTATTACATTGACTCAAATCTAGATTGTGCCTTTAGATTTAGCTAAAATGAACAACTATCAAAGATTTTTTCACGTCTCTCATTGACTTCTCAAACCCAGTCCCCAGCCTGGTCTGCTTGGTCTATTTCACAAGCATTCCCAGAAGCCTTGCAATGTTGAGCCTCTGGGTTTAGAAACTGTGCTAAAACCGTGGTGCTCTCTGACTATGATTGCACATGCCAACCAGAATGTCCAGCATGACAATTACACATTGTCATATTTGATGTGATATGTTAAACTAGCTAAATGCTGAATTATTATGATAGTTACAAAGATACTGACCATACTGTACCTCTCTGATAGCTACAATATATATAATAAATAGTTCTACAGTATTTCTTGTCCATCTCGTACTTCTTGTCCAATAAAACCAATGAGCGAAACCAGCCTTATATCACTTGTGTAATTTAATTTAAAACAGAGATGAATTCAGATATTTATCTGGTTGTGAAGATGCATTGGCCAAATGTATGTCAGTGCATTAGTTAAAGGGACTGTCAGCGATTGGGTGCAGAGTGAAAGTGGAGTCAGGCGCAGGACTCAGGTATAGAGTAATCCAACTGAGTTTACTCAAAGAATAAAGCAAAATTCCAAATAGGACCATACAACACAACTCTAACACAAACACAACCACTAACGACATGAACAATCACGGACAGAACAGAAATGCATGTCAGATGGTTAAATAGGGAATGTAATGAGGGAATGTAAAACAGGTGTGTATGTAATCAGACAAAACAGAACGAAACAGAAAAATGGATCGGTAGTGACTAGAAAGCCGGTGACGTCGACCGCCGAACACCACCCGAACAAGGAGAAGGGCCGACTTCAGCGGAAGTCGAGACAGTGCAGTCAAAAACTAGATTTTCAATTTTTTTTAAATACATATTTCCACACTATGAGGTTGAAATAACACTGTGAAATTGTGAAAATTATTATGCCCTTTTAGTGTAAGAGTTTTATTGTATTTTTTTTACCCCTGGAGTTTCAGCCTGTTCAGGTGGGTTGGAGTTTCTGGCCCACAGCATGACATCACAATCTGATCTGATTATTCTGACCAATGACCAGTCATCTTTTATTTACGTATGTATCCTTCTACTTTAAAAAGAGGTAAGCGTGGTACGCTCTACAGTCTAGACTAGTGGTTCCCAAACTTTCTATAGTCCCGTACCCCTTCAAACATTCAACCTCCGACTGCGTACCTCTAACACCAGGTTCAGTGCACTGTCAAATGTTCTTTCTTTCCATCATTGTAAGCCGATACATACATTTATTAAACATAAGAATGAGTGTGAGTTTTTGTCACAGCCCGGCTCGTGGGAAGTGACAAAGAGCTCTTATAGGACCAGGGTACAAATAATAATATTAGAATAATCAATCATTTTGCTCTTTATTTAACCATCTTACATATAAAACCTTATTTGTTCATTGAAATTTGTGAATAACTCACCACAGGTTAATGACAAGGGTGTGCTCGAAAAGATGCACTTAACTCTGCAATGTTGAGTTGTACTGGAGAGAGTCTCAGGCCTAAATCATTTTCCACACACAGTCTGTGCCTGTATTTAGTTTTCATGCTAGTGAGGGCCGAGAATCCACTCTCACATAGGTACGTGGTTGCAAAGCGCATCAGTGTCTTAACAGAGTGATTTGCCAAGGCCGGATACTCTGAGCGCAGCCCAATCCAGAAATCTGGCAGTGGCTTCTGATTAAATTCAGAAAGTGGCTCTCTTGTTCAGATATTGGTAAGTGGACTGGAGGCAGGGCATGAAAGGGATATGCCTGCACGCGTGTTACCACTCCACTATGTCTCCTAGTCATGGCTTTTGCGCCTTCAGTACATCTTGACCACCAAAGTCCATTTGATGTCAAAAAGCTGTCCAGTACCTTAAAAATATAATCTCCTGTTGTCCTGGTTTCCAGTGGTTTGCAGAAGAGGATGTCTTCCTTAATTGACACCCCATAAACGTAACGGACATATACCAGGAGCTGTGCCAGGCCCATCAGACTCACAACTGTCAGTGTCCATGCTAGCTGGGATAACAACAAATGTTGAATTACTGATGCTAGCATTGGATGTGATCGTGGAAGCAGAACAACTTGTGTCGTTGACAGGTGCAGATGTAGTACTGCTGGTAGTAGAAGTACTACCAGTAGAGCTGGCATGTCTCTCTATGGACGAGGGCCTTACTTTTTTTTAACCATTTATCAATTTTCAAGCAAACGGAATCAGCAGAAGCTATGTTTGGATACATACAGACAGTTAGTGGAATTCCCACGAGAGAGTAACGGTTAATGTGATTGGATGTTAATTATTTGACTAGGCTACCTGTATTTGTATTTCATTTAATATTTGGCAGTGAAACAAGGCTACTCAGGTGAGAATTGTTTTTGCTGAAAATGTGATAAAAATGTGATCACATTTTTATTTGGCGAACCCCCGACGGCATTGTGCGTACCCCTGGGGGTTTGGGAATACATGATCTAGACGATCCTATCCACCAATCAGGGATTTGTATATAAATATATTAGGGTTGTCAAACGATTAAAATACATTTGAGTTAATGACATTAGATTAAAAATAAAATTGCTCATATTTGCCCACAAAGAGAGATTTTTCAAATTAACAAGCAGTGCATTGAGTTAGACATACTATGAATTGATTGTAAGGGTCAGAAAACACAAAATTGTCTACATCAGAATGCTTATTAAAATGTTCACCATAAACAACACAAAAGTCTCCTTAACATACAGCTATTAATGCTCCCAAT
Source organism: Oncorhynchus mykiss (assembly GCF_057628025.1). Lineage (NCBI taxonomy): Eukaryota > Metazoa > Chordata > Actinopteri > Salmoniformes > Salmonidae > Oncorhynchus > Oncorhynchus mykiss. The sequence goes on along the minus strand of NC_143027.1, from coordinate 51,414,756 downwards.
GTTTAAGTAGGCTTACTCCCTCCTATCAATGTTCTTGAAGTTTAACACTTGAGCACAGCACACACATTCTCCCTCCCTCCCTCCCTCCCTCCCTCCCTCTCACACACACACACACACAAATATTTAGAGGTGGAAACTCCGTGGGAATTAACGGAAATAAATTACTATGAATACCATTTAAATGTAGATGTTTTTTGCATTGGATATACAGGTATTTACCATATCATATGGACACAGAAACATAAACCTTTTACCTTATCATAAGTAGACATAATTGCAAATTATTAAATAGTTCCAATTGAATTTTTTTGGTTTGTTTACGAATTGAACTTTAATTAAATGAGTTGACTCTTCACATGGGATGATTTCACTGAACAACAAAATAAAGGGAATATTGAATGATCCATCGCATCTCCCGAAAACGTTTTCAACATCTGTAAAATTATAGTCTAGAAACTAAAGCTTTGGCTGTCTTCCTCTCAGGCTCCATGTCTTCTTCTCCCTGGACCTCCTCAATGTCCACCTCTTGAACATCAGACTGAGAACATCAAACTCTGAGGCCTCATCTTCAATGTCACTTTCCAACCATGTTGAGGGTGGCTCGTTGTCAGGCTCAAAAAGCCTCAAATTTGCCCAATTGGCCAATTTTTCAACCCTTGTATTGGTCAGCCTGTTGCGTACTTTGGTGTGTGTGTTCCCAAACAAGGACGAGTTGTGCTCTGAGGTGGCTGATGTTGGTGGGATTTGGATGATGATGATGGAGGCAACAGGGGAAAGAGCCTCAGATCCAAAGTCCCTTCCAACAGGTGGCTCATTAGATATGTTGGCATGGCTGCCCTATTGCATCTCCATCCCAAAGTCCTTGCTTGGAAGAGTACTTCGCCAGACTGCCAAGAACCTTGCCCTCATCCAGGCCAAAGTGGCGAAACACGGTAGTGAGGACACCATAGACCTTGTTGATTTCTGCACCAGACAAGAATGCTCTTGCCAGCATACTTGGTGTCCTACATGTACTCTGCGGCGTGTATGGGCTTCAGGCAGAAGTCTTCACACTTTTTGATGTATATCAGAACTGCAGTTTCCTCTGCTTGGAGCAACAGTGAAGTGGGCAGGGCAGTACGGATTTCTTCTCTTACATCTGTAAGCAGATTCTGAACATCAGGCAGGATGGCATTGTCTCCTTCAATCCGGGCAATGGCCATTGCTATAGGTTTCAGGAGTTTCATGCTGCTTACCACTCTCTCCGAAAATACATCATGCAGGAGTATCCTCTTGATGGGGCTGTCCATATCGGCAGAACGTTATGGCCATTTCTTGGAGAGACTCTTTACACTCCAGGAGACTGTCAAACATGATGACAACACCACCCCAAAGGGTGTTGTTGGGCAGCTTCAATGTGGTGCTCTTACTCTTCTCACTTTGACTGGTGAGGTAGATTGCTGCAATAACTTGATGACTCTTCACATATCAAATCAAAGTTTATTTGTCACGTGCGCCGAATGCAGTCAAATGCTTACTTACAGGCTCTAACCAATACTGCGAGAAAAAAAGTGTGTGTGTAGGTAAGTAAAAGAAATAAAACAACAGTAAAAATATATTTGAAAATAACAGTAGCAAGGCTAAATACAGACACCGGTTAGTCAGGCTTATTGAGGTAGTATGTACATGTGGGTATGGTTAAAGTGACTATGCATATACAGTGGGGCAAAAAAGTATTTAGTCAGCCACATATTGTGCAAGTTCTCCCACTTAAAAAGATGAGAGAGGCCTGTAATTTTCATTGTAGGTATACTTCAACTATGACAGACAAAATGAGAAAAATATCCAGAAAATCACATTGTAGGATATATAATTAATTATAATTATGGTGGAAAATAAGTATTTGGTCAATAACAAAAGTTTCTCAATACTTTGCTATATACTCTTTGTTGGCAATGACAGAGGTCAAAGGTTTTCTGTAAGTCTTCACAAGGTTTTCATACACTGTTGCTGGTATTTTGGTCCATTCATCCATGCAGATCTCCTCTAGAGCAGTGATGTTTTGGGGCTGTTGCTGGGCAACACAGACTTTCAACTCCCTCCAAAGATTTTCTATGGGGTTGAGATCTGGAGACTGGCTAGGCCACAGCAGGACCTTGAAATGTTTCTTACGAAGCCACTCCTTCGTTGCCCGGGCGGTGTGTTTGGGATCATTGTCATGCTGAAAGACCCAGCCACTTTCATCTTCAATGCCCTTGCTGATGGAAGGAGGTTTTCACTCAAAATCTCACGATACATGGCCCCATTCATTCTTTCCTTTACACGGATCAGTTGTCCTGGTCCCTTTGCAGAAAAACAGCCCCAAAGCATGATGTTTCCACCCCCATGCTTCACAGTAGGTATGGTGTTCTTTGGATGCAACTCAGCATTCTTTGTCCTCCAAACACGACAAGTTGAGTTTTTACCCAAAAAGTTCAATTTTGGTTTGATCTGACCATATGACATTCTCCCAATCGTCTTCTGGATTATCCAAATGCTCTCTAACAAACTTCAGACGGGCCTGGACTGGCTTAAGCAGGGGGACACGTCTGGCACTGCAGGATTTGAGTCCCTGGCGGCGTAGTGTGTTACTGATGGTAGGCTTTGTTACCTTGGTCCCAGCTCCCTGCAGGTCATTCACTAGGTCCCCCCATGTGGTTCTGGGATTTTTGCTCACCGTTCTTGTGATCATTTTGACCCCACGGGGTGAGCTCTTGCGTGGAGCCCCAGATCAATGAAAATTACAGGCCTCTCTCATCTTTTTAAGTGGGAGAACTTGCACAATTGGTGGCTGACTAAATACTTTTTTTTGCCCCACTGTATGATGAACAGAGAGTAGCAGTAGCGTAAGAAGAGGGGTTGGCGGGTGGTGGGACAGAATGCAGATAGCCCGGTTAGCCAATGTGCGGGAGCACTGGTTGGTCGGGCCAATTGAGGTAGTATGTACATGAATGTATAGTTAAAGTGACTAAGCATATTAGATAAACAGAGAGTAGCAGCAGCGTAAAAGAGGGGTTGGAGGTGGGCACACACTGCAAATAGTCCAGGTAACCATTTGGTTACCTGTTCAGGAGTCTTATGGCTTGGGGCTAAAAACTGTTGAGAAGCCTTTTTGTCCTAGACTTGGGACTCCGGAACCACTTGCCATGCGATAGTAGAGAGAACAGTCTATGACTGGGGTGGATGAGGTCTTTGACAATTTTCAGGGCTTTCCTCTGACACCGCCTGGTGTAGAGGTCTTGGATGGCAGGCATCTTTGCCCCAGTGATGTACGTACGTGCTACCCTCTGAAGTGCCTTGCTGTTGGAGGCCGAGCAATTGCCGTACCAGGCAGTGATGCAACCGGTCAGGATGCTCTCAATGTTGCAGCTGTAGAAGATCCTTTTGAGGATCTCAGGAACAATGCCAAATCTGTTTAGTTTCCTGAGGGGGAATAGGCTTTGTCGTGCCCTCTTCACGACTGTCTTGGTGTGTTTGGACCATTCTAGTTTGTTGTTGATGTGGACACCAAGGAATTTGAAGCTCTCAACCTGCTCCACTACAGCTCCGTCGATGAGAATGGGGACGTGCTCGGTGCACCTTTTCCTGTAGTCCACAATCATCTCCTTAGTCTTGGTTACGTTGAGGGATAGGTTGTTATTCTGGCACCACCAGGTTTCTGACCTCCTCCCTATAGGCTGTCTCGTCATTGTCGGTGATCAGGCCTACCACTGTTGTGTCGTCAGCAAACTTAATGATGGGTTTGGAGTCGTGCCTGGCCATGCAGTCGTGGGTGAACAGGGAGTACAGGAGGGGACTGAGCACGCACCCCTGGGGAGCTCCAGTGTTGAGGATCAGCGTGGCAGATGTTATGCTAACTACCCTCACCACCTGGGGGCAGCCCGTCAGGAAGTCCAGGATCCAGTTGCAGAGGGAGGTGTTTAGTCCCGGGTTCCTTAGCTTAGTGATGAGCTTTGAGGGTACTATGGTGTTGAACACTGAGCTGTAGTCAATGAATAGCATTTTCACATAGTTGTTCCTTTTGTCCAGGAGGGAAAGGGCAGTGTGGAGTGCAATAAAGATTGCATCACCTGTGGATCTGTTTGGGCGGTATGCAAATTGGAGTGGGTCTAGGGTTTTTGGGATAATGGTGTTGATGTGAGCCATTACCAGCCTTTCAAAGCACTTCATGGCTACGGACGTGAGTTCTACAGGTCGGTAGTCATTTAGGCAGGTTGCCTTCGTGTTTTTAGTCCACAGGGACTATGGTGGTCTGCTTGAAGCATGTTGGTATTACAGACTCAATCAGGGACATGTTGAAAATGTCAGTGAAGACACCTGCCAGTTGGTCAGCACATGCCCGGAGCACACATCCTGGTAATCCGTCTGGCCCCGCAGCCTTGTGTATGTTGATCTGTTTTAAGGTCTTACTCGCGTCGGCTACGGAGAACAGGATCACACAGTCGTCCGGAACAGCTGATGCTCTCATGCATGCCTCAGTGTTGCTTGCCTCAAAACGAGCATAGAAGTGGTTTAGGTTGTCTGGTAGGCTTGTGTCACTGGGCAGCTCGCGGCTGTGCTTCCCTTTGTAGTCTGTAATAGTTTGCAAGCCCTGCCACATCCGACGAGCATCGGAGCCGGTGTAGCATGATTCAATCTTAGCCCTGTATTGACGCTTTGACTGTTTGATGGTTCGTCGCAGGGCATAGCGGGATTTCTTGTAAGCTTCCGGGTTAGAGACCCGCACATTGAAAGCGGAAGCTCTGTGAGAATGTTGGACGCAAATGTCCCACCTGACCAACATCCAGTGAAAGTGCAGGGCACCAAATTCAAACAACAGAAATCTCATAATTAAAATTCCTCAAACATACATGTATTATACACCATTTTAAAGATAAACTTGTTGTTAATCCAAACACAGTGTCTGATTTCAAAAAGGCTTTACGACAAAAGCATACCATGCGATTATGTTAGGTCTGCACCTAGACGCAAAAAACACAGCCATTTTTACTGCCAAAGAGAGGAGTCATAAAAAAAATAAGAAATAGAGATCAAATTAATCACTAACTTTTGATGATCTTCATCAGATGGCACTCATAGGACTTTGTTACACAATATATGTATGTTTTGTTTGATAAAGTTCATATTTATATCCAAAAATCTTTTTTTACATTGGCGAGTTATGTTTTGCCTCCAAACCAAAACATCCGGTGAAAGTGTAGAGAGCTACGTCAATTTACAGAAATACTCATCATAAATGTTAATGCAAATACAACTGTTATATATGGAATTAAAGATATACTTCTCCTTAACTTCTTATGGTATAGGGGACGCTTGCGTCACACTTGGCCAAAAGCCAGGGAAAATGCAGCACAGCAAATTCAAATAAAATGATATAAAAATAAACTTTCATTAAATCACACATGTAAGATACTAAATTAAAGCTACACTCGTTTTGAATCCAGCTAACATGTCAGATTTTAAAAAGGCTTTTCGGCGAAAGCATAAGAAGCTATTATCTGATGATAGCACAACAGTAAACAAAGAGAGTAGCATATTTCAACCCTGCAGGCGCTACACAAAATGTAGAAATAAAATCTAAAACATGCCTTACCTTTGACGAGCTTCTTTTGTTGGCACTCCAATATGTCCAATAAACATTGCAATTGGTACTTCTGTTCAATTTAATTCCGTCCATATATATCCAAAATGTCAATTTATTTGGCGCGTTTGATCCAGAAAAAAAAACAGCTTCCAAATTGTGCAACGTCACTACAAAATATTTTAAAAGTTGCCTGTAAACTTTGCCAAAACATTTCAAACTACCATTTGAAATACAACTTTAGGTATTTTTAAACGTTAATAATCGATCAAATTGAAGACTGGTCTATCTGTTTTCAATAGAGGACGAGAGGAAACTAACGCTACTTTTCAAGTCTTGCGCAACTCTCAACAGTGCTATCCATTTTCTCGATGGCCGTACTTCTTCATTGCACAAAGGAATAACCTTAACCAAATTCCAAAGACTGGTGACATCCAGTGGAAGCGGTAGGAACTGAAAACAAGTGCCTAAGAAATATTGTTTCTCAATGAGAACACACTGAACAGACAGAGACCTCAAAAAAATCAATTCTGAACGGTTAGTCCTTGGGGTTTAGCCTGCTACATAAGTTCTGTTATACTCACAGACATGATTCAAACAGTTTTAGAAACTGAGTGTTTTCTATCCAAATCTACTAATAATATGCATATCTTATATTCTTGGCACGAGTAGCAGGAAGTTGAAATTGGGCTTGCTATTTATCCAAAAGTGAAAATGCTGCCCCCTATACCTTAAGAAGTTAATGCAAACGCTGTGTCAGATTTTTAAAAAGCTTTACGGAAAAAGCACACCATGGAATAATCTGAGTACAGCGCTCAGAGACCAAAACAAGCAATACAGATACCCGCCATGTTATGGGGTCAACAAAAGTCCGAAATACCATTGTAAATATTCACTTACCTTTGATGATCTTCATCAGAATGCACTCCCATTAATCCCAGTTCCACAATAAATGTTTGATTTGTTCGATAAAGTTCATCTTTATGTCAAAATACTTCCTTTTTGTTCGCGCATTTAGGACAGTAATCCAAATGCGCAGGCACTAGGTCCAGACAAAGTCAAAAAGGTTCCATTACAATTCGTAGAAACATTTCAAATTATGTTTATAATCAATCTGTAGGATGTTTTTATCATGAATCTTCAATAAATGTTTCAACCGGAGAATTCCTTTGTCTTTAGAAATGAAAGGGAACGGAGCGCTTGCCTGACTGAGCACATGACCTTCTGGCAGACCCATGACTCAATCAGCTCTCATTCTCTCCCACTTCACAGTAGAAGCCTGAAACAAGGTTCTAAAGACTGTTGACATCTAGTGGAAGCCTTAGGAAGTGCAATATGACCCCATAGACACTGTATATTGGATAGGCTAAGACTTGAAAACCTACAAACCTCAGATTTCCCACTTCCTGGTTGGAATTTCTTCTCAGGTTTTTGCCTGCCATATGAGTTCTATTATACTCACAGACATCGTTCAAACTGTTTTAGAAACTTCAGAGTGTTTTCTATCCAAATCAACTAATAATATGCATATCATAGCATCTGGGCCTGAGTAGCAGGCAATTTACTCTTGTCACACTTTTCATCCGGACGTGAAAATACTGCCCCCTACCCCAAAGAAGTTAAACACACTTTTCTGTAGGCTACTATTTACTAGTTAACAAAAAATTATGTCTGTCATATAAAATATATTCACCCCACCCAGTATTGTCATCAAAACTCACCAGAAAGCATGTAGTTCTTGGCTCAGGCAGTGTAGTAGTGTGGGCTCAATAGCATCTCATTAGTGTGCAAGATCTTGAGAATCAGCTGTACATGTGATGGAAGAGTGCACTGCACATGTGATGGAAGAATGCGCTGTGCATGCAGAGGGTTGCAATTCCATTGAATTGGGGATAGTTTAACCAAATTATGCCACAAGACCTAGCATTGCCTTATGTGTATCCCACAAAAAAGGTTCACTGTTATAAGCTAACATTTTTGATGAATTTAAGCAAAATTCTCGGACTTAACTTCCCATGGAATATCTCAGGAAAATGTATAGAAATTTACCGGAAAGTTTGGACCCTTTGCAACCCTAGCTTCAACGAAGAAGCAGGACCTTGGTCAGCTCAAGACGCTAGAGAGGCCAAGTTGAGTCAGCACCATGGACAGCTCTACAGGCACCAACTGGGGCTGGTGATTCAACGCCAATATTACCCACTCCAGGTGCTGCAACCAATTGGCACCAGGAATTGGTCCCACCTGTTCCACCAGTCACTCAGACACTTGGGCAGACATGCAGAGGGTACGCCTAGACCTTAGAAGAACCGGAGTGAGTATGATAAGCACCTCGATCCGACGACAAAGAAGACACTAGGAAATGTTTGACTCGCCTGTGTCTCTCTCTTCCTTTTCTTTGCTGAAATTCACCCAATTTATTGTGGGAAGCTTGTGAAAGGTTACCCGAAACATTTGACCCAAGTTAAACAATTTAAAGGCAATGCTACCAAATACTAATTGAGTGTATGTAATCTTCTGACCCACTGGGAATGTGATGAAAGAAAGAAAAGCTGAAATAAATCCCTCTCTACTATTATTCTGACATTTCACATTCTTAAAATAAAGTGGTGATCCTAATTGACCTAAAACAGGGAATTGTTTCTTGGATTAAATGTCAGGAATTGTAAAAAACTGAGTTTAAATGTATTTGGCTAAGGTGTATGTAAACTTCCGACTTCAACTGTACGTCCACACCCCCTTAATCTATTGCCTTTTGTTAAGTGTTTTTGTTTAAAATGTTATTTTGAAGATGTATAATCTTCTGATATATACATAATTTATTGTAAACATTGATAGTGATACACAGTCATGTTTGGCCTCATACAGCTAAAGTATTTCCATTAAATACTCACAGGTTGTAACAGTAGACAGTGGTAGTTTTGTATGGCTAAAGCTTTATACTGTACAAGGAATGATGGCGAAACCACATAATAAGGAAGATAAATGTATTTACGATCAACTGGTGATTGTTAGGTTTTCCGTAAAGCCATAGGCCTATGCTACTTTCCATCCATTTGTCATGGTGTCGACCTATCAACTGAAGTTTCCTTGCAGCCTTCAGCTTTAGTCGATGATACCATACTGAACTCCACTGGCTGTGTATGATCCATGATCCAGATTGACTTTGCATGAGTTAAAGGTCCAATGCAGCCATTTTCATCTCAATATCAAATAATTTATAGGTAGCAATTAAGTACCTTACTGTGATTGTTTTAAATTAAAATGGTCAAAAAGAAAGAAAAAATAGCTTCTTCTCCATTTCGCAAGCAAGGATTTTGCTAGGGGTGGCAGGGTAGCCTAGTGGTTAGAGCGTTGGACTAGTAACCGGAAGGTTGCGAGTTCAAACCCCCGAGCTGACAAGGTACAAATCTGTCGTTCTGCCCCTGAACAGGCAGTTAACCCACTGTTCCCAGGCCGTCATTGAAAATAAGAATTTGTTCTTAACTGACTTGCCTGGTTAAATAAAGGTAAAATAAATAAATAGGACTGTCAGAGTGGTCTGAGAGAGGGGTCTTATTGGAGACGCTTAATGGAAAGGATGTGTAACCTGAAAACAACCTGCTATTGGCAGAGAGGGCAAACTCTCTGTTATTGGTCTATTAACTTATATAGGAGGTCCAAAAACCCCAGCCTGAAATTTCAGGCTGTCTTTTCTTCTCTTAAAGGTGCATTTCATTTTCACAATTTTAAAGTATTATTCAATCCTCATAGTGTGGAAATATATATAAAACACAGGAACATTTTGGACTGCACTGCCCCTTTTAATTGTTTTATACAACAGACTAGTCTACAATACTGACACTGATCAGAGATAAATATAATTCCACATGATTTTCAAAAAGTATAACAATATAAAAGGGCATTTCATTTTGTGCAGAGGTTGTGTGTGTGGCAAATGGCTTGTATTTCTGATGTTGATGCTTTTGCCTAAACTGTATAAGCTGAAATAGCTAGTTGGAGGAACAAGTCTAGTCTACATTTTATGAGTGAAATGCAAATTAGAGTAACGGTAAAAAGTAGCAATTAGAAGTCCTAGGGGCCAGGGAGGTGTCGGATATCAGTTTCGATCCCAGTTTTGAGAAAGCACCAGTCGTACCCAACTCACCAGTCTAGTTCGACCTCCCAGGTGGGTTTCTGTCAGACGACTACAGGGAGAGAGAAGTTGGTGATAAGGTAATTGGCAGAAAGAAACAGGTGGATTGAAACCATTTCATAATACAACATCAACTGAATTGTCACATTTAGGAATAGATCCAGATGTGTCAATAAATGTGCTACTGCGGATGTGTGTAATATGATACATCTGATGGAAATAGCCTACTTTTAGTGATGTTAAACTGCAACCTGGTACAATCAGGCTCAGAAACAACCATCAATCCGTAGAAGTCAAATTGTTTCATTTTGATAGACAGGTTGGGCCAATATCTGTTATTGATCAGGAGATAGATTATCAGGATGGAAATGGCGTGTGTGTTTATCCCGAATGTTACCGAACTTAGCCTACCTCCTCTCGTCCAAAGTGGCCATATGGTGGACTGCATACCAGAATTATTTTTGAATTATTTTAACAATCAGACGAAAATACATGGATTTTGTTTTTAGTGTACTCAAGAGTTGATAACCAGATAAGAAAGAAATAGTGTTAAGAAAAAAAATATGATCAAAGACCAAAACACCTAACCTGAGTGACAGTGAGAGAAGACATCCAAACATGTTCAAGCTGAACAGCAAGACCATTTAAGTCTGACCCAGTGACTGCATGTGAAAGAGGTATTATATTTCCACCACTCTTGTTGTTTTGTTAAAATTATTATTCCTGCAAAATTACTGTTGTCTCTTGCCAAAATGTTGTAAAGATGTTCTGGTCATTTGGTAAAGGAAGATAATGTCAGATGTTTTTTACAGAACACTAAACTTACAGATCTTTCCCACATCAGGCACAGTTTGTAAAAATAAAGTGATTTTTTTTATACAGTAGATGAGGTTTGGGAGGAAAGTTTCATTTTTATTGATTTAACCACCAGGATAGTCCACTCACTAACAATTGTCAATGCTGAACGACAACCTGATACAATCAGGCTCATAGTCCCAGTCGGTAGTAGATCGGTTCTGTGCTTGCCTAGATTACCCCATTGGCTCACAGCAAAAATGAGACCCTTTTTAAACTCAATTTCCTTATTGTCTGCTTGTTTTAGTCAATTACAAAACTACATTTAAGAAAAGTACAACATGTTTAAAGATTCCTTTTAAACATTGCCTGCTCCAGACCGTTCTCACTACTCACTAAAAACATGTAATATTGTAGGGCTTCCCTCATGCCACTTTTCATGCCCCTTTTCACGTGGCTGCTGACTATCGAACGACCGGAACATTAAGCTAACCAAGACCAACACAAACAAATAGACTATACAGCTACAAGTGGTGAATGGAGTTACACATGGACTATAGTAAACAAGTTAAATGTCTTACCTGTGATTAAATGTTTTCTACACACAAAGCCTATTTGGACACAGGGTCCCTACATTTCCCACTCTCCCACGTTGAATAGCTTGATGCCACATGTCTTTTCTCGCAGGCTCTATTTCCCTACATGGAAGCATTGCGATCCATAGGTCAGGATTTTTGACCTGGTTACATGTACATTGAACAACAACTTTTCGGCATGTTGTTGTTATTTCTGTGTAACAAAAAAATCGCAAAGAAATTGTCTCTTTTACAACGGGGATAAATGGAAAGAATGTTTGTTTCCCCCAATTTGTGGGAGTGGTCGAGGGAATTCCTTATTTACATGCACATCGACTGGGAGTATATGGATCAGAAACAACAATAAATCAGTGAATCTCAATTCCGCACGAGGTTTGGGTGAATTAGAGGTTATTTGTGTGATCTGTGTGTTAACAGCTTATCTGGTAGGCCTATTGTTCTCTTGCCATGGTTTCTACGTTCAACACCCAGGAATCTCAAGCATTCAAGCATACATAATTCAAGGTAGTTTGCATGCAACTACTGTACACACACACATACATGCTAATATTGTCATCAAGGAAAAAGGTCTTATCTCAAAGAAAAGGGACCAATTGTCATTGGTGTTAGATTGCTGTAGTTCTACATGCCTGGCTTACAAGTTGAAATGGGGTATCACATTCCATGCTGCTAGTGCTGGTGGGGTGAACCTAATGGCTCATCTTTTGGTAATATATTTATACCAGCATGTTCTAATAGCAGCCTCTCTTTGTATGTCTGTCTGTACTAGGGCAGAGACCAGTGAGTCCCCATGTCTGCTGAAGGTGACTCTTCCGGCCGCTTCGACCTGGTCCAAGATGCAGAACCTCACTACGACCAGGTCCCTGTGGGCTCCTTATGGAGGGACCAGAGCCCACCTCCTCCTCCACGATCTCTTGGGGGCCTCAAGGGGGCAGATCTGGCTGTGAGATCGGAACCCCTGCCCTCTCCTCCACAACCTCTTGGGGGCCTCAGGGGGGCAGACCTGGCTGTGAGCTCTGAACCCCTGCCCCCTCCTGGACCAGCCTGCTGTGGGCCTTCTACCCCCCTAGCGATGGCGCCTCAAAATTCCTGGACAACGTCACCACGGCCATGGACATCAAACCTGTCCACCGATTCATTCCCCACTTCGTCAATAACTTATTCCGTGGCAATAGTATCCGCGGTAACAGCAAGCCCCCGCCTCCCTCCCCGCCTGTGATGGAAAAAGATTACCTCAAATCAGGAACCACTAGAGGTGTCTGCTGCTCCCCTCCCCTCCCCGGCTCTTACCTGGACCCGTACAGAGGCTCTGGTGGCAGCTACAACTCCAGAAAATAACGTGACGCCATGTTGCTAGGAGCCGAAGCCATCGAGACCATCTCGGATCACACCTTCTGCTCGGTCATGACCTACAGCGAGCGGGTGGAGGAATACCACCAGCGCTATGCCTATATGAAGTCCTGGGTGGGGTTACTGCGCATTCTGCGCTGTGTGGAACTCTTACTGGGTGCTGCCGTCTATGCCTGAGCATGCGTGCACAAGGACGTGCACAAGGACAATGAGTGGTTCAACATGTTTGGCTACTCCCAGTCACTGAAGTTCGGGGGTTAGCGGGTGGCGTGGCAGCCTTCGGGGGCAGTGGATCGGTTAGCTACACTGGACCTAAGTCCCCCTTCGTTCTAGTGGTGGCCGGGCTGGCCTGGATAGTCCTAGACTTGTCCTAGGGGCCCCTGACCGAGTGTGTGATTAACCTGACCTTGGGGGTGCTCTACAAGGCAGCAGGGGTAGTCTAACTACCCCGTCTTCAATAATGGTGTTAACGGGGCGTTTTGCCGCTCAGAGCCCGGCCAGACCGCCGCCATTATCTTTCTGTTTGTTAACATCTTGATCTATTTTGTGGGCGCCAGCGTGTCTGAAGCTGTGGCGCCACAAGGTAGGGCTGAGGTGGGATGGGCTGGCACAAGAGGTGAGGGCGGGATGGGACACACAATTCTTGTGTTATATGACATACTTTGCCTCACCCTTTCCCATGTGTCTTCTTTGTTCTAAGATGAAAACCAGTAGATCTTCCCTGACAATATCTGAGGTGAAGTCACTTAGTACAGTAGTAGAAAATATTATAATCCCCAAGGGCAAATGTCACTCTTCATTCCATTAAACTGATCATGCATAATGAAAACGAAGGTTAGGGTCAATTCCATTTCCAGTCAACTCAGGATGTACTCTAAAATTCCAACTCTCTTTGAAGCTTTTCAATGAGAATTGGAATGATTTGGTTTACTTTCTGAATTAAATGGAATGGACCCCAACCCTGCTGACAACACAGTAACCATACCTCCCTTCCCCATCCTTCCACAGCTGGCTGGGCAAATCCAGGGCCTCAGAGCAGACCTCTCTCCCCACCCTCCAGATGATCCCAGAGGTGTTGGACAGCCACGTTGCCTCTCCAGCCGTCCCTCTGATGATGGAGCCAGAGATGATGAGGACACATCCCTGCAGGACACATCCCCAAACCGGTGGTCATCGCAGACTATGTGGTGTGAGTACTAACCACCTGTTCTCAGACTGATGTACATGTTTTTTTATATATCATGCTCCTGCATTTGTTTGTTGTCATTTGTATCTCTGGTTCCTTATGATGTACTTTGCATTTTCTGCAATTTTGTGAAGGGCTCCTTTGGAAAAATATACTTCGGTATCAATGGAACTTCCCTGCATGAATAAATGTATGGATCTTTAGTACTAAAGGGTAGCTGACTGTGACCGTCTGCTTCTCACTAAACTACTATCTATCTATGGTTATACGGTGCAGAACTCCAGTCCACCAGGGTCACAGCCAAAGTCCTGTTGTTTTTCTTTCTCTCTCTCTCTGCCCAGGAGGTAGAAATACATTTCTACATAAAAGCATCCCTACTACATAAATGTGCAGATGAGTGTATAAGGGACAAAGAAGCCATTTGAGACTATTGAGATGCACCCATTGTTATTGATGACCTTTACTTCCTATTTCCTGTGTCAACAGAGTACCCGACCATCCGTACGGAGGAGGAGAGGGACCAGTACAAGGCTGTGTTCAAAGACCAGTATTCTGAGTACAAGAAGCTGCACGCTGAGGTCCAGGCCATGGCCAAGAGGTTCGACAAGAACCTGCCTCCTCGGCCCTCCAGCCAACTGGTACTGAGACAAAGAGAGACACACACACAAGCATGTCACACACACGCCTGTCACATGCACACACCTCTCACATGTGCACGCACACACACACACACACACACACACACATTTCAAATTCACACACACACACACCGATCATATTAACAAACACAAAGCGACCGTAACATAGCCTAATGCCCATCATAGTGCTTTTTAGCAATGACTCGTTCAAAGTTCAAATATGTTTTCTATCTTTCTAGAGAAGGAATGCATGAATACCATAGCACTGGAGTACCAGAGGAAGAACGTGGTAAGGGTTTTTAAATCTGCTGGATTTGAGAAATATGTATAGGATCTAGACACACTCCAGAGCTTCAATAATGATCTGTTAAAATAGTTTTTGTTATAGAATATGTTTGTGGAAGATCCCCATTAGAAGTTGTACTGTAGAACCTGTTTGCGTAGGATGGGAGTTTCACATAGTTTCCCTTTCAGCCAAACCAATGATGTGCGACAGACTGATAGCAGGTAAAAGCTCTTCTTCTCTCCACTCATTCCTCAGACTTCCTGTTTGTTTTAAGCAAAATCTCTGTCCCATCTACACACACACAAACATCACAGACTAGGAAATTTGCTAGATGAAAGATCAAATGCAGCTTTTAACACATGAAACTGCAAGACATGATATGGGACTTTTTTCCACTGATGTCTTAGGAGGGTGTTTGTGCGTGTGATGGTGTGTGGCAGACAGCAAAATGGAGAGTTGGAGGCAGTTCACAAAAGTAAGAATGTCACTCATTCTCTTGTTCTCCCGTTCCTGTTGTCAGGACCCCACATTCCCGGAGAATAGGGAGCGTTGCGAGTACCTGAAGTGCAAACTGTCCCACATAAAACACAAGATCAGCGAATACAACAAGGTCATGGACTGGAACGATGGATTCAGCTAGAGCGAGAGACACACATGTTAAAGGAGTCGTTCCATTTTTTTTACTATCATATAGATGTATCCAGACACAATTTCACTCGGTTTTGAAAAACTAACTGCACCAGCAAGACTTCTTCATTGCTCATTCTGCAGTATACGGGCCACGGATAAAAATTAACAAAGGCTCCAAAAAAACGTAAATATGTCCTTTTAGAAACTGCAAAGCTCTCAGTATAGTGACGCAGGTCTTTAGATGTTTTACATATTAAATTGTATAATTCCTAACTTTATCCACAACATTATATGCAATTTTGTTGTACTCAAGCGATACAATTCCGTGTGCGAGCAGGCACGTGCTTGCTCTTATCACAACAATGGGAACGAGAATGCAAAATGGTCCAACAAAATTGAATTGTTAATTTCTCTACCATAAGCTGCCTCCAACGTCATTTTAGAGAATACGGCAGTACGTCTAACTGGCCTCACAACCGCAGGCCACGTGTAACGACGCCAGCCCAGGACTTCCACATCCGGCTTCTTCACCTGTGGGATCGTCTAAGACCAGCCACCCGGACAGCTGATGAAACTGAGGAGTATTTCTGTCTTCATTAAAGCCCTTTTGTGGGGGAAAACTAATTCTGATTGGCTGGGCCTGGGCCTGGGCCCCAAGTGGGTGGGCCTATGCCATCCGAGGCCCACCCATGGCTGCACCCCTGCCCAGTCATGTGAAATCCATAGATTAGGGCCTAATTAATTTATTTAAACTGACTGATTTGCTTATAGGAATTCATAAATTGTTGCATGTTGCATTTATATTTTTGTTCAGTACATTTGAGCTAGAAAATTACATTTAAGGTAAAATATCTATTTTTGGAATTTTCATAATATTTATTTCCACGCTTTGAAAATTGGTCCCAAAGACCAGGGTTCGCACCATGGGCGAAAGGACCTTTTCCTCTACTGCCCCTCACCTTTGGAATGCCAGTCTCTATGGGGGTGCCACAGGGTTCAATTCTCGGGCCGACTCATTATGTTTAAGCAATCTGTCAGTCGATGACACAGTCGATGACATGGCACGCAACCATTGATGATGCATACAATGTCTGAGCAGGGCAACGCATATTGGGAACGCAACCAATATTAGCATAGGAGTTTCAGCAGAGAGGAAGAGGCAAAGTGAAAGGTTTTACTCTGCCCAAAATCTGTCCACAAAAATAAGCACACGAAGTAAGGAATTTTTGTATGGAGGTCAACAAGAGAGTGTCGAATTTGGTCAACAAACATTGAATAGGTATTACCTACGTGAGGCTTATTTGATTGAATAGAAGTTTTGTAATCTTAGGTGGTTAAGAATGCACTGATATAAGTGGACTCGTGGCATTTTGAAAACTTAAAAAAAAATAAAATTATATCGGAGTTGTCACTGAGATAGATAACTCATCATGGATATAACCCGTTTTAGCATGGACATAGCCATTGAGGGCTTCCACCATTTAAAAGTAGTCAACTGCGTGGGGATTACTATGACTTGGGAGCAAATCAGCCATTTAAGAAGAAAATGGGCTATTTTCAAATGGAGAGCCTCAATGGCGCTGCCCATGCTTTGACAGTTGCTATAATAGCACAGACAAAGATGAGTCCTCTATCTATCTCTATTGCCTGTTGTTAACACGTGTATCTGTCCTTTCATTGGCTAGTGTGGTCCAACCTGATCTCGCCTCCTCCCACCTGCCTTCCATCTTTGAGGACATGTATTTCCATTGTGAAAGGAGTCGCTGGAATATCTTGTCAATATAATAGACAATCTTTTGTTTCAGCCGACATCGGCAGAGTGGATAATCAAAGAAATGTTTAGTCTCCTCAGTGCAACAGGTGAGTTTGCCATCAATATTCTTGAGAGTTTTTGGTAATAGGCCTATTCAAATAAATGTTGACATATTTATATCAAATTGCTTTCTTCTTTGGATTTTAAATCGTGGAATGTTTATGCTGGTATACATATATTAAGTGAGTCTTCGATAAGCACTTAGACATTTTTATTTTATAACAAAGCCGGAAAATACCATTGCAGAAAATATTTTGGTTTAATTTGATCTTGCACTGATAACATTCTGTGTAAAATATTACAACTTAAATTCTAAACCTTTCTTCCACAATTTGTTTAGTGAGCTTACTACACCCTATTTAGGAACCTGTGAAATGGAGGAGCATTTGATGAAAGTTACATACGTTGTTTTGCTCTCGGACGCCCACAGGCCTCACAGCACTCATTAAAAGGTCCCCTGGTACCAGTTGAAAAAATGTATGGAAGTGTTTACAGTTGAAGTCGGAAGTTTACATACACTTATGTTGGAGTCATTAAAACTTGTTTTTCAACCACTCCACAAATGTCTTGTTAACAAACTATAGTTTTGTTAAGTCGGTTAGGACATCTACTTTGTGCATGACACAAGTAATATTTCCAACAATTGTTTATAGACAGATTATTTCACTTACAATTCATGGTATCACAATTCCAGAGAGTCAGAAGTTTACATACATTAAGTTGACTGTGCCTTTAAACAGCTTGGAAAATTCCAGAAAATTATGTCATGGCTTTAGAAGCTTCTCATAGGCTAATTGACATAATTTGAGTCAATTGGAGATGTACCTGTGGATGTATTTCAAGGCCTACTGTCAAACTCCGTGCCTCTTGCCTTGACATCATGGGGACATCAAAATAAATCAGCCAAGACCTGGTTCATCCTTGGAAGCAATTTCCAACTGCCTGAAGGTACCATGTTCATGTCACGCCCTGGCCTTAGTATTCTGTTTTCTTTATTATTTTGGTTAGGCCAGGGTGTGACATGGGTGGTTTATGTGTCTTGTTTTGTCTAGGGGTTTTGTAGTCTATGGGGTTGTGTTCAGTTGAGTGTTCTAGGTAAGTCTATGGTTGCCTGGAGTGGTTCTCAATCAGAGGCAGGTGTTTATCGTTGTCTCTGATTGGGAACCATATTTAGGCAGCCATATTCTTAAGGTATTTTGTGGGTGATTGTTCCTGTCGCTGTGTTTTGCACTAGTTAGGACTTTCGGTTTTTCCACGTTTTCTTATTTTGTATAGTGTTCACGTTTTCATCTTTCATTAAAGATGTTTATAAATAACCACGCTGCGTTTTGGTCCGCCTCTCCCTCCCAGGAAGATAACCGTTACAGTTCATCTGTACAAACAATAGTACACAAGTATAAACACCATGGGACCACGCAGCCATCATACCGCTCAGGAAGGAGACGCGTTCTGTCTCCGAGAGATGAACGTACTTTGGTGCGAAAAGTGCAAATCAATTCCAGAACAACAGCAAAGGACCTTGTGAAGATGCTGGAGGAAACAGGTACAAAAGTATCTGTATCCACAGTAAAATGAGTCCTATATTTACATAACCTGAAAGGTCACTCAGCAAGGAAGAAGACACTGCTCCAAAACCGCCATAAAAAAAGCCAGACTACGGTTTATAACTGCACATGGGGACAAATATTGTACTTTTTGTAGAAATGTTCTCTAGTCTGATGAAACAAAAATAGAACTGTTTGGCCATAATGGCCATTGTTACGTTTGGAGGAAAAGGGGGGGAAGCTTGCAAGCCGAAGAACACCATCCCAAACATGAAGCACGGGGGTGGCAGCATCATGTTGTGGGGGTGCTTTGCTGCAGGAGGGACTGGTGCGCTTCACAAAATAGATGGTGTCATGACCAAAGGGAAATTATGTGGATATAATGAAGCAACATCTCAAGACATCAGTCAGGAAGTTAAAGCTTGGTCGCAAATGGGTCTTCCAAATGGATGATGACCGCAAGCATACTTCCAAAGTTGTGGCAAAATGGCTTAAGGACAACAAAGTCAAAGTATTGGAGTGGCCATCACAAAGCCCTGACCTCAAACCTGCAGAAAATGTGTGAAGAACTGAAAAAGCGTGTGCTCGTAAGGAGGCCTTACAAACCTGACTCAGTTACACCAGCCTTGTCAGGAGGAATGGGTTGAAATTCACTCAACTTATTGTGGGAAGCTTGTGGAAGGCTACCCAAAACATTTGACCTAAGTTAAACAATTTAAAGGCAAAATACTAATTGAGTGTATGTAAACTTCTGACCCACTGGGAATGTGATGGGTGGGTATGATATTTTTGCCTCTAACTTTCTCACTCATAATTATTCGTGATTCATTCAGGAGTATCTGTAATCATGGTAGCATCCACATTTAATGTATTAGTATTCAGAAACATATTTTATTCTTATTTACAATTAAAGTGACTCAAATGACACTACATTATTTACCCTTAATTTCTGTTGGACACGAAATAACCTGAAACACCACCAAAAACAAACAGCAAATGCATCCAACAAATTTGTAGAGTCACAAGCTTGATGTAGTCATGGTCTCATCAGAGACCAAATACTTAACTTTTTACTACTTTAATACACATAAGTGAATTTCCCCCAATACTTTTGGTCCCCTAAAATGGGGGGGACTCAAAAAAAAAAAAAGTGCTGTCATTTCTAAACGGTTCACCCAATATGGATTAATTAAAGGTGACAGTCTGCACTTTAACCTCAGTCATAAAATTCAAAGTGCTGGAGTACAGACCCAAAACAACAAAAACAATTGTCACTGTCAGAGTACATTCATACATACGTTCACTGTATATGTCAAAGAAGGAAACACAAAGACAACATGTGGAGAACATTGTATAGCTGCTGGCTGCTGAACTCTCTGGCATTCTTCCTCTCTCTCCTTAGGGATGGATAGACATTTACAGAATGACTACCTGGAGGAAAATGGGGGAGAGTCATGCTTTTTCAAATTCAGACAAGAGTTTTTAGTATTTTAAAATCTAGTTCAGGGGAGGATCATGAAATTTGTAATTGATGAAATGTCAACGCTTCTCAGTGTTTTAGAATTAGTTGCTTATTAGGCTATATATCAATGTGTGATTGATTATATAGATGTTTAATACTCAATGTGTGATTGATATACAGTGGGGCAAAAAAGTATTTAGACAGCCACCAATTGTGCAAGTACTCCCACTTAAAAAGATGAGGCCTGTAACTTTCATCATAGGTACACTTCAACTATGACAGACAAAATTAGAAGAAAAAAATCCATAAAATCACATTGTAGGATTTTTAAGGAATTTATTTGCAAATTATGGTGGAAAATAAGTATTTGGTCAACAACAAAAGTTTATCTCAATACTTTGTTATATACCCTTTGTTGGCAATGATAGAGGTCAAACGTTTTCTATAAGTCTTTACAAGGTTTTCACACACTGTTGCTGGTATTTTCGCCCATTCCTCCATGCAGGTCTCCTCTAGAGCAGTGATGTTTTGGGGCTGTTGCTGGGCAAATGCTTATTTACAACGCTAGCCCAATTGTGCGCTGCCCTATGGGATTCCCAATCATGACTGGTTGTGATACAGTATGGATTTGAACCAGGGTGTCTGTAGTGACACCTCAAGCACTGAGATGTAGTGTGGTGGGATGGTGTGAATAAAACTAGGCTGCACTACACACTACAGTGAACATTCCAACCCTGAGCCCCGGAATGCTCTGCTATTGCTGATCAAAAAGTGTTTAGTGCACTGCTCAACCAATGGCTGTGCTGGTTAGGGCTCTGCTCTTGCGGATCAAAAACCTGTGTTGGGCTATGGTGGCAGTTCAGGAGTAGAGTTAAAGGTTTCTTCCCCCAAAATGTTTTTATGAGGCCTGTTGCACACAGACTAGCCTATAGCCTATGTTCTGTTCAGTTTGAGAAGGAGAGTTGAAGATGAGAAGGAGGACCAGAAGTCAACTTTGATAGCTTAATACCACTATAATTTATATTATTAAAAAAATAAGTTCTTGCCCATGATGTATTTATCAGTTATTACCCTCACAATAAGCCAGATTCAAGTAACTTACATTGTGATGCTGAAACTTAAAGCAGCAGCACCATCTATCGGAAATGGACAGCTCATGGTTCTGAAAGTAGGTCAATTCGTGTAGGCATAATTCATTTAAACCATCTTCATTTTAATTAGACTTTACTAACAACAATACGGTGTTGTGTTGGAGCCTATTTAAGAAATAAGGGGTAGGCCGTGTTTGACAGACAAAATTAGGCTGTAGGCGGCTATATCCATAGCTTTGTCGGTCAATTTCTCCACCCACCATTCACTTTTTAAATAGCCTACCTCATGTCAGTGAAGGGATGTTAAGTTAAAACCAAGACTCGAATTGAGGGGGTTTCTTTTTCATGAAAGATAATGGCAAAAAGCACAGGCAAACCCCTTGTTAGTTTAAGATTAGGAAGAAAATAAAACTGATCTGATTATATAAAGTTATCCATAACAGCGCTTTGGTCCTCAATGCTTTATGCTAGAAACAAGCTCTGAAACAACGTTGAACATTCAATTCTCTGGCAACAGCTCCGGTGGACATTCCTGCTGTCAGCATGCCAATTGCACACTCCCTCAACTTGAGACATCTTTGGCATTGTGCTGTGACTAAACTGCACATTTTAGACTGGCCTTTTATTGTCATCAGCACAAGGTGCACCTGTGTAATGATCATGACGTTTAATCAGCTTCTTGATATCCCACACCTTTGATGTGGATGCATTATCTTGGCAAAGGAAAAATGCTCACTGACAGGGATGTTAACAAAATTGTGCACAAATAAACTTTGTGCGTATGGAACATTTCTGGGATCTTTTATTTCAGCTCATGAAACATGGGACCAATACTTCACATGTTGCGTTTATATTTTTGTTCAGTGTATATTTTGCTGAAGGGAAGGCCATCCATTTTCATTTCAGAGAGGTCTGATTTTTTCCATGTAACCCTTTTATAAATAGTGTTCACTCCCTAACCTTCATCCTTGAAGGAATAATATGCGAAATAGATGTTTTATTTTATTTATTTGACCATTTCAAAACATAATACAACCACACATGCGGATACAGTAAAATGGCATTAAAATCATCAATGATTGACCCAAACAAGTTTAAAAACATATTTACATTGTGGTCGTCATGAAAATACATCCATGCCTTCAACATTTACAGATTATAACATGGAAACTGTAAAAGGAATAAAATATATTACTATGTAATGTTCAACAATTATACTTTATTTAAACCTGTGCAGTTTAAAAGCATTTTTCCCATCAACCATTTCTTAAGATTATCTTAAAACTCCCTAGCTTAGGGATGGATGTTACATGGCTTGGTACACCTAGGGCTGGTACCGTATTACCGCCACACAGGTGGTCACGAGTAATGATGGCAGTCAAATTCCAGGTGACTGTTTAGTCACGGTAATTAGGCTTCTCCAAGCTCTGATGCTGCTAATGGACAATAGTAGCCAACCAAAATTGATATCTGCCTGGTACTCAGTACTCTATTGTCCCGGTCATTGAAAATCCAATCAAACACATGAGAGCCCATGTGCTCATGTTGCACAACATTTTTCATGTGGCCATCAAAGTCCATGGATGACATGTATTTTGTGACAGGTGCATGATAATGGTCCATTCAAAATCAAAACAAATTTCACACATATATTATTTAGTATATGTAAAGACGAGATTAAATCAAGAACTGGGCCAATTGTTGGCTGACAATATTAGCCTATCACTTGTGAATTATATATTATCACTGGTGAATGATGTATGTTTTGATAAGGTTTGTATCACAACTAAAGTAGCCAAATAACTTCTTAAAATTAAGCACATTAATCCACTTCGCAACAGGTGTAGAACCTAACTGGCATACATACACAGCACAAGTCTGGGGAAGATAATTTACACCATAAAAATGCACCTTTATAATAAAAGCTTTGCATGCATAAATCGCACTGGCGGTCACTTTTGAGAATGGTGTTTTCCCACTAATTGATTGCACTTCGGAACATTCACGCTCATAGTCTACTGCAATGTGCGTATTTCTGCGCTCATAATTTGAAGAAATCGTCTAATATTTCATCAACATTTTAAGCTAAATGTTTTGATCTGTTGCGTCAGCCGCTTTTTTGAGACTAGTGGTAGTATTAATTTGGGGATCCCCCATAGTACAAAAGTTGGCATATTCTATTCTGTGTGAGAAATAAATATCTTGTTGGCTGATGAAAAGTACATGTGGACAGTTCTTCCAATATATCGTCAATGTGTGCCTCAGAATTGGACAAGGACTGAATGGGGCCCCCGTGTGGCGCAGCGGTCTAAGAGGTGTTACTCTAGTCCATGGTTCAAATCCATGCTGCATCATATCTGGCTGTGATTGGGAGTCCCATAGGGCGGTGCACAATTGGCCCAGCATTGCCTGCATTTGGACGGGGAAGTCCGTCATTGTTAATAAGAATGTGTTCTTACCTGACTTGCCTAATTACATTTTTGGTTATACCCCTGACCCATGAGATGCAAGCATAGTCATTGCAGCACTGCATCATAATGTTTCCAGGGTCCTCATAGTCTCTGTATCCATGAACTTGGTTACCCTTGCCAGGAACTTTGTCTTGGAGTGAACCTTCCCAATGACATTCAAAGCCATGAGCTGACCTGTCATGTGTTGGTCCAGTTCACATCCCAAGTATGTAACAGAGTGTTTTTCCTTCACTGCCACACTACTACACTTGACTGAAGTTGTAAGAGTTTCTCACTTTGTGTTTGGAACCAAATAGGATAGATTAAGTCTTGCCTAAATGCAGAGACAGTTTGTTATCGGTTAACCACTTACTGACTTTAGTCAGTTCACTGCTTAGGGTCTTTTTCATATTTTTTTTTATTTATTTAACTAGGAAAGTCAGTTAAGAACAAATTCTTATTTGCAATGACGGCATACCCCGGCCAAACACTCCCCTAAGCCGGATGACGCTGAGCCAATTGTGGGCCACCCTATGGGACTCCCGATCAGTGCGTCACTCAGGATGCCTTTTCAATGGTCTCCTTATTCTTATATGATACCAAGAGGGCAGAATCATTCACATACTGGAACAGAGGGCATGAACAGGCAGAATCGATGTAATTTATGTAGAGCAAAAAAAGCAAAGACACCAAAATGCTCCCCTGGGGGACACCACATTTTATCCCCTTTGCATCAGACAGTTTCCCGCCCACATCCACCCTTTGGACCCTATCAGTTAGGTATGACGTCACCCATAATAAGGAGTTGGTGCAAAAACCAATTGCTTTCATTTGGTAGGCCTACAATAAAATATACATGGTTCACAGTATCAAATTATTTTGTAGGTCAAGCATGACCATACCACAGAAGATGCCCTTGTCAATTTCTTATTTGATAAATCTGTCAAGTATAGTTAACAAGTTTCGGCAGAATGGGATTGTCTAAAACCAGACTGAATGTACTTTATAATCATGATATATGATGATATCAATATATATCAATTATCATAAATAAAAACATTTTTAAATAAAACAAATGACATCATCAAAAGACTACCTTTTATGCACATATTTACACCCATTTACAAGCTGGTCTATTTAAATCCTCTCAGGCTATCCCAACCAAAATCTAGGCTGCACAGAGGGAAACTAACATAACAGAAAAAGTAGAATTGGTGCTGTATGCAACAGTGTAATGTGTGTAACTATATCGATTATAATTTAAATGTTATACACCTGAATGCCACTTACCGGTTTTGATTGAATATGGTCCAGCATTTTTGTTCAAAGTGAAGTTTCCCATAACAAGCACTTGTTTACATAGATTTCACTATTTAAATGCATGCAATTGTCACTGACAATCTTAAATAAACTCAAACTAAAAGAAAACTATCTCGAAGAGGAAAACGGATCTTCTAAACTGTACCCTCCGGTAACCCGGAGGAAAATGGTAAAGTCTAAAAGAGATCCTTGGGACGTCCCAAACATTCCAGTTAGCACTAACGGAAAATAGCAGGCTACGATTCGTCAGCTCCCCATGTCAGAAGAAGCCTTTGTGCTTTTGCAAATCAGTCTAGATTAGCGTCACGACGGCAACATTAGCGTCCCTGCAGCAACATTAAGACTTCTGGTTTTCCGATTTTGCCTTCAAAATAAAAGTCTGCGACAAAACGATATTATACGAAAATGCTGTTACAAAATTATCTACTTCGGGGGTAAATCTAAACTAAAGATAATTAATACTTTTTGTGAGATAAATAACATTTTAAGTGCAGCATATTGAGAAATGGTTGGATCTGAAGTAAATGAAAGTTAAGAGCATAATATTCAGACCCTACTGATCTAGCACTAGAGTCTATATATGGTTCTTTTTCATAGGGGACTTGAGGTCTAAATACCCAGCAACACGTTCCACTGCACCAGTTCAATTGGTCCCAATAAAACACTGGAAGCCTATAAACTATATATTGGCTTATAGAGAGAACTATTCAATGTGCTGATGTAAATGTGGCATTGGGAATACTCAGTAGTGTCTGTAGAATCTATATATGGTGTTTTTTCATGGAGGACTTAGGTCTAAATACCCAGCAACACATTCTACTCCACCCATTCCATTCACTGCAATGCAACACACTATAGGCCTATGAATTACATATTGGTTTACATATTGGCTTTGAGAGAAAAATATATAAAAGTACAAAGTTAAAGTGGGGTTGGAATTACTCTGTAGGATATGTAGAAGTAAGTGGTACAGTGCCTTGCGAAAGTATTTGGCCCCCTTGAACTTTGCCACCTTTTGCCACATTTCAGGCTTCAAACATAAAGATATAAAACTGTATTTTTTTGTGAAGAATCAACAACAAGTGGGACACAATCATGAAGTGGAACGACATTTATTGGATATTTCAAACTTTTTTAACAAATCAAAAACTGAAAAATTGGGCGTGCAAAATTATTCAGCCCCTTTACTTTCAGTGCAGCAAACTCTCTCCAGAAGTTCAGTGAGGATCTCTGAATGATCCAATGTTGACCTAAATGACTAATGATGATAAATACAATCCACCTGTGTGTAATCAAGTCTCCGTATAAATGCACCTGCACTGTGATGGTCTCAGAGGTCCGTTAAAAGCGCAGAGAGCATCATGAAGAACAAGGAACACACCAGGCAGGTCCGAGATACTGTTGTGAAGAAGTTTAAAGCCGGATTTGGATACAAAAAGATTTCCCAAGCTTTAAACATCCCAATGAGCACTGTGCAAGCGATAGTATTGAAATGGAAGGAGTATCAGACCACTGAAAATCTACCAAGACCTGGCCGTCCCTCTAAACTTTCAGCTCATACAAGGAGAAGACTGATCAGAGATGCAGCCAAGAGGCCCATGATCACTCTGGATGAACTGCAGAGATCTACAGCTGAGGTGGGAGACTCTGTCCATAGGACAACAATCAGTCGTATATTGCACAAATCTGGCCTTTATGGAAGAGTGGCAAGAAGAAAGCCATTTCTTAAAGATATCCATAAAAAGTGTTGTTTAAAGTTTGCCACAAGCCACCTGGGAGACACACCAAACATGTGGAAGAAGGTGCTCTGGTCAGATGAAACCAAAATTGAACTTTTTGGCAATAATGCAAAACGTTATGTTTGGCGTAAAAGCAACACAGCTGAACACACCATCCCCACTGTCAAACATGGTGGTGGCAGCATCATGGTTTGGGCCTGCTTTTCTTCAGCAGGGACAGGGAAGATGGTAAAAATTGATGGGAAGATGGATGGAGCCAAATACAGGACCATTCTGGAAGAAAACCTGATGGAGTCTGCAAAAGACCTGAGACTGGGACGGAGATTTGTCTTCCAACAAGACAATGATCCAAAACATAAAGCAAAATCTACAATGGAATGGTTCAAAAATAAACATATCCAGGTGTTAGAATGGCCAAGTCAAAGTCCAGACCTGAATCCAATCGAGAATCTGTGGAAAGAACTGAAAACTGCTGTTCACAAATGCTCTCCATCCAACCTCACTGAGCTCGAGCTGTTTTGCAAGGAGGAATGGTAAAAAATTTCAGTCTCTCGATGTGCAAAACTGATAGACATACCCCAAGCGACTTACAGCTGTAATCGCAGCAAAAGGTGGCGCTACAAAGTATTAACTTAAGGGGGCTGAATAATTGTGCACGCCCAATTTTTCAGTTTTTGATTTGTTAAAAAAGTTTGAAATATCCAATAAATGTCGTTCCACTTCATGATTGTGTCCCACTTGTTGTTGATTCTTCACAAAAAAATACAGTTTTATATCTTTATGTTTGAAGCCTGAAATGTGGCAAAAGGTCGCAAAGTTCAAGGGGGCCGAATACTTTCGCAAGGCACTGTAAGTAAGCCTGGTTTAGTGGTAAGCCTGAACCCTCCAATATTTGCCTCATCTGACAAAACTCACTTCAGTGTATACTCACTTATTTCGATGTCAAGCTCTCCAGTTCCATGCTGCTCATCTGATTCAGTTTTCATCTGATAAACCTCTACCACAACTTTCTTTCTCTAAGTGGTTGTAGGGTCATTCCACGAAATGAGTTCCTTTTGATATTTTAAGTAGAAATTGTACACCAATATTTAATTTTAAAGTCCTGTTAAATTAAATGAAGTGCCCTTTAACATAGTCCAGATGGAGAATTCAATAAATCAAATTTTAAATACGAAAAAAGGCATGCTAAAGTGCCAATATTCAGCATTTTGACACGTCCTTCCGCCAACCCTGTGTCACTTCTAGGAAGATTTTAACCCACTTAATCCCCAAAATGTCTCTAAGTTTCACCATCATTGTAAAGCCCTAGTTATTTTGTTGCTTGACAAAGTAATTCCTGAAGATAATTATTTATTTCATATGATTAATAATTCATTTACGTCTGGCCCTCATTTTAAGGTCAAGCCTGTTGTGAACTGAACTCTCGTATTAATATGGTGAAACTATTCCTTTTTAAAATATTTATTTCAATACAAACATTGAACATCTAATAGTCAAATCATAGAGTAAAATCAGGTGATCTGATTATACTCTTTTTACCCATTTTCTGGTGTTTAGTGGTGGAAAACTGAGCGGGTCGAGCATAACATGTCAACTCTGTTACCCGTAGATAGACAGGACAGACATTTTTCAACAAGAAAGATGTTTTAGTGAAGCTTGCTTTCAATTGCCACTTCCTGCTGCACACAACAAGCTTCCATTCCCCCTGTCTCAATGGGATTTATGGGTGATTTAAGAACAAATCGACAACCCTGTTACTTTATTTGGCACAACAAATACTTATTTACAATGACTACCTATCCAATACATCAATAAGCACCATAAACAACCATTACACAATACATATCTATATATACATCAATTACACAATACTTGAAAAGCAAACAAAACACGAAGAGCAAAACACAATCATAAGAAACAAATACATACTTCAGTATAAAGGTTCTCTAACATGCGCCTCTTGATACTCCCCATCCTGGATCCGGGAGCGTAATCATCGACTGACATTTATTAGCATAACGCAACGGACATAAATAGTACTCGAAAATATTCCTATTCATGAAAATCACAAGTGAAATATACTGAGACACAGCTTAGCCTTTTGTTAATCACCCTGTCATCTCAGATTTTCAAAATATGCTTTACAGCCAAAGCTAGACAAGCATTTGTGTAAGTTTATTGATAGCCTAGCATAGCATATTGTCCAGCTAGCAGCAGGTAACTTGGTCACGGAAATCAGAAAAGCGATCAAATTAAATTGTTTATCTTTGATGAGCTTCTGATGTTTTCACTCACGAGACTCCCAGTTAGATAGCCAATGTTCCTTTTTTCCAAAAATATTATTTTTGTAGGTGAAATAGCTCCGTTTGTTCTTCACGTTTGGCTGAGAAATCGCCTGGAAATTGCAGTCACGAAAATGCTGAAAAATATTCCAAATTAGCTCCATAATATCGACAGAAACATGGCAAACGCTGTTTATAATCAATCCTCAAGGTGTTTTTCAAATATCTATTCGATAATCTATCCACCGGGACAATTGGTTTTTCAGTAGGACCGATTGGAAAAATGGCTACCTCTGTATTTTATGTGAGAATCACTCTGAGAGCCATCAGGTGACCACTTACACAATGTAGCCGCTTATGGGTATTCTTCAACATAAATGCGTAAAACTACGTCACAATGCTGTAGACACCTTGGGGAATACGTAGAAAAAGTAATCTGGTTGATAGCCCATTCACTGCTCAATAGGGACACATTGGAACGCGGCGCATTCAATACATGAGGCACTTCCGGATTGGATTTTTCTCAGGCTTTCGCCTGCAATATCAGTTATGTTGTACTCACAGACAATATTTTTACAGTTTTGGAAACTTTAGAGTGTTTTC
This sequence comes from Oncorhynchus mykiss, assembly GCF_057628025.1. Classification (NCBI taxonomy): domain Eukaryota; kingdom Metazoa; phylum Chordata; class Actinopteri; order Salmoniformes; family Salmonidae; genus Oncorhynchus; species Oncorhynchus mykiss. The sequence goes on along the minus strand of NC_143027.1, from coordinate 51,385,240 downwards.
TATCCTAAGCTGGCAATTATATGCATATTCTAGCATCTTGTCCTGACAAAATATCCCGTTTACTTTGGGTACGTTATTTTTCCAAAAATGAAAATACTGCCCCCAAGTCACAACGTAAAGTATTTTTGAGTAAATCTATTAGTTTTTTTGTTTTGCGCAAGCCCTAGAGGCACCAAATCCACCAACTTTAAAGACTTTTATAGATCATTCCACATGAAAAGCACAAAAAAAAATTAAAGCTGATTTACTGGTAACACTTTACATTAAGTTGCTCCTATATTCCCATCAGTGAAATGTCATGGAAAACAAAATTGTGAAACACTTAAAGTTATCATTTTTAGATAAAACTATACTAAATATGTTCATATGCCACCAAACAATTGATTAAAACACAGTGTTTTGCAATGAAGGTCTAAAGTAACTTCACTCTCTGGGGAAGCACCATTGTGCCGGAGGACAGCTAGCTTCTGTCCTCCTCTGGGTACATTGACTTCAATACATAACCTGGGAGCCTCGTAGGCCTCACCCCCTTCCATAGACCTACAAGGTAATTATGACCACTTCCGGAGGACGAGCTCCAACCAATCAAAGCTTTTTCAGTATGAACTGACATGTTGTCCATCCAATCATAGCATTAGAATCAGAGAATATAACTAGTGTGTTGTATTGGGGTTGTCCGCAGAGCATTGTGGGGGGATTTAAATTTGTTTCTTCAAATTACAGGAGACGGAGGAGGTAGATTTAAATCGTTTTCTTGGTTTTATAACTTTATTTTTGTGTCCATTTAGTGCAATTTATTTCAATTTTGTCACGATCGTCCTCCTCTTCGTCTGAAGAGGAGAGGCGAGAAGGATCAGAGGACCAATATGCGGCGTGGTAAGTGTCCATGGTGAATCTTTAATAAAGAAAGACTGAACACTATGCAAAAGAGTAACGAAAACAACAAACCAAATACGACCGTGAAGCTACAAAAAATGAGACCTGTGCTGACACAAGCCACTAACATAGACAATCACCCACAAACACACAGTGAAACCCAGGCTACCTAAGTATGATTCTCAATCAGAGACAACTAATGACACCTGCCTCTGATTGAGAACCATACTAGGCCGAAAACATAGAAATGCCCTAAAACATAGAAAAACAAACATAGACTGCCCACCCAACTCACGCCCTGACCATACTAAATAAATACAAAACAACAGAAATAGAGGTCAGAATGTGACAAATTTGCCTTGCCAACTTCGAGCTACCAGCTCGAGTGTGCACCTTTCACCACCAATGCTATCGCAAATGTTGATGACTTTTTGTTGCAGAACCACTTTCATTCTCTGGGGTACACGGAAAAGGTTTGAATTAAAACCGAGGATCGACCTCTACCTGAGATCAGTTTCATGAAGAAGTGACCTGAAGAACATTGATTGTTCAGCTAAACGGCAAAAGCAGGGAGCATATAAATGCCCACGTCAGATTCAAGCTTCTGAGAAAAAGCCACATCAATCATGACGAAGGTCTGCGATTTCAAACTGCGCAACACAACGAGAAAGTAAGAAGAAACAGAGATGTTCTCAAGCGACAAATCTACACCACTGCGTTTTTGGGTATGCAATAATTGGCTTTTAGAAGACACAACAAGAGGGAAAGTTTCTCTAACAAGTGGAACTACAAGGAGTTTGCAGAGGTAATTGCACATTACGATGCTTCACTTGCTGAACATATGGAACTTTTCTGGGATGTCGAAATCAATTCAGAATGATTTAATAGCTTCCATCGCATCATCCATTAAAAGTTAGATCAAAGTGAGAGGTAGATGCAGCGCAGTTTTTCACACGCGCTCAAGTAGGATTTTCACTTTCCTCCGGTATTTACTTAGCAAAGATAAATCAGTCTTGACAGACAAGCAAATACTCATTACAAACAGTACCAGTCAAAAGTTTGGACACACCTACTTATTCAAAGGTTTTTCTTTATTTTTTACTATTTTCTACACTGTAGAATAATAGTGAAGACATCAAAACTATGAAATAACACATATGGGATCATGTAGTAGCCAAAAAAGTGTTAAACAAATCAAAACAGATTTTAGATTCTTCAAAGTAGCCAACCAGTTTCATGAGGAAGTCACCTGGAATGCATTTCAATTAAGCGTGCCTTGTTAAAAGTTAATTTGTGGAATTTATTTCCTTCTTAATGAGTTTGAGTCTATCAGCAGTGTTGACAAAGTAAGGATGGTATACAAAAGTTAGCCCTATTTGGTAAAAGAACAAGTCCATATTATGGCAAGAACATCTCAAATAAGCAAAGAGAAACGACAGTCCATCATTATTTCAATTCTTATGGATCAAATCCCGTTAGCGGGATTGATTTGACAACATCCGGTGAAATGGCAGAGTGTGAAATTAAAAAACACTTATTTGAAATATTTAACTTTCATACATTCACAAAACCTCCCCTAACCCAGAAGACGGTGGACCAATTGTGCGCCGCCCTATGAGACTCCCGGTCATGGCGGTTTATGACACAGCCTGGGATCGAACTGTGATGCTGTGCTGCTGCACCACTTGGGAAGCCACTCGAAGTCAATCTTAAATTAATCATTGTTTATTAACAGTTAACTGGAGAGGTTCCAACCAACTTGATGCACCACAGTACACGTCTGTCAGGAGCTCTTCCGGGGCTGTCCCCCGGGGCCGTATTAGATCCCTCATATACTGCTTACAGACACGTTATATAGGCATAGTTCATAGGGTTGGTTCCGGCATGTTTCTGGCACCGTCTCCTATGATAACTTATAGAACATATGCAGGTGGTAGGTCTAAACATATTTTCCCAGTTGGAGCTCGTTTATTCCGACTTCCCAGGTGTCTTGAACTCACTGATGTCAAGTTTTCGCAGTTCCGTGTTAACAGTTGTTATGCGCGTGGCACATATCATGCTTCATTGACAGCATGGCCAATGTTGAATGTTTATCATTTTAAATTTGCAAAAAGAGACACTTAATTTGGGACCACACAGCCACTCCGCTGAATAGCAGGCTCGTGATTAGCCACTGTCACCGATTCTTTCCAAACCGCTAATTGTTGATTTTGTAATTTCCAACTTGTTGTGTAAAGTTTATGTCCAATAGCCGATGAGCACCAATATGTTTTATCAATAATTTCTCTTCATTATTTCTATTCAAATGACAAGGATTATAAAGGATTTGTCAGTAGATTGTCGACTTGATTCAGGATGATGTCCAATCAATGCTACTGTACATATAACGTGATTTGAAGTCATTTTATCTGTGGCCAATGATCTTGAGCCCTCTTGGATGGGCACTTCTAATGTAACTCTATGGCAGCACCCAAGAAGCCTCAATTTTCTAGCTCTATCCTTAGACTTGGCGGTGACGCAGTGCCACCATGAGTGACAGAACACTGAGCCAATCACAGCGCAATCCTCTGTATTTTCTGCTGGCTTGACCCACCACCACAGAAAGCACTGAGCTAGGCTTAAACACATGCATTTTGGAGCTGCCTTAGTCAAGAAAACAAAAAAGAGACCATGTTAGTATGCAGCTTTATTAACTCAATGATATATATTTTTTTACATTGTTTGTAAACTGATAAGTGACACGTATTCATGCCAAAATAACATCCAAACAGACAAGCCTGTTTTTCTTTTGCTAAAAATGTGGGGTTTAAAACCCCACCTACCCTGAATAACGGTTCACCACTGATCAAGTGTAATTTAAGAACAATGTAGTTACATATTATATACTTGTAATTATCATGAACCTACCCAGGAGCAAGCAACTTAATGTAAAGTTGAACCCAGTATGGTATAATCTTGAGAATTACTACGTAGTTACAATGTAACAACGTTTGCAGACACTAGGCAATTAGGTTTAACCCTTTTAGTTACATTGTACTTACTTTTCAGTTTAAGTTTTCTTTAATGGATTTGACAAAGATTCATATTCACACCTTTCAAATTAAATTCTCAATTTCAGACTCAAAGCAATAACTATTTGAATTAGTAAAACATACTAACACAAGGTGGTGGTAAACATAGCTAACTAGCATTTCCCCATCATTCACTAATGAGTGACTAGCTAGCTAGCCAGCTAAGCACTGGCACAATGCCAACATGTTTCCAACTCGGTCAATAAACGTTACAAAACCATCATATAACAAATTAAAATTTTAGTTAACAATGTTATTTCACAATTTTGAGACTTTGTACATTTGCATATTACAACCTTTATAAACATGAACAATAGACAGAAATAGGAAGAGGCAAAGTGAGGACAGAGAAGAAGAGGCAAAGCGAGAGGGATAATTGGGCCCAAAATCTGTCTCCTCCAGCAGGTGGAGTTTTTTTTTAATTGTAAATTATTATTATAATTAGTTTTTGTCCACCAAGAGAGGAGTTCTTGTATGGAGGTCAATAAGTGAGTGTTGAATTTGGTTAACAAAACATTTAATAGCTTATTTGCTACGTGTGGCTTACAAATATATGTTTGGTATTGCTTAGGTTTTTACGAGTGTACCAATAGTAGGACACGTAACATTTGTATTTTTGTATTTATTATGGATCCCCATTGCTACTCTTCCTGGGGTCCAGCAAAATTAAGGCAGTTTAACCTTTTGCGACTAGGGGGCAGTATTTTCATTTTTGGATAAAAAACGTTCCCGTTTTAAACGGGATATTTTGTCATGACAAGATGCTCGACTATGCATATAATTGACTTTGGATAGAAAACACTCTGACGTTTCCAAAACTGCAAAGATATTGTCTGTGAGTGCAACAGAACTGATGTTACAGGCGAAACCCAGATACAAATCCAATCAGGAAGTGCCACATTTTTTAAAACCTTATAGAAGACACAACAATGTATATGGCTGTGAATGAGCTTACGCTTTCTACGTATTCCCCAAGGTGTCTACAGCATTGTGACGTCTTTTTACGCATTTATGTTGAAGAATAGCCGTAAGGGACCACATTGAGCAAGTGGTCACATGATGGCTCCCGCAGAAAATCTTGCGTAAAGTACTGAGGTAGCCATTATTCCAATCGCTTCTAATGAGAAACCAATTGTCCCGACGGATATATTATCAAATAGATATGTGAAAAACACCTTGAGGATTGATTCTAAACAACGTTTGCCATGTTTCTGTCGATATTATGGAGCTAATTTGGAAAAAAGTTTGGCGTTGTAGTGACCGCATTTTCCGGTCGATTTCTCAGCCAAACGTGAAGAACAAACGGGAGCTATTTCGCCTACAAAAATTATATTTTTGGAAAAAAGGAACATTTGCTATCTAACTGGGAGTCTTGTGAGTGAAAACATCCGAAGTTCTTCAAAGGTAAATTATTTAATTTGATTGCTTTCCTTATTTTCGTGAAAATGTTGCCTGCCGCTAGCAGAGCCTAGCATAGCATTATGCCATGATAAACTTACACAAATGCTTGTCTAGCGTTGGCTGTAAAGCATATTTTGAAAATCTGAGATGACAGTGTGATTAACAAAAGGCTAAGCTGTGTCTCAATATATTTCATTTGTGATTTTCATGAATAGGAAGATTTTCTAGGAAGATTTATGTCCGCTGCGTTATGCTAATTAGTTTGAGGCGATGATTACGCTCCCAGATCCGGGTTTGAGAGTCACAAGAAGTTAAACGATTTTAAAAACATTACAATACATTCACAGATTTCAAAACACACCGTGTGCCCTCAGGCCCCTACTCCACCACTACCACATACCTACAGTACAGCATCCATGTGTACTGTGGTAGCAGAATTACAAGAGTATTTTATAATGTTTATGCACCAAATTGTTGTTTTATGAAATAGAGCAAGGTTCTTAGAACTTTCTCTGTTTTCCTTTCCGAGTTAACTGAGAGGAGTCTTTTGATTCTTGGGCTGGCAACTGTTTGAGAGATGGCTTGGTGAGGAAAACCAAACAGCTACATTCCATTCTATGATTAGTGTTGCATGTGAGACATATGTCTCCGGTCTGATTGGGCCGGCATTGTGTGTGTGACTCAAGATAGCCTGAAGGAATAGAACAGACATCTCATTGTTTGTTCTCATCCTTGCATCTGGGAAATAGCACCAGAGGCATATGACCACAGGACTTGAACCCAAAGTGGCTTATGGTGGTCTCCAATCTATATGGATGGGGTGGAACCAGCCATGATGAAGCATTCTTGGTATCAGCTATATAAGAAACAGCATGATCTGTAAAAGGTAAGCCACTGTTGGGAAAACCAGTCTCATTATTGCATTATTGCAATAATTCACCTATATTGAAAAAAGATGATTGTTTGAAGAAATTACAAAGTCTCTCACTTGATTACAATATTCCACCACAGTACATGTGTGTTTAGTGCATATGTTATCGTGTGTGTGTATGCATGTGTCTGTTTGTGTTGCTTCACAGTCCCTGCTGGTCCCTAAGGTGTATTTGTATCTGTTTTTAAATCAAATTTTACTGCTTGCATCAGTTATTTGATGTGGAATAGAGTTCCATGTAGTCATGGCTCTATGTAGTACTTTATAAGTTTCTTATAGTCTGTTCTGGGCTTGGGAACTGTAAAGAGACCTCTTGTGGCATCTTTGAGAAAAAACACTTCATATCGGAGTTGTGCCTGTTGTTCACACGTGTATAGTCCTCACATTCACTAGAATGATCCCATCTGATCTTGCCTCCACCTGAATGCCTACTATTTTTTAAGACAGTGATTTACATTGTTAGATCGGACAATAGAGTATCTGGTCAATATATTTGAAAGTCTGTGTTGCAGAGGAGAGTGAGAGGTCAGTGTGATTTCACTTCCTGGTGAACTCTCACTTATACATATTTGTTTAAGAAAAACTCAGCAAACATTTAGTCAACCTTTTTGTTCACTATTTAGTGACGGACATTGTACATTGCACATTCAAAAGAAGAAGTAAAAAGAACCAGGAAGTGACATCACATTGATCTCTCACCTCTCACACTCTGCTGCCAAAATGGAAGCCACATGTGGCAGCAACCCACACCTGGAAAGAAGAAGTTGGTGTCACGTGTGCCTATACAGTTTAGAAAGTTTGACAGCAGTTTTACATGGCGGTAATGTGTGATACTTGGCTGGGGCCTTCATGTTGGAAATGGCAGCAAGTAGTGTGAACGAAAAATACAAAATGGAGAAAAGTTTGGAGAAGCAACAGCTGTGCTGTAATGTGAACAATATGGGTGTCAATTCTGATGATATGGAGCTGGAGGAATAGGGTCAAAGACCCGAATGGTCTGTAGTGGAAAAATATAGGAAGAAGAGATATCATGATACTGAAAGCAGTGGACCATCTAGTAAAGGAAGCATAAAGAGGGCCAAGGTAGGACGCAAGAGTAATAATGTGTTGGAGTGTAAAGTCGTGATGGTGTTTGATTAGACCACAGGGCATCATTTACACCTTATCTGACTAACCAATGCCATAGAGAAAGAGATAGGTGAAGTCAAACTAGCCCGGTTCATTGGAAAAGGTAGATTGCACATGTTTTGTGGTAGTCAGGCTCAGCAAGGGAAGATTCTGCAAATGGAAAAGCTTAATGGGATTAAAAAGATTAGAAGCCATGTCCCTGGTGCTTACACTAGGTTGAGGCCAGACATCACTGGGGTCCCAATATCTATGTCCATAGATAATATTAAATAACATGTGAAGGGAGGCAGAGTGATTCAGGTAAAAAGCTTGATCAGTAGGAAAAAGGGTCAAAGAAGTGAAAGCTTATCAGTGCTGCTGAGGTTTGTGAAGATTTTTGCCTGGAAAAGTACAGATAGGATTCCTTAGTTTCAATGTCAGAGAATTTGTCCCATCCCCATTGCGGTGTTAGTGTTTTAAATGCCAAAGAATGGGATGTGTAATTACTCAGTGTAAAGGAAATAAAAATATGTGCCAAATGTGGAGGCTAACATGATTTTGGTGAATGTGGGAGCATAGTGCAGCATTTGGTGGATTTCAGGTGCAGATAGAGAGTCTCAGAGATATAGAATCAGTCACAATGTATCATATTTAGAGGCTGTTAAACAGACTGGTGGAACTACAGTCGGACTGATGGAGCTTCCATGGCTGCTCCTGTAATAAGTGGACATACTGTCAGGGCTGGTGCTTCTGCTGGTCCTGGCATGATTTCGAGACCTGTTCAGAAATCTTGCGATCATGAATGTGCTGTGTCAAAAGAAACTTTGATAGTGAATAAAGTTAACTTCATGGCTTTCATTGGTAAGGTTATGAACACGACTTGGGTTGTGGAAAGCAGAAATGCCAGGTCTAAGCTTATAGTGGAAAAGTGCAAAATAGTTATTGGCGGTAACAGGGCCTAGCTAGCCATCTAGCTAGCTAGCTACATTAGCGAATGATGTGAAAATTCTATCTAGCTTTGTCATGAGGCTTAGAGAATGGTACAGTGTTAAAGCTAATTCCCTGCAATTATACACATTTTGCTATTATGCGCTGTCTGGGGGCCCCCCTACCTCCAGCCTACTTTCTGACACAAAATGCAATGATGTATACTGAAACTATCACCCAAAATAAAAACATTGCGCTTCAATACAGTGGCAGCTTCAATACAGTGGCAGTTTCAATACAGTGGCAGCTGCATTCATATAGACGATAATTGCCATAGTCAGTAACCGTAATGAATGTTCACTGAATTATTTGTTTTCTGCTATTTAATGAAAGACTGGACCTGTTCCTATAGAAGAAGCCTATTTTAATTGTTAATTTCTTAACTTTTCAACATACTTTTTGAAAGCTAGCTTTTCGTCCATTCAGATGCCCAGATATATAAGTGGGGACACGATCCAAAGTACATACGCATAAATACATAGATACATTTTTACGTGATTTGGGAAATGATAAATGTTGTTTTACCTGCATTAAGTACCAATTTCAGTTTAACAAAGGCTTGCTGTCTGGCAATAAAGGCAGATTAAAGCTCTGACAGAGCCTGGCCAGCTGTGGGGGAAATAGCATAGACCACAGTGTCATCTGCATTCGGGTGAATGTATTTATAATATTTTTTACAGATAAACCAATATTGTTCATGTAAAATAAAAATAAAAAACCAAGAATCGATCCCTGTGGGACACCATTTATTATGTCCAGAAAATGTTTCTCCATCAGTAAATGTTCAGTCCTTTAAATAATTTTCAGCCTACACACAGCCTGGTCCAGGCCAATAGATGAAAGCCTCTGAATGAGTAATGAGTGATCCACAGTGTCAAAGGCTTTAGACAGGTCAAGAAAAAAGTGTTTTTTCTTATCCAAACTATTAATACGAACATCATTTAAAACCAAAGAAGTAGCAGAGATGGTGCTGTGACCTGGTCTCAAACCTGACTAGTGTATAGGGTTGCAAAGCTAACGGTAGTTTACCAAAGTTACTGGAATCTTCAGTAATTCTAGTAATTAACAGAAAATCTAAGGAACTATCATCATTTTGGTAATATATACTTGAAAAACCTAAAAAAATGTATTCATATATATACTATTCTTTTTTTAATCTATCTCCATATTGTCAATTAGTTAATTGTAGATATACCGTATGGTTCAAGAAAAAATTGCCTAATTAATGAAAAAAGCATCTAATCAAGAATGGCATTATTTTCAATTAACTCTGCAACTCTACCAACTATTGACTTTTTTTCACCACTGTCACCAGTTTGTCGGCAAAACATTGACAACAAATACAGTGCCTTCAGAAAGGATTCAAACCCCTTGACTTACTCCACATTTTGCTGTGTTACAGCCAAATCAAATCAAATCAAATTGTATTTGTCACATGCACATGGTTAGCAGATTAATGCGAGTGTAGCGAAATGCTTGTGCTTCTAGTTCCGACAATGCAGTAATAACCAACAAGTAATCTAGCTAACAATTCCAAAACTACTACCTTATAGACACAAGTGTAAGGGGATAAAGAATATGTACATAAAGATATGAATGAGTGATGGTACAGAGTGGCATAGGCAAGATACAGTAGATGGTATTGAGTGCAGTATATACAGCCTTGCGAAAGTATTCGGCCCCCTTGAACTTTGCGACCTTTTGCCACATTTCAGGCTTCAAACATAAAGATATAAAACTGCCTGGTGTGTTCCTTGTTCTTCATGATGCTCTCTGCGCTTTTAACGGACCTCTGAGACTATCACAGTGCAGGTGCATTTATACGGAGACTTGATTACACACAGGTGGATTGTATTTATCATCATTAGTCATTTAGGTCAACATTGGATCATTCAGAGATCCTCACTGAACTTCTGGAGAGAGTTTGCTGCACTGAAAGTAAAGGGGCTGAATAATTTTGCACGCCCAATTTTTCCGTTTTTGATTTGTTAAAAAAGTTTGAAATATCCAATAAATGTCGTTCCACTTCATTATTGTGTCCCACTTGTTGTTGATTCTTCACAAAATAATACAGTTTTATATCTTTATGTTTGAAGCCTGAAATGTGGCAAAAGGTCGCAAAGTTCAAGGGGGCCGAATACTTTCGCAAGGCACTGTACATATACATATGAGATGAATAATGTAGGGTATGTAAACATTATATTAGGTAGCATTGTTTAAAGTGGCTAGTGATATATTTTACATAATTTCCCATCAATTCCCATTATCAAAGTGGCTGAAGTTGAGTCAGTGTGTTGGCAGCAGCCACTCAATGTTAATGGTGGCTCTTTAACAGTCTGATGGCCTTGAGATAGAAGCTGTTTTTCAGTCTCTCGGTCCCAGCTTTGATGCACCTGTACTGACCTCGCCTTCTGAATGATAGCGGGGTGAACAGGCAGTGACTCGGGTGGTTGTTGTCCTTGATGATCTTTATGGCCTTCCTGTGACATCGGGTGGTGTAGGTGTCCTGGAGGGCAGGTAGTTTGCCCCCGGTGATGCGTTGTGCAGACCTCACTACCCTCTGGAGAGCCTTACGGTTGTGGGCGGAGCAGTTGCCGTACCAGGTGGTGATATAGCCCGACGGGATGCTCTCGATTGTGCATCTGTAGAAGTTTGTGAGTGCTTTTGGTGACAAGCCAAATTTCTTCAGCCTCCTGAGGTTGAAGAGGCGCTGCTGCACCTTCTTCATGATGCTGTCTGTGTGGGTGGACCAATTCAGTTGGTCTATGATGTGTACGCCGAGGAACTTAAAACGTACTACCCTCTCCACTACTGTTCCATCGATGTGGATAGGGGGGTGTTCCCTCAAGTCCACAATCATCTCCTTAGTTTTGTTGACGTTGAGTGTGAGGTTATTTTCCTGACACCACACTCCGAGGGCCCTCACCTCCTCCCTGTAGGCTGTCTCGTCGTTGTTGGTAATCAAGCCTACCACTGTTGTGTCGTCCGCAAACTTGATGATTGAGTTGGAGGCGTGCGTGGCCACGCAGTCGTGGGTGAACAGGGAGTACAGGAGAGGGCTCAGAACGCACCCTTGTGGGGCCCCAGTGTTGAGGATCAGCGGGGTGGAAATGTTGTTGCCTACCCTCACCACCTGGGGGCGGCCCGTCAGGAAGTCCAGTACCCAGTTGCACAGGGCGGGGTCGAGACCCAGGGTCTCGAGCCTGATGACGAGCTTGGAGGGCACTATGGTGTTAAATGCCGAGCTGTAGTCGATGAACAGCATTCTCACATAGGTATTCCTCTTGTCCAGATGGGTTGGGGCAGTGTGCAGTGTGGTTGAGATTGCATTGTCTGTGGACCTATTTGGGTGGTAAGCAAATTGGAGTGGGTCTAGGGTGTCAGGTAGGGTGGAGGTGATATGGTCCTTGACTTGTCTCTCAAAGCACTTCATGATGACGGAAGTTTTAGCTCGTTTAGCTCAGTTACCTTAGCTTTCTTGGGAACAGGAACAATGGTGGCCTGGTTTCATAATGGATTAAATCAAAATAAACATCTCACCCATCTACACACAATACCCCATAATGAAAGTGAAAACATGTTTTTAGATTTTCTTTCAAAACGACTGAAAATGAAATACATAAATATCTCATTTACATAAATATTCACACCCCTGAGTCAATACATGTTAGAATCACCTTTGGCAGCAAATACAGCTGTAAGTCTCTAAGAGCTTTGCACACCTTGATTGTACAATATTTGCACATTCTTTTATTTTTTTAATTCTTCAAGTTCTGTCAAGTTGTTTTTTGATCATTGCTAGAAAGTAATTTTCAAGTCTTGCCATAGATTTTCAAGCTGATTTAAGTCAAAACTGTAACAAGGTCACTCAGGAGCATTCAATGTCATCTTGGTAAGCAACTCCAGTGTAGATTTGGCCTTGTGTTTTAGGTTATTGTCCTGCTGAAAGGTAAATGTATCTCCCAATGTCTGTTGGAAAGCAAGACTGAACCTTATCCTGTCACGTCCGTTGAATAAATAAGTGTACCAAGGCCAAAATGAAACTTACAAAAACAATAACGATTTAACGAACGTGCAAATACATAGTACACACATGCACTAACTCTAAACAATATCCCACATCGCAGATGGGAAAAGGGACATACTAAGTATGAGCCCCAATTAGAGGCAACGGTATTCAGCTGCCTCCAATTGGGAACCAGACTCAAACACCAACATACAACTCAAATAACTAGAAACCCCCCCTAGTCACACTCTGACCTATTACACCATAGAGAACCCCGAAGGCTCTCTATGGTCAGGGCGTGACAGTTTCTCCTCCCCATTCTCTGTGTTTGATTGGTGTTTTTGTATCAATTAGTTTGATTTTGACTGTGTTTCATTGACTTCAGTTTGTGCTGTCATCGTCATCTCCTATGTCATTACACATGGGTGACGGGCTCAAAGAGTTGGTCACTAAACCTGTTCCTTAATCTGATTAACAAGACTTAGAATGTTACCTCGATTCTTGTCCCACATATTCCACAGATTTTTTTACACCATGTTTAGTGACAACCCACTGGGCACAAGCGTCAATTCAATGTCTATTCCACGTTGGTTCAACATAATTTCATTAAAATGACATGGAAACAATGTTGATTCAACCAATGTGTGCCCAGGGGGAATGGGTTTTCCAATTGGAAAAGTTTTGGCAACTTCCTCCCAAAATGTGAAATATGTATTGCCATTGAAATAGCATGATAATCCCAAAATGTATTTACTTTCCCTCCCATTTTTTGTGAGTCTTAACCAGTGATGGGGAGTAGTGAAGTAGATGTAGTTCAACTAGCAATTGAATTGTATTTTCATGTAACTTGGTGGTAGTTGAACTAAATTAATATCTTGGTTGTGTATTCAGTAGTTAATTACTTTGTGCCATGTAATGTAATAGCTAACTACAGGAACTACACGCTACTTATTTTGCAAATAGAAGAGAAAATACAGTGGCAAGAAACGGTATGTGAACCCTTTAGAATGACCTGGATTTCTGCATAAATTGTTCATTAAATTTGATCTGATCTTCATCTAAGTCACATCAATAGACAAACACAGTGGGCTTAAACTAATAACACACAAATTATTGTATTTTTCTTGTCTATATTGAATACATAATTTAAACATTCACAGTGTAGGTTGGGAAAAGTATGTGAACCCCTAGGCTAATGACTTCTCCAAAAGCTAATTGGAGTCAGGAGTCAGCTAACCTGGAGTCCAATCAATGAGACGAGATTGGAGATGTTGGCTAGAGCTGCCCAGCTCTATAAAAAACACTCACAAAATTTGAGTTTGCTATTCACAAGAAGCATTGTCTGATGTGAACTATGCCTCGAACAAAAGAGATCTCAGAAGACCTAAGATTAAGAATTGTTGACTTGCATAAAGCTGGAAAGGGTTACAAGAGTGTCTCTAAAAGCCTTGATGTTCATCAGTTCACAGTAAGACAAATTGTCTATAAATGGAGAAAGTTCAGCACTGTTGCTACTCTCCCTAGGAGTGGCCGTAAGGGAAAGATGACTGCAAGAGCACAGCACAGAATGCTCAATGAGGTTAAGAAGAATCCTAGAGTGTTAGCTAAAAACTTACAGACATTTTTTGGAACATGTTATCTTAGAGGCACTAGGTCACTTGACCAAGGAGCTATTGAAATTTTACATTTTGAAAAATTAATGTAAAATCATGTGAGATGAAAATGGACAAACTAAAGGGTGCGCAATATGTATGCCCACTGAGTGTACATTCTAAACCTTGTTTGAAGTCACTAGATCACATGACCAAGGAGCTATCAGCTGGACACCAAGTCCGCATCCAACAACTATTATGCATAATTATGGAAGAACCACGTTATTAATGACAGCATCATTTTAGGTGGTAAGATGACTCTTTCAGTTAGAAGCATTCGAGTTTGGATTTGTGCACCCATGAAAACGGTTTTCAGCCCGTAACATAAGAGGACACAACATGTTATGTAGTTACACTGCATTTCTGAGATCTCCATACAAAAACACAGTTGGACAGCTAGATCCAGGATTCTTACATGGGTCAAGTTCACTGTCTAATTGAACAGATTCCTGCTTAATCAAGGTTTTTATTGCTAACTTACAAAGCATTACATGGGCTCGCTCCTATCGATCTTTCTGATTTGGTCCTGCCGTACATACCTACACTTACGTGCCTCCTTATTGTCCCTCGAATTTCTAAGCAAACAGCTGGAGGCAGGGCTTTCTCCTATAGAGCTCCATTTTTATGGAATGTTCTGCCTATCCATGTGAGAGGATAGGTCCAAGTCTGTCTTTATTGAAGACTCATCTCTTCAGTAGGTCCTATGATTGAGTGTAGTTTGGCCCAGGAGTGTAAAGGTGAACGGAAAGGCACTGGAGCAACGAACCACCCTTGCTCTCTCTGCCTGGCCGGTTCCCCTCTCTCCACTGGGATTCTCTGCCTCAAACCCTATTACAGGGGCTGAGTCACTGGCTTACTGGTGCTCTTCCATGCCATCCCTAGGAGGGGTGTGTCACTTGAGTGGGTTGAGTCACTGACGTGATCTTCCTGTCTGGGTTGGTGCCCCCCCCTTGGGTTGTGCCGTGGGGGAGATCTTTGTGGGCTATACTCGGCCTTGTCTCAGGATGGTAAGTTGGTGGTTGGACATATCCCTGTGTGTGGGGTTATATCTGGCCTGTTTGGCCCTGTCCGGGGGTATCGTCGGATGGGGCCACAGTGTCTCCCGACCCCTCCTCCCGACCCCTCAGCCTCCAGTATTTATGCTGCAATAGTTTGTGTTAGGGGGGCTAGGGTCAGTCTGTTATATCTGGAGTATTTATCCTGTCTTATCCGGTGTCCTGTGTGAATTTAAGTATGCTCTCTCTAACTCTTTTTCTCTTTCTCCCTTTCTCCCTTTCTCTCGGCGGACCTGAGCCCTAGGACCATGCCTCAAGACTACCTAGCCTGATGACTCCTTGCTGTCCCCAGTCCACCTGGTCGTGCTGCTCCTCCAGTGTCCACTGTTCTGCCTGCGGCTATGGATCCCTGACCTGTTCACAGGACGTGCCAGCTGTCTCAGACCTGTTTTCAACTCTTTAGAGACCGCAGGAGCGGTAGAAATACTCTGAATGATCGGCTATGAAAAGCCAACTGACATTTACCCCTGAGGTGCTGACCTGTTGCACCCTCGACAACTACTGTGATTATTATTATTTGACCATGCTGGTCATCTATGAACGTCTTGGCCATGTTATGTTATAATCTCCACCCGGTTCATCCAGAAGAGCACTGGCCACCCCTCATAGCCTAGTTCCTCCCTAGATTTCTTCCTAGGTTCTGGCCTTTCTAGGGAGTTTTTCCTAGCCACCATGCTTCTACTCCTGCATTGCTTGCTGTTTGGGGTTTTAGGCTGGGTTTCTGTACAGCACTTTGAGACATCAGCTGATGTAAGAAGGGCTTTATAAATACATTTGATTGATATAATGACAACTTACACTGCCATAAATGCAAGGCCAAAAAGTAATGTTTTATGTGACACGATTTTGGACAAATCCATGAAGACACCAATAGGGCTGTGGCAGTCACAGAATTTCTACACATAGCCTACAAGACACTGACGCAGGAACATCTACATTTTAAAAAGTCTAATAAATCCATGTCATATAGCCCACACTTTCACAATGAATCCATTATTTCTCTTAGACAAGTCTAAAGAAATATATTTTATCCAAACGATTTGAGAGAGAGCGCACATGCGTCTATTCTGTGTTGAGCGGTTAACAAAGAAATAGGTACTCTGTAAGGGCAATTTCTGTTAAACCTTACTGATGCTTGTATACTACAAGATCTTTCTTTAAGCTTAGTTGCTTAGGCATAAATGTTTATATTGTTAAAGAAGCTAGATCATATAAGATAAATGTGTATGCATTAGTATAGGCCTGTTTTAATTTGTGTGTGTGTAGTATAGGAACCTACCTAGGGAAGTAGGTCCCCATTGTCTGATCTGGGCCCACAGCCAAGAGCTGACCAGAGCGACCAATGGTATCCTGTTAGTCAGAAGAGAATGAACTGATTACTCTTAATCTACTGAAAACAGAGCAAAGTGTTGTATCCTGGGCACCAGTGATAAAGATGTTGTCCTGGTATTAGCTTGTTGCTGGGTGAAAGATTCATGATTGTGTATGTGTGGGTGTGAAACCATCTATCAACTTGGCAGACAGCAAAAGGCGCTTGCTGGCAAATGTATGAGGAACTAGTGATTTTCCTGTTGCTCTGACACCTATTGTCCTTTTTCCTCACTAGAAGATTAGAATAACCAGCAGTTGCTACAGGACGAGACAACCAAATTCTGTACCTTTTTATCCCAGTTTAGCCCTTTTTCTCCACGCACATACAAAGATCATGTGTTTTGTATATGTTTGCATGAGACAGCCTGACTATATAAGGTTCCTGTATTTCTAGTGTCATTTGGGCTCTCGGCCTTCCACCTCAGAGTGGAGGACTGACCAGCTGCATTATTGCAATTCTTATTAAATAAAGGTTGATTGTTTGAAGAAATGACAGTCTCTCCTCATTAATTAGAATTTCCATGACAACTCCCAGTGGTGACCCTTCGTGTAGGGCAGAGGGTATTTTTTTCCAAGCTTAAAAGGATAAACATTCAACATTGGCCATGCTGTCAATCCAGCATGACTTTTGCCGCTCTCAAAACAACTGGAAACTCAGAACTAGGAAATCTCAGACTTCAGTAAGTTCAAGACAACTGGGAACTCAGAAAATACGAGCTCCAACTGGGAAAATACAATTTGAACGGTCATCCAACACGGAATTTCAAGTCAGGAACTCGGCCTCTTTCTAGAGCTCCGACCTGAAGATCACTAACATCATGATTTGACCTTGTTTTTTCCCAAATTTCCAGTTGTCTTGAAAGCACCATAAATTCAGAGAATGCCAGACATTGATGACAAAGGTTGATGACATAATCTGCCCACAAAGGACCGCCGCACCACCTTCCTGTTCAAGTGAGGACAGCACAACAAGGTGAGTCCGTAAATTTATTGTATGCTGCTGCATAAATTATGTAATATGCCAGCGAGATATGTATACTGTAGCTAAGAAAGTAATGCTAAGTGTATGTTGGGTAGTAAGCTGTTAGTAGCCCATGTGACTCACCATTTTCCCCTCATAATTTAGCCTACTGTTCTGACTTGTTTGTGCACATGTAGCCTATAGCCTGTTTTAGAGAAATTTCATAATCAAATATTGTAAGAGATTTAATTGTCTGCTTACATGCCTTTTTGTATTTATCCTACGGTTCTGACTTGGTGTACATGGAGAATACTGTAAGAACGGCTCATGTTCTGAATTCTGTCGCTGTACATTTCAAAAGTGTTGAACAAATAGTTATATTGACTACGTCCGTCCTAGCTCGCTCATTAATATCTTAATAGATATTATGGATTGCCTCTTATCCGCTCGGCGTCCTCTTATACCATAGTTTGTACATCTCAATTGCCAGTAGAAACTACATTCATATCAGCCTTGTTTTTTAAAAAGGCAGTAAATGAGGCTGAATGAACTGTTTCGCTGCCAGACAAGGCTCCACTGATAGCCAGGTGTAACAGTGGTAAGGTTGGGACTGCTGTTGGGACTCTGCTGTTGGGACAGCTTTATGTAGGACCTAACAGTTTGTGGGCCCCGTCTGTCACCGTTATAGTCCAATTAATGTATTGTTTTGTGCTGTGTAGTGGCTTTGTTGGCCTGCATAACCATTTTAGGGGGAGTTTGCCCCACCAAGATTGACTTACTAAAATTGCCACTTTTTAGCTTGAAAGGCATGAGCTTGGCTTTGTTTTTTTTTGTGCAGGCTGCACACTTCATCAGTCTCTCATTCACAATTTGACAAGCACTTGATAATGCCTCGCATATCCCGGCCGCATCGCCTTTGTGTGGCCAGTGGTCATTGTGCCCTTGGGCTAAGTATAATTATAATTCCCTGAGTACTGTGTGCTCCGAAGCACCTCTCACTCACATGGCTCTCCATGTGATCGGGTCTTTCTCACAGGCTACAAGTGAAGGCAAACACATCGGGGATGCAACTGCGCATGTCCTTATCCATTTCCGAGGTGCAACTTGAAGATATTGGAAGAACTGTCCACATTTACTTTCGTCAGCCAACAAGATGAGTAGGCCTAACGTACAGCAAAAGCACTAGACTATGTCAATCTACTATCCCCCATAGTACAAAAGTTGACCTATGCTAATTGGTCAACTGTTCTTCTGTGCAAGAAATAAATATTCCAAACCTACTCTGGGACAGTTGTGGGATGCAATAGATCCCAAATTAATTCAACCACTCACATCAATACAGTTTTTTAAAGCAATCTTCCCCAAACTTGAAACTCATCCGCGCCCTATGTATGCCTGTTTGGCTCTTCCCCAATTATAAAGTGGATTAATGTGCTTACTTTTAAGGAGTTATTTGGCCACTTTAGTTTTGATACAAACCTTATCAAAACATATAGGCCTATGGGCTAGGCTACATGAGGTGTGTGACTATGATTTGAAAAAGTAACAAAAAAAGGCATGCACTATACCTTGCTTACTGCACAAGCTGGGTGTCATTCACAAGTGATAATACATAATCCACAATTGATAGGATAAAATTGCCACCCATCAGACTATTCTTGATTTAATGTTGTCTTTACATATACTAGATAATATGTGTGAAATTAGTTTTGAATTCGAATGGACCATTATCATGCACCTGTCTTGGAACAGGGGCATGGGGAAAAAGTGTCAACTACGCACTTAAATAGCGAATGGACTACGCTTTTCCCATGATTCATTTTCATGCCAGCCATGTAGGCTATACTCTTGTTGTAAAGAGAAGCAATGTGTTTAATATTAGGAAAGTTTATAAATAGTAGGCCTAGCCTATAGAAAGTTGATGGGACCCTCTTTTTTTTGTATTTGATTTTTGATCTTTTTTTATTTAACCTTTATTTAAATTGGCATGTCAGTTAAGAACACCTCACTAGGGTACGCTAGCGTCCCACCTAAGCCAGCATCCAGTGAAATTGCAGAGCACTAAATTCAACACAGAAATACTCATAACAATTCATAAAACATACAAGTGTTATACATCGGTTTAAAGATTACCTTCTTGTTAATCCAACCATGGTGTCCGATTTCAAAAAGGCTTTAAGGCAAAAGTATACCATGCGATTATCTGAGAACAGCACCCAGCAGACAAATCATTACAAACAGTAACCAGCCAAGTAGAGGAGTTGCACAAGTCAGAAATAGAGAGAGAAATAATCACTTACCTTTGATGATCTTCATATGGTTGCACTCACAAGACTCCCATTTACTCAAATGTTTGTTTTGTTCGATAAAGTCCATGTTTATATCCAAAAACCTCTGTTTTGTTCACGTTTTTATTCAGTAATCCACAGGCAGACAAAAAATCAAAATAGTATCCGTAAAGTTCGTAGAAACATGTCAAACCATGTTTATAATCAATCATCAGGTTGTTTTTAGTCATGATAATCAATAATATTTCAACCGGACAATAACATTGTCAATAAAAAAGGTAAACAAGAAAGGTGCGCTCTCGGTCGCGCGCATGAAAAAGCTCTGGGGCACAGAATGGTCCACTCATTCAGAGTGGTCTTACTCCCTCGTTTTTCAGAATACAAGCCTGAAACAATTTCTAAAGACTGTTGACATCTAGTGGAAGCCATAGGAAGTGCAATTTGAGTCCTAAGTCAATGGATACTGTAATGGCATTCAATAGAAAACTACAAACATAAAAAAAATCCCACTTCCTGGATGGATTTCTCTCAGGTTTCTGCCTGCCAAATCAGTTCTGTTATACTCACAGACATTATTTGAACAGTTTTGGAAACTTTAGAGTGTTTTCTATCCAAGTGTACCCATTTTTGCATATCCTAGCTTCTGGGCCTGAGTAGCAGGCAGTTTACTTTGGGCACGCTTTTCATCCGGAAGTGAAAATAGTGCCCCCTACCCTAGTGAAGTTTTAAGAACAAATTCTTATTTACAATGACGTCCTACACTGGCCAAACCCCGGACGACGCTGGGCCAGTTGTGTGCCGCCCTGTGGGACTCCCAATCACGTCCGGTTGTGATTCAGCCTGGATTCGAACTAGGGTGTCTGTGTACTCTGTTTTCTCACGCAATTGCATAGGCTATTGAAATGTTGCGCAACATGAGCGCATGGGCTCAAATGAAGTGTTTTATTAGATTTTCAATCCCATTTGTATTGATGTCTGAGTGATTTAGAGGGACAATAGAGTGCTGAGTACCAGGCAGTTAGCACATTTGGTAGGATACTAATGACCATCAGCAGCATCAGAGCTTGGAGAAGCCTAATAACGTGAGCGGTCACGTGGTGGTAATAGGGTCAACATAACAGCCCTAGTTTTTAATCAACTTGTGAATTTGATTGAATATAGCTATGATCCCCCTTACTGTATATCTTAATATAATGACATGAGCAAAATTGGTAGATTATTATTATTAATGACTTATCAACAGCTGTAACAGGTTGTCCAGTGTAGGAAATCTTCACTGGTAGACTAGTTTATAGAAAGACCCATATACAGGGTGGGCGTGTGGATGAACAGGACAACAGAATTGGCCTCCTGGAAACAAATGTGCAAACTTTAGAAGAGGAACTGGACCAGCAAGAAATACTGAATGAGACCAAACATCATGAGAATACTGTCCCTAAATCCATGGCCAGTTCTTTCGATTCATCCAGGACATGTCTGCTAAGCTGTGGAAAAACGCAAGCAATTCATTACAATCAGACAGTCACTGAAGGAAAAAATAATAAAGTCTGAACTCTGATTCCCTGCAGTGCTGTGGGTATGGAAGGGAACACAGAGGATGGAGTTCACAAGCGCCAATGAAGCCCTGAATAGGCTGCAGGAAACCTGTCCAGTTGAATGAGAGGAAGAAGCAGAAAAAAAGTGATAAGCACACTAGGCTACATACAGTGATGCCCAAGACCAGCTTATCTTAAGTTGAGACAATATTATTTCCCTGTCCCACAATACAATCTAGACTTTATTTTCCCCATGTAACTGTTCCTCTCTAGAAAGTAACGACATAATTAGCCGATGCCTGAATGCCTATCGACACGTCTGGAGGAAACCTGGCACCATCCCTTTGGTGAAGCATGGTGGTGGCAGATGTTTCTCAGCGGCAGGGACTGGGAGACTAGTCAGCATTGAGGGAAAGATGAACAGAGAAAAGTACAGAAATATCTTTGATGAAAACCTGCTCCAGAGTGCTCAGGACCTCAGATTGGGGCAAAGGTTTACCTTCCAACAGGACAATGACCCTAAGCCCACAGCCAAGACAATGCAGGAGTGGACTTCGGGATAAGTCTCTGAATGTCCTTGAGTGGCCCAGCCAGAGCCCAGACTTGAACCTGATCGAACATCTCTGGAGAAACCTGAAAATAGCTGCGCAGCGACGCTCCCCATCCAACCTGACAGAGCTTGGGAGGATCCATAGAAAAGAATGGGACAAACTCCCCAAATACAGGTGTGCCAAGCTTGTAGCCCAAGAAAACTTGAGGCTGTAATGGCTGCCAAAGGTGCTTTAACAAAGTACTGAGTGAAGGGTCTGAATACTTATGCAAATGTGATATTGCAGTTTTGTATTTTTTTCTAAATTAGCAAAAATGTCTTAACCTGTCTCTGCATTGTCATTATTGGGTATTGTGTTTAGATTGAAAAAATGTAATCAATTTTAGAATGAGGCTGTAACTTTACAAAATGTGGGGAAAGTCAAGCGGTCTGAATACTTTACGAACACTGTGTGTTGGCAAGAGGGTGTGAGTGGGTGTATCTGTACATAAATTAAAGTGTGACAGAGGATGAATAGGTGTAGGAGGGCGGGAGAGAATGGGTGTGCGGAATCATGGGGTTTATGTTGTGTGTGTGTGTGTGTGTGTGTGTGTGTGAATGAAGGAGAATGGATGAGTAAGTAGATGTATAGAGGGGTGTAAATGTGTCTGAGAAGAAGAAAGGGGGGAAAGAAGGGAGTTTGATAAACTTGGGTGGGTAAAAAAGGGCAAGGATGGGAGGTGGTGATAAGCTTGGCTTGGGTGGGGTAAAGGTGGTAGAACTGGGAGGGGGTAGTGGAGAGGGATGGATTTGGTTTGGGAGAGAGAGAGAGAGAGAGAGAGAGAGAGAGAGAGAGAGAGAGAGAGAGAGAGAGAGTGAAGGAAGTACTTCATTATACTACAATGTAACTTTATTTAGTTATTGGGGACTTGCAAATCCACTGTAAAATGAATAAGAGTTCTGGACAAATTAGGAAAGGATGTTAAATCTTTCTTATTCCTTGTTTGTCATTATAACTAAGATTCAATGGTGGCTATTGGTGAGAATGGAGGGGAGCTTTATCCGGTGCATTGGGATGGGGTGACTGGGAGGGCATGAGAGTTGTCTCTCGGGCCTCCAAACACCCCATTTTAGTCTCTCGGTGGACACACACTCCCCAAGTAGACCCCCACCAGCCACTATATTTTGTATTTATTCATAAGGTAATACAAATTTACAACAGTATAGCCTTCCTCCAGTGTACAATGACATAATCCACAGACTTGTGGTACATTAGGAGAATAGTTTAAGTCCTAACAATGCACGTCAAGCACAATACATACATGTGTGATTCTTGTTAAATGTGTATTGTATACAATAACTATGCATTTATACTATGATCCTCCCATTCTATGGAATGCCCACTGCAGTCATATCTGCTAAAATGTTTTACTTGGTTCTTCAACAATAGACGGAACAGAAGGTTAACTTGTATTCTATACGTAAAGACCAACCATGGAATGCGCAGGTGCTCTCAAACACTTGGTTCTCGAACACTTACAGATTGTCAGCAGATTTTCTTGCAAGAGTTACATTTTTTTTTTAAAGGAGAAATGTAATATTTAAAGAGGAACTGGGTTGGCGAGGCCTGTGCTACCACTGTATTAACTTCAGAGGTGTAGGCATCCTGATAAATAACAATACACCATTTTCCCTTATATCCCAGCACATGGACCAAGAAGGCCACTTTCTAATGTTGAATTGTGGTGAAAAATACACATTGATTTCATTGTATATCTAACCAGGGGCAAATGTAGTGTTTTTAGACTGAATTGAATCTTGTCACGTTCTGACCTTTATTTCCGTTGTTTTGTATGCATTTAGTATGGTCAGGGCGTGAGCTGTCTATGTTTGTTTTTCTATGTTTTGGGGCATTTCTATGTTTTCAGCCTAGTATGGTTCTCAATCAGAGGCAGGTGTCATTAGTTGTCTCTGATTGAGAATCATACTTAGGTAGCCTGGGTTGCACTGTTTGTTTGTGGGTGATTGTCTATGTCAGTGGCTTGTGTCAGCACAGGTCTCATTTTGTAGCTTCACGGTCGAATTTGGTTTATTGTTTTTGTTACTCGTTTGTATAGTGTTCAGTCTTTCTTTATTAAAGATTTACCATGGACACTTACCACGCCACATTTTGGTCTTCCGATCCATCTCGCCTCTCCTCTTCAGATGAAGAGGAGGACGACCGTGACAAATCTATAATAGATCAGACAGGAACCATTATTTTTGCAGGTGACCTAAATCATACATTTGATTGACAGACGTAGTAATAAAAAAGGCACAATTAGGGAAAAAAATACTGATCACTACTGATATAGTGATCGGATCATTTTCTGGTATCATGCTTAATTACACCAATAGAATACACACTTAGCAACAGAATATGGAGAATGAACAGTGCATCTTCTGGACCCGAAACTGATTAAATATGTAAATGAAAACCTTTACCATTACAAAAACATAGAGGACAGAGACAAGCTGACCCTCGATATAATTTGGTATGCCTTTAAGGCGTACATTAGGCGAATGATAATCAGATTTAGAAAGTGATTTATTTTTCAAGAAATAACCTATCTTAGAAAAAGACCATAAGCAGGAATACAATCTTTTACTATTTGAAGAGCGCCAAGAACTACAGGTTAAACTCAAATAAAGCATACTACTTAATGGCAAATAAACCTGGTAAATATCTCACAGATTTTACAAAACGAATGCACTCTAAACCAGTTATAATTTTAAAAGACAAATATACAAATGTAATTAGAAACAACAACGCTATTAATGACAATTTTAAAAGCTTCTATGAAAATGTATATAAATTTTTACATCAGCCAATGTCAAAGTGCTATACAGAAACCCAGCCTAAAACCCCAAACAGCAAGCAATGCAGGTGTAGAAGTACGGAAAAACTCCCTAGAAAGGCCGGAACCAAGGAAGAAATCTAGAGAGGAACCAGGCTATGAGGGGTGGCCAGTCCTCTTCTGGCTGTGCCAGGTGGAGATTATAACAGAACATGGCCAAGATGTTCAAACATTCATAGATGACCAGCAGGGTCAAATAATAATAATCACAGTGATTGTAGAGGGTGCAACAGGTCAGCACCTCCGGGGTAAATGTCAGTTGGCTTTTCATAGCCGATCATTCAGAGTATTTCTACCGCTCCTGCTGTCTCTAGAGAGTTGAAAACAGCAGGTCTGGGACAGGTAGCACGTCCGGTGAACAGGTCAGTTGAAACTGGAACAGTTTGAACAGTTGAAACTGGAGCAGCAGCACGACCAGGTGGGACTGGGGACAGCAAGGAGTCATCAGGCCAGGTAGTCCAGAGGCATGGTCCTAGGGCTCAGGTCCTGAATAGAGAGAGAGAATATACAGTATACTTAAATTCACACAAGACAACAGATAAATATAACAGACTGACCCTAGACCCCCGACACACAAACTATTGCAGCATAAATACTGGAGGCTGAGACAGGAGTGGTTGGGAGACCCCAACCGGTCGAGAGAGAGTCCAAAACAGCAGGTCTGAGACAAGGTAGCACGTTCAGTGAACAGGTCAGGGTTCCATAGCAGCAGGCAGAATAGTTGAATCTGGAGCAGCAGCATGACCAGGTGGACTCATCAGAATTAAATAGCTTTTTTAGACTCAACAACCCTGAAGCAATTATCAGCAGACAAAAAAATTATCACTGAAAACAGAGATTACACAAAAATAAATATCAGATACTGTTAATAGATTTGCATGTTGAAATGTACCATGGATGAATACCTTTCCCATATTCAACATTTTGGGAAAAAGTCGCGCCCCTATTTACACATGAAAACATACACGTCACTCAGTTCAGTACTTTCTAGTTCCTTATATCAAACAGTTATTCCAATTATATTAAAACCAGGAAAGTCTGGAGAGTCCGCTGCTGATAAATACAAGAACATGTTTCAGTAAAATATGCAAAATAACTAAATGTAGATTGATCAATAATGGCTGTTGATGCTGAAAATTATTTTGAATTGCCTTTTCTATTCAATATTTTGGAAGCTTTCAACTTTCCAGCTGAAATAATACATGTTAAATGATGTAAACGTCCTAAAGCAAAAATCTATACAAATATTACATTATCTGATGAAATTGCTTTAGAAAGGGGCACAGGACAAGGATGTCACTTCTCCCCCCTCCAATCTAGCAATTGACAGGACTCAAACGTATCAGGTATGAGTATTGGTAAACACAAATATAAACTAAACTTGTTTGCAGATGTTCTCCTGATATACCTCACCAATATTGAAAACTATTGCTAAAAATATTATCAGAATACTCAACAATCTCAGGATATAAAATGAACGTGGAAAAAAACGAAATAATGGCAATAGGAAAAATAAAAAATAAATCACAATCTAAAGCAAAACTTTAAGTGGACTACAACAAAGATTTGAATACATAGAATGCATAATAAGTGACAACAAATATATGAGAACTTTTTTCCATTATTCAACAATATGAAAGCAGATCTAATTAATTGCTCATTCAGTGCACCAGTTCCGGAGTTCTACATCACCGGCCTTCTAGGCATCACTGAACTGTCTAATTACGCACTCCTGATTCCCATTTACCCATATTAGTAATTGTATATACATTTGAAGTCGGAGGTTTACATACACCTTAGCCAAATACATTTAAACTCAGTTTTTCCACAATTCCTGACATTTAATCCTAGTAACAATTCCCTGTCTTGGGTCAGTTAGGATCACCACTTTATTTTAAGAATGTGAAATGTCAGAATAATAGTAGAGAGAATGATTTATTTAAGCTTTTAATTCTTTCATCACATTCCCAGTGGGTAAGAAGTTTACATACACTCAATTAGTATTTGGTAGAATTGCGTTTAAATTGTTTAACTTGGGCCAAACATTTCAGGTAGCCTTCCACAAGCTTCCCACAATAAGTTGGGTGAATTTTGGCCCATTCCTACTGACAGAGCTGGTGTAACTGAGTCAGGTTTGTAGGCCTCCTTGCTTGCAAACGCTTATCCAGTTCTGGCCACAAATTGTCTATAGGATTGAGGTCAGGGCTTTGTGATGGCCACTCCAATACCTTAACTTTGTTATCCTTAAGCAATTTTCCACAACTTTGGAAGTATGCTTGGGGTCATTGTCCATTTGGAAGACCCATTTGTGACCAAGCTTTAACTGATGTCTTGAGATGTTGCTTCAATATATCCACATACTTTTCCTTCCTCATGATCCCATCTATTTTGTGAAGTGCACCCGTCCCTCCTGCAGCAAAGCACCCCCACAACATGATGCTGCCACCTCCGTGCTTCACGGTTGGGATGGTGTTCTTCGGCTTGCAAGCCTCCCCCTTTTCCCTCCAAACATAACTATGGTCATTATGGCCAAACAGTTGTATTTTTGTTTCATCAGACCAGAGGACATTTCTCCAAAAAGTACGATCTTTGTCCCCATGTGCAGTTGCAAACCGTTGTCTGGCTTTTTTATGGTGGTTTTGGAGCAGTGGCTTCTTCCTTGCTGAGCGGCCTTTCAGGTTATGACTCATTTTACTGTGCACATAGACACTTTTATACCTGTTTCCTCCAACATCTTCACAAGGTCCTTTGCTGTTGTTATGGGATTGATTTGCACTTTTCGCACCAAAGTACATTCATCTCTAGGAGACGGAACGCGTCTCCTTCCTGAGCGGTATGACGGCTGCTTTGTCCCAGGTTGTTTATACTTGCATGCTATTGTTTGTACAGATGAACGTGGTACCTTCATGTGTTTGGAAAATGCTCCCAAGGATGAACCAGACTTGTGGAGGTCAACAGTTGTTTTTCAGAGGTCTTGGCTGATTTCTTTTGATTTTCCCATGATGTCAAGCAAAGAGGCACTGAGTTTGAAGGTAGGTCTTGAAGGTAGACATCCACAGGTACACCACCAATTGACTCAAATGATAGCCTATCAGAAGCTTCTAAAGTCATGACATCATGATTTTGAATTTTCCAAGCTGTTTAAAGGCACAGTCAACTTAGTGCATGTAAACTTCTGACCCACTGGAATTGTGATACAGTGAATTATAAGTGGAATAATCTGTCTGTAAACAATTTTGGGAGAAATTACTTGTGTCATGCACAAAGTAGATGTCCTAACCGACTTGCCAAAATGATAGTTTGTTAACAAGAAATTTGTGGAGTGGTTGAAAAACGAGTTTATATAGTTTCTTATAGTTTATTAATAGTTTATTATAGATAAAACATATCGGTGCTCATCGGCCATTGGACATGCATATTACACAAGTTGGAAATCACAAATTCAACAATGAGTGGTTTGGAAGGAATCAGTGACATTGGCTAACATTAACTGCAAGCATTGCAAAGCAGTCACCAGCCTGCTAATCAGTGGAGTGTCTGTGCGGTCCCAAATCTGGGATTAAGGGGTTTAGGGCTAGGTGTCCCGGACACCTGTCGACAACATCCAGTGAAATTTTAGGTCGCACAATTCAAATAAATAATCATAAAAATTATGGATATTAAACACATACAGTACAAGTGTCTTATATCGGTTAATATTTAAACATTTTGTTAAAAATGTTGTTAATCTAACTGCATTGTCCGATTTACAATATGTTTTAAAGCAAAAGCATGCCATACGATTGTTTAAAGGACGGCGCCCCACATCAAAATATTTTCCGACCAGTATAGGCTTCGTAATATCACAAATAGCTATTAAATATTCACTTACTTTTTGAAAATCTTCCTCTGATTTGCAATCCCAAGGGTCCCAGCTACAACATGCATGGTTGTTTTGTTAGATAAAATCCTTCTTTATATCCCAAAAAGTCTGTTTAGTTTGAGCCATCGATTTGAGTAGTCCACTCGTTCAACATGCAGAGAAAGGAATCCAAAAAGCTACCTCTAAACTTTGTTAAAACAAGTCAAAATACGTTTCTATGTAATCCTCTGGTAACCTAAACTGTAATTAAACTATAATATTTCATACAGAAAGAAGTATGTTCAATAGAAAAGTAAAATTAGCAAATGTGCGTCCTCTTCGTCTGGAACTTCAAAGTGTTTTCTATCCAATGGTACCAATTATATGCATATTGTGGCTTCTGGGCCTGAGTAACAGGCAGTTTCCTTTGGGCATGTCAGTCAGACAGGAAGTGGAGAAAAATAGACCCTAGCCTGAAGAAGTTGGGGCTCTTTTCCAAGTTTAAAACTAATAACATTAAACATTCGCCATGCTGTCAATGAGGCATGATTAGTGTTGCGTTCAAAACAACTGTTCATTCTTAACTGCGAAAATTTCAAGACGACTGGCAAGTCGGGAATAAACGAGTTCTGACTGTGAAAATAAGTTTTGAATGGTCATCCAACTCAGAAATGTAAGTCCAGCCTCTTTATAGAGCTATGACCTGAAGATCAATGACGCCATTATGATTCGACCTTGTTTTTTTCTGAGTTCCCAATGTTTTGAAAGCACCATAATTCCAGAGATTTCCAGACTTTGATGACAAAATGTACCCAGAAAGGTCCACCGCGCCACCTTCCTGTTCAAATGAGCACAGCACAACAAGGTGAGTCCAAAAATGTGTTGTATGCTGCTGCATAAAATAATGTAATATATACTGTAGCTAAGAAAGTAATACTAAGTGTATGTAGTGATGTAAGATGTTAGTAGCCCATGAGCCTCACCCTAATCATTTTGTCTATTTGTCCCACTTATTTTCACCTACTGTTCTGACTTGGGGGTGCACATATATAACCTGTTTTAGAGAAATGTAATCATCAAATATTGTAAGAGCTTTCATTGTCTGCTTATATGCCCCCTTTATTTAAATCAAATCAAATCCAATTTTATTTGTCACATACACATGGTTTGCAGATGTTAATGCGAGTGTAGCGAAATGCTTGTGCTTCTAGTTCCGACCGTGCAGTAATATCTAACAAGTAATCTAACAATTTCACAACAACTACTTTATACACACAAGTATAAAGGAATGAATAAGAATATGTACATATACATTTATGGATGAGCAATGGCCGAACGGCATAGGCAAGATGCAGTAGATGGTATAGAGTACATTATACACATATGAGATGAGTAATGTAGGGTATGCAAACATTGTATAAAGTGGCATTGTTTAAAGTGACTAGTGATACATTTATTACATCCAATTTTTTATTGTTAAAGTAGCTAGAGATTTGAGTCAGTATGTTGTCAGCAGCTACTCAATGTTAGTGATGGCTGTTTAACAGTCTGATGGCCTTGAGATAGAAGCTGTTTTTCAGTCCCTAGGTCCCAGCTTTAATTTATCCTAAGGTTCTGACTTGGTGTACAGGGAGAACCCTGTAAGAACGGCCCATGTTCTGAATTCTGTCGCTGTACATCAAAAGTGCTAAACAAATAGTTATATTGACTACGTCCGTCCTAGCTCGCTCATTAATAATGTCTTAATCGAAGTTACTATTGCCTCTTATCCGCTTGTCGTCCCCTTATGCCATAGTTTTTACATCTCAATTGTCATTTGAAACCACATTTGTTTAAGCAAGTCAGCTATATCAGCTATGGTTATTTTAAAGGCAGTAAATTAGGCTGAATGAACTGTTTCGCTGCCAGACAAGGCTTCGCTGATAGCCGGGTGTAGCAGTGGTAAGATGCTGGGACTGCTGTTGCGACAACTTTTTGTAGGCCGTTTGTGGGCACCGTTTGTCACCGTTATACTGAAATTAATGTATTGTTTAGTGTTGTGTAGTGGCTTTGCTGGCATGCATCCCACCAAGATGTGCATGCTAAAACCTCCACTGGTAGTGAGATACCCAATAGGCTGGACGATTCTCTTCTCATCACTCATCTTCAAAAAAAATATACTAAAAACTTGGAAATCCATCAATCTGCCATCATTAACACAATGGAAAAATCTAATGATTTATTAAATAGCATAGGCACCATAAAAAATGTATTGGTACAATTTAAGGCCATGTAGAAAACATGAATGCAGGCGCTAGGGATGGGGGTGTGAGCATGTCGGTCTGGGCAGAGGAGATGTAGTCGTTGTTTGTGTGCATCTGTAAGTTGTTGTTCGTGTGTGTATGTTTACATCTAGTGTAATTTTTCTTTAAAGGAATTGGTCCTTGGAGTTCGTTGGTCCTCAAGTGTGGAGTATAACCAGAGATACTGGAATATAATGACTTCTCTGGTATAATTTAGTTAACGACCTTAAATAACGTTATTGCTGGTTATGTTGGTAGCTATCTTTTGATAAAGCGAGGCAGCAGTCTAGCTAACGTTTTAGCTAATGTTAGCGTAACTAGCTCGCTAGCTACCTCATTACAACATTACAGTTATGGTGGTAGCTAACTAAGTCTGACTAACAGAGTGAACTAGGAGCAACAAACAGTAATAATGTCACTAGCCCGGATCTAATCCAATCTGGTCGGTCTGTAAAGCATTGAATTAGGGTTTCCGCTAGTTACCACAGCCACATATGTTTAATTATTGCTGGTTATGTTGGTAGCTATCTATTGATAAAGCGAGGCAGCAGGCTAGCTAACGTTTTAACTAATGTTAGCATAACTAGTTCGCTAGCTACCTACCTCAGTACAACAATGCAGTTATGGTGGTAGCCACAAATATGATGACTTGCAACTCGACTTTGACTTTAACACCAATGACTCGTGACTTGACTTGGACTTGAGCCTTATGACTCGACCTGACTTGAGGTCGGCAGGTGAATTCAGATTGAACCATTGGAAAGATGATACCCAAAATTATTATTTGTGGTTATAACATCAACTCACCCCATTCCGTACAAATGTGCGCAACCCCAACATTCAAACGAGGCTACAAAGAAAACTAATGGGACTGTAGCGACTGTGTTGACGTCAAAATTGGGGGTATGAACTAGGTTTCTATTCAAGCGTTGATCGACATGGTAATGGCTCTATAGTATTGGAAAAAAGTTGAAAAAACTGACCCTCCATTACATCATGGCGTGTCATGTCGTAACATACAGCATGCATAAAGCAACTATTTCTGTCTTACAATCTCTCTCCACCAGGTGTAGCACTTCCATCATCCTTTAAAAACAAGAAATGGACAGTGACAGGGGTAAGGGGGGATAGCTAGTCATTTTTTTCGTCATTGCATGCGATCATCATTCTCAAAGCCGCTGTTTACTTCTAAGATCACTTTAGCACCGCCCTAAAAACCCGATTCAAATTTGACATAAACCTTCAAATAGGTAGGTACACATTATATAAACTCTTTATAGTGTTTTATTTACATTTTAGAGGCGATAAGGTGATAAGTTGGACAGATCGAGTGAAAAAAAAAGCAATTTTCCCACACAACATCTCTCCTTCTCAATATCACGCATTAGTTTCGCTTTCCCACCCGCCATTTTTAAAAAGACCCGACGGGGCTCATTGCCTGCTTGAATTATGCAGAAAATGGCAGCGTTTAGGTCATGTAATTGATTTTGTTGGAAAGTGGAGAAATTGTGCTTTACAATGGTATTGACATTACAGTTGATCTGGAAGTATTACGTTTTTGGGGCGCTAAAATAAGGGCAATTGTACGAACCAAGGCGATGTACGAGTTTACGTGAGTTTACGTTACAGACTACACTGTAGTCAACAAAAAATGGATTGCAACTTGCAAAACGTGCGGGAAGAAAATGACAGATGGAGGCATAACAACTTCCAACTTTATTCGACATTTGAAGCTACAAAAAGAATGGTAAGTCACGGCTAATATAGCCGACAGCTACAGTGCCTTGCGAAAGTATTCGGCCCCCTTGAACTTTGCGACCTTTTGCCACATTTCAGGCTTCAAACATAAAGATATAAAACTGTATTTTTTTGTGAAGAATCAACAACAAGTGGGACACAATCATGAAGTGAAACGACATTTATTGGATATTTCAAACTTTTTTAACAAATCAAAAACTGAAAAATTGGGCGTGCAAAATTATTCAGCCCCCTTAAGTTAATACTTTGTAGCGCCGCCACCTTTTGCTGCGATTACAGCTGTAAGTCGCTTGGGGTATGTCTCTATCAGTTTTGCACATCGAGAGACTGACATTTTTTCCCATTCCTCCTTGCAAAACAGCTCGAGCTCAGTGAGGTTGGATGGAGAGCATTTGTGAACAGCAGTTTTCAGTTATTTCCACAGATTCTCGATTGGATTCAGGTCTGGACTTTAACTTGGCCATTCTAACACCTGGATATGTTTATTTTTTAACCATTCCATTGTAGATTTTGCTTTATGTTTTGGATCATTGTCTTGTTGGAAGACAAATCTCCGTCCCAGTCTCAGGTCTTTTGCAGACTCCATCAGGTTTTCTTCCAGAATGGTCCTGTATTTGGCTCCATCCATCTTCCCATCAATTTTAACCATCTTCCCTGTCCCTGCTGAAGAAAAGCAGGCCCAAACCATGATGCTGCCACCACCATGTTTGACAGTGGGGATGGTGTGTTCAGGGTGATGAGCTGTGTTGCTTTTACGCCAAACATAACGTTTTGCATTGTTGCCAAAACGTTCAATTTTGGTTTCATCTGACCAGAGCACCTTCTTCCACATGTTTGGTGTGTCTCCCAGGTGGCTTGTGGCAAACTTTAAACGACACTTTTTATAGATATCTTTAAGAAATGGCTTTCTTCTTGCCACTCTTCCATAAAGGCCAGATTTGTGCAATATACGACTGATTGTTGTCCTATGCACAGAGTCTCCCACCTCAGCTGTAGATCTCTGCAGTTCATCCAGAGTGATCATTGGCCTCTTGGCTGCATCTCTGATCAGTCTTCTCCTTGTATGAGCTGAAAGTTTAGAGGGACGGCCAGGTCTTGGTAGATTTGCAGTGGTCTGATACTCCTTCCATTTCAATATTATCGCTTGCACAGTGCTCCTTGGGATGTTTAAAGCTTGGGAAATCTTTTTGTATCCAAATCCGGCTTTAAACTTCTTCACAACAGTATCTCGGACCTGCCTGGTGTGTTCCTTGTTCTTCATGATGCTCTCTGCGCTTTTAACGGACCTCTGAGACTATCACAGTGCAGGTGCATTTATACGGAGACTTGATTACACACAGGTGGATTGTATTTATCATCATTAGTCATTTAGGTCAACATTGGATCATTCAGAGATCCTCACTGAACTTCTGGAGAGAGTTTGCTGCACTGAAAGTAAAGGGGCTGAATAATTTTGCACGCCCAATTTTTCAGTTTTTGATTTGTTAAAAAAGTTTGAAATATCCAATAAATGTTGTTCCACTTCATGATTGTGTCCCACTTGTTGTTGATTCTTCACAAAAAATACAGTTTTGGTCTGTATTTTGGTCAGACATTTGGTCTGACCGAAAGATGAAGGGGGTTCCTTGGTGTCACTGTGCACTGTATGGAGAAAGATGGAGAGAGGATACAGCTCAAGTCCAATCTCTTGGCCTGTGACCGCTTCAAAGGCCCACACACGGCCGAAAGAATCTGTAAGCAATTTGAGGCCATATGTGGTGAGTGCAGCATTAAAGATAAATTGGACTATATCATTAGTGACAATGTTGCCAACATGAGAAAAGCATTCACGGTGTGCTTCCCCATTGAACAAGAAGATGAAGTACTTGACGAAGATCACCTTGATGACCCAGAGCTCTGGAATGACCTAACCCTGGAAGACCAGCAAACAGTGGATGCTCCTATTGCAAAAAACAGGGCTTGCAGTGTTTTGCCCACACTCTCCAGCTGGTGGTGGGAGATGGCTTGAAAGAAACAAAAGTGATGACTTCTTCTCTTTCAAAGTTATCAAAAATCAGCTCACTGCTACATACAAGCACAACATTCAAAGAGGTGTTTGAGGCTATATTTGGGGAAAGAGGCATCCCTGCTGCTGTCAACACAAGATGGAACTCAACACTGAGACAAGTGAAGGCAGTTATCCAATGTGACCATCTTAAGCTCAGTCATGTTCTACATAAGGCTGGGCACAAGGAGTTGTTGTTCACAGTATGGGAGTGGAATAAGTTGAAGGAGTTGGTAGACATCCTGAAGCCATTTGGAGAAGCAACAGACACAGGTGGAGAAGATAGTCACAATCAGTTCTGTTGTTCCCTCGGTCCTGTCCCTGAATCAACACCTGGAGCAGCGGAAGCCTCAAGTCCATTTCCTGAGCGGCCTGGTCAGAAGTCTCCAGGCATCCCTGAACAAAAGATTTCTTGGAATCTTCATCAATGTGAAAATGGCCAGGACACAAGATGGAATCACTGCCCCCTTTTCAGATCCAGTCTACCTCAAAGCAGCTGCCTTGAATCTGGCTTTTTCTCTGATGTGGGTGGAGCACCATGTGCTGGTCAAGGAGGAGTTGGCACAAAGAGTGAAAGGTAAATATTATTGAGTTTAATGTAACTTTTTCTCATAATTTAATCCAATAATAATGTTTAAGTTTAACCCACTGCATCACCAATACTCTAATACCAGCCTTTTTGTTTCTGCTATGCTTTTACATGTTTTGTCAGAACTGATTCTGCAAGATGCTACAGGGACTGAGCAAGCTGTGCCCCTTGTTGATGAGGAAGAGTGAGAGGACCATAGTCTTGGACAAGAAGAAGGGCTGTTTGCAGCATACTGTAAGAGGCAGAAGAAAGCTGTTGGAACCACTCCAGCACTACTCCTAAGTCACTAACTTGACATATGCGAAGGACAGAATGCCCTCTTGTTCTGGGCAATGAACAGGAAGGCTCTTCCTTCACCGACTGGCCATCAGGGTCTTGGCAGTGCCTGCCTCCAGTGCTACGGTGGAGCGTGTCTTCAGCTATGGTGGCATCATACTGTGGCCTCATCATGCACAAATGACCGACAGACTTTTATCAAATTTGGTCTTTTGCAAATGCAATGCATCATAGGGCCTTGAGATAAGAGAAACATTTTTACTGTTTATGCATTACACACACACACACACACACACGTGTAGTCTCCATGTTCAAGTTTAATCTCCCATCTTTGGGATCTGTATTTTTTTCTCGGACATTCAGGCCAGTGTTCAAATTGTAGGCCTACTTGAAGTTCAGTGTCAGTTGTTTTGATGTACCTTTAAATAAATGATTGTAACTTTATGGCAGGATTGTTTCAGGTGTCTAGAGTATATCTGGAGAGAGGGAGAGAGCACTACAATATTTTATGTCCTGAATACAAAGCATTATGTTTGGGGCAAATACAACACATCACTGAGTACCACCCTTCATATTTTCAAGTATGGTGGTGGTGGCATCATGTTATTGGTATGCTTGTCATCGGCAAGGACTAGGGGAGTTTTTTTAGGATAAAAAGAAACGGAATACAGCTACAGGCAAAATCCTAGAGGAAAACCTTGTTCAGTCTGCTTTCCAACCGACACTGGGAGACAAATGCACCTTTTCAGCAGGACAATAACCTAAAACACAAGATCAAATATACACAGGGGTTGCTTACCAAGACATCAGTGAATGTTCCTGAGGGGCCTAGTTACAGTTTTGACAATCTATAATAAAAATAATAAAATGTAAAAATAATAATTTGCAAATATTGTACAAGCCAGATGTTCAAAGCTCTTAGAGACTCACACTACCGTTCAAAACTTAGAAATGTCCTTGTTTTTTAAAGAAAAGCTATTTTTTTGTTGATTAAAATAACCTCAAATTGATCAGAAATACAATGCAGACATTGTTAATGTTGTAAATGACTATTGTAGCTGGAAATGGCAGATTTTTAATGTAATATGACAGAGGAGCCTCTTAAAGAAGAAGTTACAGGTCTGTGAGAGCCAGAAATCCTGCTTGTTTGTAGGTGACCAAATACTTATTTTCCACCATAATTTGCAAATAAATTCATTAAAAATCCTACAGTGTGATTTTCTGGATTTTTTTTTCTCATTTTGTCTGTCATAATTGAACTGTACCTATGATGAAAATTACAGGCCTCTCATCTTTTTAAGTGGGAGAACTTGCACAATTGGTGGCTGTCTGAATACTTTTTTTGCCCCACTGTATATTGCATTTTTTTGACAAATCAAAATGCTTCTTTGAGCATGCACTTCATATAGGCCTATAGCCTAATATAGACTATGGATCATTTGATTGAGACCACACTAAATATAGGCGCACTTGATGTTGTGCGCCCAGCAGAGAATCAGGGATGAGTGGCAGCATCGGGCATATATTGAGCTATAACTAGTGTTGGGGTATGTTCCTTGTTGCTTGTCAATCATTGGCTTATTGGTGAAATCAGCAATCAGACAATATCTTCTTTAAGTAAATCAATCAAACCTTTCTTAATGCAATTGCAGACAGAAGTTGACAATGGAAACATAGCACGCATGTTTCAGAGTAAGTTCTGCAAAATTAAAAAGGTCAAAGTTGCTTTAATATGCTTTCAGTCAACCCCTAGTGATGTAACTGCCGACGTCAACATCTTCTACGCATGAGACCAAGCCCATGCATTTACAGTTATACAAACTTGCAGGAGAAAACAGTAGTCCAGTGTGTTCTAAGGGCTCAGCAGTAATGTTCCATTCCCGTGTGGCTTACAGTGGTATGTCTGACTTGTCTCTTATCTCTTTACTCCCCTGCAGGGTTCTGTCTATGTATCACTTTTAGCCTTGAGGCGCTTTCTCACAGACACTCTGTTATGACTACAATAACTCACACATCTCTCAGACCGTTTCTTATAAGAGACAGAGACTAGAAAAGAACTGTGGAACAGTATTAAAGCTTATAATGCATATATTGCTAATCTGTGGTCCAGGACCCTATAAATGTAGTGGGGTAGGGGTCTTATAGCCCTTCCCCTTCTATTAATACAACATAAGTATAATCAATTATTATAATCATTTGGTGCAGCCCCTATCATGACCCCAAGGTGACCCCCATCACTAGCAACTAATTCTAAAACACTGAGCAATACTGAGATGAGATGAGAGAAAAATAAACTACCTGGACTTATGGATCATCAAAGAGAATGATGCATTACACTCAGACTTATACACAAAGCCCATAGTGGTTGTGATTTTTTTTTAAAGATGAATAATCAATTTTGAGTTTGATGCAATGAATCATGTAAAAAGTAATGGAAGTAATCAAAATTGATGTTTTTTTCTTCTTCTCTCATTTTGATTTCAATTAAACCAATTGCAGGGATAGATGCCACTGCTTTTTTTCTGTAAGGGCAGACATATTGCACAGTATTCTATTTTAAAAAAATTATACCTTGATATGTGCAGATAGTATACATCCTCGTCTCCTCAAAATATTCTACCATGTAGCCAGTTATGCAGGGTTAAATGAATCTGTGGCCACCAGACAGATTGTATCAGCAATGCTAAAAAAATCACATATTAATTTCAAAATGAGAGGCTACAAGGACAAAACTCTTGATGCTGCAATGATGAAAATATCTCAAAAACCAAGAGAGGAATTACTAAAAACTCAACCAAAGAGGAAAAACAAAGCAACCGTCTTTTGCACTAAGTACACCAAGGGTTCGGAGAAAATGATGGCAGTCCTGAAAAAGCACTGGCATATTCTGCAATCAGACAACAAAAAAATTGCACACCTCTTCAAGGAACCCCCACTGGTGGTCTATAAGTGTGGTCGCAATATTAGAGATAGCTTGGTGAGATCTGACATACCCCGTGAGCCCACCCAGCCCACTTCTTCAGACACCCACATACCGGTTGAAAAATCCCTGTTAGGGGTGTCTTCTCATGCAAGACCAAGGGAGTAATCTATCTCATCACCTGTTCATGTGAAAAAGCCTACGTAGAACAAACTATTAAGACAATTAAAACAATGCATAGCTGAACACTGCAGCTCAATCAGGTGTAAGAACATTGCCTATCCAGTAGCAGCTCACTTTGTTGAAGCTACCCATCCAATCTCCCCCTCAAATACACAGGCATTGAGCATGTTGCTCTACCAAGGAGAGGAGGTAACATCGAGATCCTACTACTACAACGGGCGGCTTACTGGGTATTCTATCTAAATTTTGACCCCTAGTGGTCTGAATATTGACTTTGCTCTCAGGCCCTTCTTATGAATAATTATTCCTTTTATGAACAAGTCTTAGAAATTGATATATTCTTTCTACAGCTTATTAGCATACCCCTAATATGTTACCCATGTTGATGATGCTTTTATGCATTGAGATTGAACCAAAAGATTACATGTAACAAATATGAAATGAAATACGAAACAATTAAATATGTGAAATTGAATTAAACAATAATGTATCTTGATGCTAATATTATGCACAATATTAAATTATGTTTCTATATGATAACAACAGCCAAATATATTTAATATGCCATAAACTATTGTTTTTTTTAACAGTTTCACTAATTAATTCTAAATGATTTAATCGTTATGACACACCCCTCACTATTGTCATTGGTTGCACTAATTGCCCTGTTTGTCTTCATAACCTGGTTCAAGTATTCATGACATTACCCTGAAGAAGGCACAGTGATGCCGAAACGTTGGTTAATACCCAATAAATTACTGGGAGTTTATATATGGAGTGTGCGACTCTCTTTATTTTGATAGTTTATTCGCCGTTAGTCAGCACCTCCACACAAACGAATCTTTCTGGGTGTGTGCCAGCTCATGTTTTTAATTCCAAACGTATTGTTCACCATATGTCTGCTGCAGAGGGACAAGTGAAGGCCATGAGAAAATTAGTTTCGATCAGACTCCCTACATAAAAAGGTGGAGAACAAGATACAAAGGAAAAGTACTAGTTTTGGCGCAAAAATAAGATTGCGTTATTGTCACAATGTTATGACATATCGTCAAAAATAATATCCCGATATGTACTGTAACTGTATCGATTGTTTTTACCCATCATTATGGAGTGGGTGGAGTAGAACGTGTTGCTGGGTATTTAGACCAGAGTCCCCCATAACACCATGTATAGGATTCTACAGACCCCACTGAGTATTCCCAACACAAACTTTACATCGGCACATATAATACTTTTTTCTCTGTAAACCAATATGTATTTCACACACAGTGTAGTGCATTGTGGGCATTTATTGAACTTTGGAAATATGTTTGAAACCCCCATTTAATGCAAATGTCACTTAAAAATGAACAAGTATGAACCATTGTTGATGTTTTGACAATCCTTTTTCATAAACAATATCATGAATAAATACAGGTTAATGATACTTTTCTACTATTACGTGGGGGACTTTTATTTTTAACGTTTTCCAAAATTCCGTGAACGGATGTACTTTTCAAATGTTGCTGATGAGACGCTGGTCCAGTCTGGGACCTCAAAAACAGCTGGAATCTGGAACTGAGCCTAGAAAATAGTCGAAGACAAAACCTGGGCATTAGCTAACTGAGCTAAAAGGTATTGTAAACGAAAACAATTATTTGTTATAATATTATATATTAAGCTATATGAAATCGTGTTTGTTGAATACTTGTGTAGCTATCTGCAATCCCTCTTTTTGATGACCCGATTCGTTTCCAACTGCTCGCTAGCTAACGTTAGCTAAAATGCTAACCTGCTTGCCTTGAGATGCTGGAGTCGATGGTCATTCCACAGAATGGTGATACTTGCTCAATTAGCTAGCAGTCAGACCTTTTTTTCCCATGTCAAATGTTCACTGCCTATACTGCATGTTAATTAGCTTGCTAGTTAGGCATTTAACGTTTGATGTAACTAACGTTAGCTAGCTATTTGTTTTCCAAATGCCAGCCAGCCATCAAGCTAGCTAGCTAACTAGGGACTCCCTAAAAACACATCACTTCGTACGAAGATATTTTCTTAGCAGGTTCGGGAAATATTTTTCGCTTACTACAAGCTTCACTCCGTTGATCTACGTGGGTGGAGTGGGATTTTTGTAGTAGGAGACACCTTTTGGTAGTGTGCAACTGCAGCCTGCAATTCGGGGCGTTGCTGCATGTTCAGCAATGCCCCCCGTCGAGCATCCCATTGGTTCCTTCATGAACACCGCCCATCGAGCGCCCGCATTTGTTCCTCAATGACTGCCAAGGTGTCGCCCGACAATGACTAGGGCGACACCATGTCCTAGCTAGCTACCCCCCCTCCCTACCGAAAATTGTAATTTATTTTAGACTGGTCTAAAGTAGCATGATATGAAGGAAATGTAGTCTATTTCAAAAGAACAGAATAGCTTACTCTGAGTTGTCCTTATGTTAGGTCCTGATCTGACTTTGCCAAATAGCTGTGGGCTACTCTAGTTCATTTAGCAGACAAGATTTGCTTAGAATTCTGTGGCATTATTTTATAGCATGAAGAATGAGAAAAAAGAAGAAACCCAAACACTGCTCTTGATAGTATCACTGCTCTTTAATAAGCTTTACTTATCGTCAGTGTTTTCTAGAATACAATTGAAGGATACAATTGGACAAATCTGAATAAAATAGAAAGGATATTTTCTCCAAGCGATTTGAGGGATTGCGCACATACGGCTATTTTGTGTTGAGCGGTGAACAAAGAAATGGGTGTTGATGTGTGCTTAATTTAGAGTTAATAATGTAACTTTAGTTGTTCTACAAATGTTGGGCTATATGTTTCGATGTTTAATACATTGTAAGGCTGCATGATGCGACTCTAATGATGATTTGAAAAAAGTTGCTTGAAAGGCATGAGCTCTGCTTTGTTTTTTTTGCGCAGGCTGTACACACTTCATCAGTCACTCATTCACAAT
The DNA here is from genome assembly GCF_057628025.1 of Oncorhynchus mykiss. Classification (NCBI taxonomy): domain Eukaryota; kingdom Metazoa; phylum Chordata; class Actinopteri; order Salmoniformes; family Salmonidae; genus Oncorhynchus; species Oncorhynchus mykiss. The sequence goes on along the minus strand of NC_143027.1, from coordinate 51,343,739 downwards.
TTGACAAACACTTGATAATGCCTAGAATTTCACGGCAGCATTCCCTTTGTGTGGCCATAATGCACCCTAAAAGAATCCATGCCTTTTGCAGCCAGTGGCCGTTGTGCCCTTCTCCCTGAGTGCTGTGTGCTCGGTAGCACCTCACTAACATGGCTCTCCATCATGTGATCGGATCTTTCTCACAGGTACAAGTGAAGACAGACACATCAGGGACGCAACTGCGGGCGTCCTTATACAATTCCGGGGTGCATATTGAAGATATTGGAAGAACTTTCCACATTTACTTTTCGTCAGCCAACAAGATGAGTAGGCCTAACGGACAGCAAAAGCCCTAGCCCATGTCAATCTGTATCCCCCATAGTACAAAACTCAACCTATTCTGTGTGAGAGAAACATTTCCAAACATAGTCTGGGATAGTTGCAGGATGCGACAGGTCCTAAATTAATATAACCGCTAGCATCAAAAAACATTAATTACGCAATGTGGCTGACACAACAGATCATAATGTTTAGCTTAAAATGTTGATAAACTACAGTGCCTTGCGAAAGTATTCGGCCCCCTTGAACTTTGCAACCTTTTGCCACATTTCAGGCTTCAAACATAAAGATATAAAACTGTATTTTTTTGTGAAGAATCAACAACAAGTGGGACACAATCATGAAGTGGAACGACATTTATTGGATATTTCAAACTTTTTTAACAAATCAAAAACTGAAAAATTGGGCGTGCAAAATTATTCAGCCCCCTTAAGTTAATACTTTGTAGCGCCACCTTTTGCTGCGATTACAGCTGTAAGTCGCTTGGGGCATGTCTCTATCAGTTTTGCACATCGAGAGACTGAAATTTTTTCCCATTCCTCCTTGCAAAACAGCTCGAGCTCAGTGAGGTTGGATGGAGAGCATTTGTGAACAACAGTTTTCAGTTCTTTCCACAGATTCTCGATTGGAATCAGGTCTGGACTTTGACTTGGCCATTCTAACACCTGGATATGTTTATTTTTGAACCATTCCATTGTAGATTTTGCTTTATGTTTTGGATCATTGTCTTGTTGGAAGACAAATCTCCGTCCCAGTCTCAGGTCTTTTGCAGACTCCATCAGGTTTTCTTCCAGAATGGTCCTGTATTTGGCTCCATCCATCTTCCCATCAATTTTAACCATCTTCCCTGTCCCTGCTGAAGAAAAGCAGGCCCAAACCATGATGCTGCCACCATCATGTTTGACAGTGGGGATGGTGTGTTCAGGGTGATGAGCTGTGTTGCTTTTACGCCAAACATAACGTTTTGCATTGTTGCCAAAAAGTTCAATTTTGGTTTCATCTGACCAGAGCACCTTCTTCCACATGTTTGGTGTGTCTCCCAGGTGGCTTGTGGCAAACTTTAAACAACACTTTTTATGGATATCTTTAAGAAATGGCTTTCTTCTTGTCACTCTTCCATAAAGGCCAGATTTGTGCAATATACAACTGATTGTTGTCCTATGGACAGAGTCTCCCACCTCAGCTGTAGATCTCTGCAGTTCATCCAGAGTGATCATGGGCCTCTTGGCTGCATCTCTGATCAGTCTTCTCCTTGTATGAGCTGAAAGTTTAGAGGGACGGCCAGGTCTTGGTAGATTTGCAGTGGTCTGATACTCCTTCCATTTCAATATTATCGCTTGCACAGTGCTCCTTGGGATGTTTAAAGCTTGGGAAATCTTTTGTATCCAAATCTGGCTTTAAACTTCTTCACAACAGTATCTCGGACCTGCCTGGTGTGTTCCTTGTTCTTCATGATGCTCTCTGCGCTTTTAACGGACCTCTGAGACTATCACAGTGCAGGTGCATTTATACGGAGACTTGATTACACACAGGTGGATTGTATTTATCATCATTAGTCATTTAGGTCAACATTGGATCATTCAGAGATCCTCACTGAACTTCTGGAGAGAGTTTGCTGCACTGAAAGTAAAGGGGGCTGAATAATTTTGCACGCCCAATTTTTCTGTTTTTGATTTGTTAAAAAAGTTCATGATTGTGTCCCACTTGTTGTTGATTCTTCACAAAAAAATACAGTTTTATATCTTTATGTTTGAAGCCTGAAATGTGGCAAAAGGTTGCAAAGTTCAAGGGGGCCGAATACTTTCGCAATGCACTGTATTAGGCTATTTCTTCACATAAGCTCAGCAATGAGCACATAGCAGTAGGCTATAAGCGCAAATGTTCCATTAGTGGGAAAACACCATTCTCAAAAGTGACCGCAAATGCAATTATGCATGTAATGCTTTTATTTAGGGATGGACCAGTATGACATTTTTTGGCCGATACGGATATCTGATATTTTCCTTGCCAAAAATACCCGATAACCGATATTAACATGTTTAGCGGACTTTTAAGCATTCTAGTATAGTTGAAACACACACACTGACCAAAAAGTTATTTTGTTGGCATTAACCTAGGTCCCCATCACCAGTCAAACATAATCAAAACTTATTTATTTCACAAAACTTGCTGTGCTGTTTCGTTGTTCATTTGTTCAGTCATTTCATTCTCAACCAGGATTTCATCATACATGTCAAGCAGTGAAGTTTCAGCTCTGTCTGTCCGTGGCCTCTCTTCCTCGGTGCGCACTGTCACTGTGTCCGTTTCCATCTTGTCCAGCTGTGTATGTAACATTTCACGTAAACCCCGTTTCTTGTCTGCATCGAAGTAGCGGTCCTTGTACCTAGCATCGAGCATGGTGGCGACACAGTAAAGAGGCTCAGAGAGAAAACCACCTAATCGCTCGTTCACAGCCTCGAGTACTTTTGTAAGTTTTAACCCCACGTCTGTGTCGACAGTATTGTTGAGCAGGCGTTTCAATGCCATGAGAGGGTATCACGTCTGCTGCAGACGCTGTTGATTAGCTTATTTCTCGAGTCAGTTGTTCGAATGGCGCTAGGAGTGTGTTTATGTTTCAAACATAAACACAAGCTAGACATCGGGCCAATATTGGCATTTTTAGCTAATATCGTCCAATTCCGATATATGCTCACCAATTATATTGTGCATCCCTACTTTATGAAAGACAATTTTCCACCCCCATGCTAGTGGCTAATGCTTAGAAATGATAATCCCAGATGTTGTGTATCGCTTTGAGCCAATCAGGTTGCAGTCTGTTGTTTACCCAAGACTGAATGTAAGGCGCAACATCAGAAGGTAGCATTCCTAGACATTAGCCACTCTAGCACGGTGGTGAAAATGGTGTTTCATAAAGAAAGTATGCCAGTTTTTCTCTGCCTTCTCCCCGTTATAAAGCTAGTTAAGGAGGAATATGATGCCCCACTGGGGACACGAGTGTATTACGGGGAATGCACATTGAGCCTTGGCTTCCCAGGCTAACCCAGTTTGATTTGATTTGATTTGCTGCTTGTGTATTCATTCATATATATCAGCTAAAAATGGAATGTTATCATGTTTTGGTCACAGAGTAAAAAAGCACATGGCTAGGTTTACTGTTTGAACAGTCGTTGAGATTATATTTGGTTAGTAATGCAAAATAGGCTACTTTGATGACTAGCCCATAGATCAGATCAAGGAACCAAGCGACAACACTGCCCCTTCAGCTGCGGAAGGAATATAGTAACATACTCAGGTAGTAAGAGTATGTTGAATGCCGAAGCATATGACCCTTTACTTGACCTCAGCCTAATTCTCCTAACCTGCTACTTAAATTCTATTAACATGTTACGAAACAGTCACTTTCGGTCATAGCTGTATTGAAGTGGCATGTTTTAGGCTATTCCAGCTTGGGAACGGGACTTGGCGGTTATTACTAATTACCACAGCCACAGAATACAAATGGTCTATATTGTAAAAATGTATGAAAACAAACATGATTTTTGGTCTTAATTTAAAGTTAGGGTTAGGCATACAGTTAACAGTGTGGTTAAGGACAGGCTTAAGATCAGATTTTATGAAGCAACATTTTTGAAATAGACAGGGTTTATGACTTTATGGCTGTGGTAACTAGTGACGACCAGATTTAGCCTAGATAGCGTACTAGCCTGGGCAGCCGGTAGTGTGCGCTATAGATAGTGGAGATCCATAGCGCCCATTAGCGGCTTTCCAGGCGCCGAAGAACATGGCTGTTGTTTTACATTCTCCCAACCAGTTGTGCTATTTTTTTTTGTATTTTTTTTTTGCGTTGTGTAACTTATTTCTTAACTTATTGTGTACATAATGTTGCTGCTGGCAACATCCGCATCGAACTAAAGGCTGAACTAAAGAGCTGCCACTTTCAAGGAGCAGGAGCCTAATCCGGGCGCTAAGAAATCCCGCTATGCCCTCAGATGAGCCATCAAACAAGCAAAGCGTCAATACAGGATTAAGATTGAATCCTACTACACCGGCTCTGACGCTCGTTGGATGTGGCAGAGAACGTCGCTCAGAACCCAAAACAGCCAGAGGAATATCCGCCATTTTGGAGTCAACAAAGTTAGAAACAACACCATAAATATTCATTTACCTTTGATGATTTTCATTAGAAGGCACTCCCAGGAATCCCAGTTCGACAATAAATGACTGCTTTGTTCCATAAAGTTCCATCATTTATGTCCAAATAGTCACTTGTTGTTAGCGTGTTCAGCCCAGTCATCCATCTTCATGAGGCGCAGGCACTTCGTCCAGACAAAAACTTGAAATGTTCCATTGCAGTCCTTTAGAAACATGTCAAACGATGTATGGAATCAATCTTTAGGATGTGTTTAACATAAAACATCAATAATATTCCAACCGGAGAATTCCTTTGTCTTCAGAAAAGCACTGGAACGAGAGGTAACTCTGTCGGGAGCGAGCGTCATGAGACCAAGGCACTCTGCCAGACCACTGACTCAGAGGTCTCATGAGCCCCTCCTTTATAGTAGAATCCTCCATTCAAGTTTCTAAAGACGATTGACATCTAGTGGAAGCCATAGGAAGTGCAACTTTATCCATATCGCAATGTGTATTCGGTAGGCCAAGCTTTGAAAAACTACAAACCTCAGATGTCCCACTTCCTGGTTGGATTTTTCTCAGGTTTTCGCCTGCCACATGAGTTCTGTTATACTCACAGACATCATTCAAACAGTTTTAGAAACTTCAGAGTGTTTTCTATCCAATACTGATAATAATATGCATATGTTAGCATCTTGGACATAATAGGAGGCAGTTCACTCTGGGCACACTATTCATCCAAAAGTGAAAATGCTGCCCCCTATCCCAAAAAGGTTATTAACATCAACGGGGCTGTAGTGGAGTGGGTTGAGCGTTTTCAAGTTCCTTGCTGTCCACATCACCAACGAACTATCATGGTCCAAACATACCAAGACAGTTGTGAAGAGGGCACGACAAAACCTTTTAAATCTCAGGAGACTAAAAAGATTTGGCATGGGTCCCCAGATCCTCAAAAGGTTTTACAGCTGCACCATCGAGAGCATCCTGACCGGTTGCATCACCGCCTGGTATGGCAACTACTCGGCATCTGAACGTAAGGCGCTACAGAGGGTAGTGCGAATGGCCCAGTACAATGGCCCAGTACATTACTGGGGCCAAGCGTCCTGCCATCCAGGACCTATATAATAGGTGGTGTCAGAGAAAAGCCCATAAAATTGTCAGCGACTCCTGTCACTCAAGTCATAGACCGTTTTCTTTGCTACCGCATGGCAAGCGGTACAGGAGCGCCAAGTCTAGGACCAAGAGGCTCCTCAACAGCATCTACCCCCAAGCTATAAGACTGCTGAACAATTAATAAAATCATCACTGAACAATTTACATTGACCACCCCCTCCCTCCCTCATTGTTCATTGTCTATGCATAGTCACTTCACCCCCACCTCCATGTACAAATTACCTCAACTAACCTGATCCCGCACACTGACTCAATACCGGTGCCCCCTGTATATAACCTCATTAGTTATCCTTATTGTGTTACTTTTTTATTATTAAAAAAGCTTAACTTCTTGTTAATCCAGCTGCCAGATTTCAAAAAGGCTTTACAGCGAAAGCACACCATGCGATTATCTTAGAACAGCGCCCCGCACACAAAAGCATTTTGAAAAACAATGTCAACCAGGCAGGTGCGCCACGAAAGTCAGAAATAGAGATTGAAATAAATGCCTTAGCTTTGAAGATATTCTTCTGTTGGCACTCCAAAACGTCCCAGTTACATCACAAATGGTCCTTTTCTTCGACAAAGTCCTTCTTTATATCCCCAAAAACCCAGTTTAGCTGGCGGACTTCATTCAATAATCCACCGGTTTCCCTCATTCAAAATGCATACAAAATGAATCCCAAATGTTACCAATAAACTTCTCCAAACAAGTCAAACAACGTTTATAATCAAACCTCAGGTACCCTAATATGTAAATAAACGATCAAATTTAAGACGCATGTGACAAAGTTTGATTTGTAGCCCATTAACTAACCTAAAGTAGCAGGCATAAAATAAACGCCTGAATCTAGATCTCCTTCATACTGGTCTTGACTAGTATGTTTTCTTCTGCACTGTTCAATCGAACCAGTAAATGTAGAGGAGGAATTAAGATGTGTCACCTTGTTAATGTCCAAAAGCAGAAGTTGTGTCATAAGCTTGCTTTTCACTTCCCCTGAAAACCGGAACATCCGATTGTTGGAGACGCGCAGCCATAGCCCATAAACCTAGCTAATTATTGTTGCTAATTTGGTTAAGGAAACAAAAATATAATTGCACCTTTTATACTTATATTCAATCTGGGGTTCATATTCAGTGATCTTTTAAATTCTTGATATGTAGTGCATTCAGAAAGTATTTTTTCCACATTATCTCATATGTATTAAATAGATGTTTTTCCTTCACCAATCTTCAAACAATAACCGTAATGACAAAGCAGAAACATGTTTTTAGAAACATTTACGCATTTATATTAAAAAAAAACATATCACATTTGCATAAGTATTCAGGCCCTTTACTCAGTACTTTGTTGAAACACCTTTGGCAGCGATTACAGCCTTGAATCTTCTTGGGTATGACTCTACAAGCTTGGCACACCTGTATATGGTGTGCCATTCTTCTCTGCAGATCCTCTCCAGCTCTGTCAGGTTGGATGGGATGCGTCGCTGCACAGCTATTCTCAGGTCTCTCCAGAGATGTTCGATCGGGTTCAAGTCCGGGCTCTGGCTGGGCCACTCAAGGACATTCAGAGACTTGTCCCAAAGCCACTCCTACGTGTTCTTGGCTTTGTGCTTAAGGTCTTTGTCCTGTCCTGAGGTCCTAACCTGCTCCAGGGCGCTCTTCATCAAGGATCTCTCTGTGCATTGCTCTGTTCATCTTTCCCTCGACTAGTCTACCAGTCCCTGCCGCTGAAATACATCCCCACAGCATGATGCTGCCACCACCATGCTTCACCGTAGGGATGTTGCCAAGTTTCCTCCAGATGTGTCTCTTGACATTCAGGCCAAAGAGTTCAATCTTGGTTTCATTTATCGGACCAGAGAATCTTGTTTCTCATGGTCTGAGATTCCTTTAGGTGCCTTTTGGCAAACTCCTAGTGGGCTCACTGCGGTGGCGATCTGCGTTCTCCTTTTGGCGCATCACAGCCTGCTGAAGGTGAACACGGACAGCTTCCCATGTCTCCTCTGCGCGCCTGAACCAGTCGTCCACCGCAGGAACCTCGGTCTGACTCTGATGTCAAGGCGCCAGAACCGGCTGGTACCCCAGTACGCACTGGAAGGGAGAGAGGATAGTGGAGGAGTGGCGAAGTGAGTTCTGTGCCATCTCAGCCCAGGGCACAAAGCCGCCCACTCCCGCGGCCGGTCCTGGCAATAGGTCCGCAGATACCTTCCCACATCCTGGTTTACTCTCTCCACCTGCCCATTACGCTCGGGGTAAAACCCTGAAGTAAGGCTGATCGAGACCCCCAGACGTTCCATGAACGCCTTCCAGACCCTAGACGTGAACTGGGGACCTCGATCAGACACTATATCCTCAGGCACCCCGTAGTGCCGGAAGAGGTGCTTAAACAAGGCCTTCGCAGTCTGTAGGGCCGTAGGGAGACCGTGCAGAGGGATGAGACGACAGGACTTAGAGAAACGATCCACAACGACCAGGATCGTGGTGTTACCCTGTGAGAGTGGAAGATCGATCAGAAAATCCACCGACAGGTGCGACCAAGACCGTTGTGGAACGGGTAAGGGGTGTAGCTTACCTCTGGGCAGGTGCCTAGGAACCTTACACTGGGCGCACACCGAGCTGGAGGAAACATGAATCCTCACGTCCTTAGCCAAGGTAGACCACCAGTACCTCCCCCTCAAACAGCGCACTGTCCAACCGATCCCAGGATAATCAGAGGGTGACGTGTGGGCCCAATAGATCAACCGGTCACGAACAGCAGACGATACATACAGACGCCCAGTGGGACACTGGCAGGGAGCGAGCTCTGCACGTAACTCCTGCTCAATGTCCGTGTCCAGCTCCCACAGGCGTGGAGTATGAGAGTGGGATCCATGGGCCACTCCTCTGTGTCATACAGCCGAGACAATACGTCTGCCTTCACATTCTGGGGGCCTGGTCTGTAGTAAAGGGTAAACACAAAATGGGTGAAAAACATGGCCCACCTTGCCTGGCGAGGGATCAGTCTCCTCACCGCCCAGATGTACTCCAGATTACGGTGGTCAATCCAGATGAGAAAAGGGTGTCTAGCCCCAACAAGCCAATGTCTCCACACCTTCAAGGCCTTGATGACATCCAACAGCTCCCGGTTTCCGCGTCATAGTTTCACTCTGTTGGGCTGAACTTCTTCGAGAAGAAGGCACAGGGGCGGCGCTTCGGTGGCTTACCCGAGCCCTGAGAGAGCACAACTCCTATCCCAGCCTCGGATGCGTCCATCTCCACTATGAACGCCAAAGAGGGATCTGGATGGGCCAGCACGGAAGCCGAGGTGAACAGAGCCCTCAGGTGACTAAAAGCCCTGTCCGCCTCAACTGACTTCTGCAAGCGTACCGAGCCCCCCTTCAGCAGTGAGGTAATGGGAGCCATTACCTGACCAAAACCCTGGATGAACCTCCGGTAGTAGTTGGCAAACCCTAAGAACCGCTGCACCTCCTTTACCGTGGTTGGAGTCGGCCAATTACACACGGCTGAAATGCGGTTACTAGAGCGAGAGCCAAATCGGCATGTTCAGGGGGAATGCGCATGGTGGAGACCTGGTCTGGACTCTCCATCGTAGTAGCACCAATAGAAACCCCTAAACACCTCCCCGAGCACTCTCACGACCACCCCGTGAGAGCCCTCTGTGGCCAAGAAACAGTGGGGTTATGACAAGCTAACCAGGGTAGGCCTAGCACCACGGGAAATGCAGGAGAGTCAATAAGGAAGAGAGTAATTCTCTCCTTGTGACCCCCCCTGCGTCACCATGCACAGAGGAGCGGTGACCTCCCTAATCAACCCTGACCCTAATGGTCGACTATCTAAGGCGTGAACGGGGAAGGGCACAGCCACGGGAACAATGGGGATCCCTAAACTATGGGCGAACGCTCTATCAATAAAATTCCCAGCCGCGCCTGAATCGACGAGCCCCTTATGCTGGGAATGCGGGGAAAACTCAGGGAAAGTGACATACATATGTTTGTGTACAACAGAGGGCTCTGGGTCAGAATGGTGCCGGCTCACATGGGGTAGCACCAGAGCCAATATACTGGTTAACTATTATGCATATAGCAACAAAGGGAAAGGTGCCAATTCTACAGGACACTGAAGATTGTTTCAGAACTGCAGACAGCGACCATATCCAAAATAATATTTGATTTATTAGTGTAGCACCATTATTTTTACATAATACAACCATATACCATATATATAATTTCAGTATCACATGTCTTACAGTGATGGGCTTTGCCATCCCCGCAGCCTCCGCAATAGATTAGTCCATTGAGACAGGTGCGAATCAGACGGGTGTCTTGTGCACCATGAAAAAGTAATGATAATTGCGACTGCTTGACTAAAGAAATCTGTCGACCAACAGCCTATCGACCAATCAATCGACCAGTCAACTAAATGGGGTCAACCCTAAACACTGCACAGCTAGTCACATTACGTTGAACAGTCTAAGTGAGTCACCTAAAGGATTTAGCCTGTAGACATTGATCAGCTGTGTTGGGTGACTTTTGGATCGAGACAGTTCAAACAGCCACTCTAGGTCATAGAAACTTGGTCATCACAGATTTGCAGGAAGTGGCCTATAGTCAATAGTGTGTCCCAAATGGCATCCTATTGCCTATATAGTACCCTATGGGCCCTGTTCAAAAGTAGTGCACGCAATATGGAAAAGGGTGCTATTTAAGACACGGTCCAGATCTATAAATCACAAAGTTGTCTTTACTTAGGCTGTAAATGAATGTGGAATGCTAATATCAGGCTTTATCAAACAGGTTGCTTCTCACTAGGGTGTCAAGAATAATGCTGACTGAAGATGGATGCTCCTGAGTACTTGGATTTGGATGAGATTGACTTCACTGATGATTCAGTGGTGAGTAAAAGTCCAAAACTCAGGTTGTTCTACAGTAAATAGTTACACACCATCTGGCTATGCCAGGGGATGTAATATAGTCTATGGGGCAGTTTCCTGGACACAGATTAAACCTAATCTCCATTGAGTTTGCTTTTTAGTCCAGGACTAGTCTTAATCTGTGTCGTCTGGGGAAACCACCTCTATATGGAGTACTTTCTAGGCTACAGTTGGCTAAATTAATATTTCAATGTAATAAGCACTTATAGACAAACATGTTGATGGTCTCTTCCCTGTAAAAGTATTCTGTGACATCCTTGAAGAACATTCCAGAGCTGTCCAGAAGAAACGATGGTCAGGGAGAAGAAAGACAAGGTGTGGCTATTATTGCAAATGTATTTTTTTATATATGAATGTCTTATTATTTTGTAGCACTACAGGTAGCCTAAATGGCAGATAGAAACGTTTTTGTTTTATTTTACCATCTTTAGCCCCAGCCATCAACTGGAGCCGTGGTGTGTCGTCACATAGTGGCGGTGGAATCAAGCCGACCGGCATCGCCGACGTCCACAGCAAATTCCGGCCTGTGAAGAGGGTCTCGCCACTCAAACATCAACCGGAGACCTCTGACAACGAGAGTGACAACGAGGCTCAGGCTCACAATGGGGAAGGCAGCAGCAAAGAAGAAGCCTCAGACAAAACACCTGCAGCCTGCGAAGGCCAGGGATTTAAAGCCAAGAGCCTGGGAACCGGAGGAGCTCTTTTTGGGGAGCTGGAGCACTACGACCTGGACATGGATGAGATACTGGACGTGCCTTACATTAAATCCAGCCAACATGTCTCTACTCTTCCCAGAGTTCCCCATGACAAAAGGACGGTGGGCGGCGGTGGCAACGCCAGTGACAGGTGCCACGGCGTTAAGGCCTCAACACTTACCCACCCTGAGAGCCTTGCAAGTGTCACCCAGTACTGTATGCTTTCGCCCGTCAAATGGTCTGATATGAGGAAGTTGAAATCTCTGGACCCGGACAATCACCGGCCACCCGCTGGGGGCTATGAACACTCCACACCAGGATCACTTAGCAGTTCCTCTGCCTCAGACGTGGATAAACTTTTAGCCAACAGGGCCTACCCAGAGACACAGGCACACAAGACAGGGGCTGACACCCCTGGGAGCAGCCAGGCTATGATGTTCCCCCTCCAGGGCTGTGCTGGGTCTAGGCAGGACAGCAGTAAGACCTGGAACGGTACAAGACTGCACGGAGAGTGTGATGACGAGACCAAGAAATCCCAGAACATCATCAATATCATCCGAGAGGGGCAGATCTCTCTGTTGGTAAGTCAACAGTATGGGGGAAAGCCATAGCAATATAGTTGTAGGCTATATGAACAATACCATTTTGTATCAGCAACTCACTGAGTGTTATTCCTGGTGTTCTCTGTCCATAGCCTCACCTGGCCGCTGATAACCTGGAGCTGATCCAGGACGAGGAGGGGAACAACCTGCTCCACATCTCTGCGTCCCAGGGCCACGCTGACTGCCTGCAGCACCTCACCTCCCTCATGGGAGAGGACTGCCTCAACGAGCGCAACAACCACCAGCTTACACCTGCTGGGCTCGGGGTGAAGGTGAGTGAGGGGTTAGACGACGGGTGAGAGAGAACTTAACTTGTGGACATTGCGAGTCAACCATGTCCAATGATGTCCACCTACAATGTCAACCAAGGCAGACGTCTAGGTTTCATTCTAAATGGCACCCTATGGGCCCTAGTCTAAGGTACTGCGCTATATAGTGAAAAGGGTGCCATTTGGAACGAATGCCTACTAGAGTTGGTTGTTAGTTAAGACCTTGATATTCCTGTGGGGATAGATGACACCATGTCTCCGGCTGTGCAAGTCTGGGTTTTGGATACTTATCTGTATTTTTCTCATTTACCCTCTTTCATTCCTTGTCTTCAATAAAAGAGCATCAGGACAGTGTCTATATCAAACTGATCTACAGAATAACTTGTGCATGTTTGTGTGCGTGCAGAACGGCCATTTGGAGTGTGTGCGCTGGATGGTGAGTGAGACGGAGGCCATCGCTGAGCTAAGCTGTAGCCGAGAGCACCCCAGTCTCATCCACTACGCAGCCCGCTACGGACAGGTGAGGGAGACAGACGCACACCGTTTTATAACCCTATCATTGGGGAAATATAACTATTAGAATTAGAACTATTAGAATTTTAGCAACCATGAAATGGCGGAGCGATTTCTGCGTAGTGCATCTTTTAAGTGTGGAAATTAGAGGTCGACCGATTATAATTTTTCAACGCCGATACCGATTATTGGAGGACCAAAAAAGCCGATGCCGATTTAAATAAAATATGTAAAAGTACAACGTTTGAGTTCCTTGCTCAGAACATGAGAACATATGAAAGTTGGTGGTTTTAGGTTGTAGTTAATATAGTATTTATAGGACCATTTCTCTCTATACCATTTGTATTTAATTAACCTTTGACTATGGGATGTTCTTATAGGCACTATAGTATTGCCAGTGTAACAGTATAGCTTCCGTCCCTCTCCTCACCCCTACCTAGGCTCGAACCAGGAACACATCGACAACAGCCACACTCGAAGCAGCGTTACCCATCGCTCCACAAAAGCCGCGACCCTTGCAGAGCAAGGGGAATAACTACTCCAAGTCTCAGCGAGTGACGTTTGAAACGCTATTAGCGCACACCCAGCTAACTAGCTAGCCATTTCACATTGGTTACACCAGCCATTAGGCTGATAGGCTTGAAGTCATAAACGGCGCTGTGCTTGCGAAGAGCTGCTGGCAAAACACACGACAGTGCTGTTTGAATGAATGCTTACGAGGCTGCTGCTGCCTACCATCGCTCAGTCAGACTGCTTTATCAAATCATAGACTTAATTATAACATAATAACACACAGAAATACGAGCCTTTGGTCATTAATATGGTCGAATCCAGAAACTATCATTTCAGAAACAAAACGTTTATTTCAGTGAAATACTTAACCGTTCGGTATTTTATCTAACGGGTGGCATCCCTAAGTCTAAATATTCTTGTTACATTGCACAACCTTCAATGTTATGTCATAATTACGTAAAATTCTGGCAAATTAGTTCGCAATGAGCCAGGCTGCCCAAACTGTTGCATATACACTGACTCTGCGTGCAATGAACGCAAGAGAGATGACACAATTTCAGCTGGTTAATATTGCCTGCTAACCTGGATTTCTTTTAGCTAAATATGCAGGTTTAAAAATATTTACTTCTTTGTATTGATTTTAAGAAAGGCATTGGTGTTTATGGTTAGGTACAAGTCGTCCAACGATTGTGCTTTTTTCACAAATGCGCTTTTGTTAAATCATCCCCCAGCGTTGCATCGATTATATGCAACGCAGGACACGCTAGATAAACGAGTAATATCATCAACCATGTGTAGTTATAACTAGTGATTATGTTTGATTGATTTGTTTTTTATAAGATAAGTTTAATGCTAGCTAGCAACTTACCTTGGCTTCTACTGCATTTGTGTAACAGGCAGGCTCCTCGTGGAGTGCAATGAGAGGCAGGTGGTTAGAGCGTTGGACTAGTTAACTGTAAGGTTGCAAGATTGGATCCCCCGAGCTGACATGGTGAAAATCTGTCATTCTGCCCCTGAACAAGGCAGTTAACCCACCGTTCCTAGGCCGTCATTGAAAATAAGAATGTGTTCTTAACTGACTTGCCTAGTTAAATAAAGGTATCAAATTAAATAATTAAAAACTGCAAAATCGGCACCCAAAAATACAGATTTCCGATTGTTACGAAAACTTGAAATCAGCCCTAATTAATCGGCCATTCCGATTAATCGGTCGACCTCTAGTGTAAATATATACAGTATATTGCAGTGTGGTCACCACTGCAGCATTTCTGTTACCGCAATATCTATCCACACTTAGTATTATATAGTATGACTTTTTAATCCCATTTTCTTTAATATTTTTTAGTGTATATTTTGTCCTTTTGGATGTTCATGATCTCTCTTTTAGGAAAAGGTTCTGCTGTGGCTGCTCCAATTCATGCAAGAGCAAGCCATTTCTCTGGACGAAGTGGACCAGTACGGAAACAGTGCAGTGCATGTAGCTGCTCAGTACGGCCATCTCACTTGCATTCAGGTATGTAGCCAATGTGGCTGTTGGAAAAGCATGGCGCCTTCGAACAAGGTATGGTAGTAGGTGCTAGGCGCACCGGTTTATGTCAAGAACTGAAATGCTGCTGGGTTTTTCACACTCAACTGTTTGCCGTGTGCTTCAAGAATGTTATTTTTGAAGATATTGATTCTTTGGCTCCCCAAAGAATATATATACAGTGGGGCAAAAAAGTATTTAGTCAGCCACCAATTGTGCAAGTTCTCCCACTTTAAAAATATGTGAGAGGCCTGTAATTTTCACCATAGGCACACTTTCAACTATGACAGACAAAATGAGAAAAAAAAATCCAGAAAATCACATTGTAGGATTTTTAATGAATTTATTTGCAAATTATGGTGGAAAATAAGTATTTGGTCACCTACAAACAAGCAAGATTTCTGGCTCTCACAGACCTGTAACTTCTTCTTTAAGAGGCTCCTCTGTCCTCCACTTGTTAACTGTATTATGGTGGTGAGGGTAGGCAACAACATTTCCACCCCGATGATCATCAACACTGGTGCCCCACAAGGGTGCGTTCTGAGCCCTCTCCTGTACTCCCTGTTCACCCACGACTGTGTGGCCACGCACGCCTCCAACTCAATCATCAAGTTTGCGGACGACACAACAGTGGTAGGCTTGATTACCAACAACGACGAGACGGCCTACAGGGAGGAGGTGAGGGCCCTCGGGAGTGTGGTGTCAGGAAAATAACCTCACACTCAACGTCAACAAAACTAAGGAGATGATTGTGGACTTCAGGAAACAGCAGAGGGAACACCCCCCTATCCACATCGATGGAACAGTAGTGGAGAGGGTAGTAAGTTTTAAGTTCCTCGGCGTACACATCACAGACAAACTGAATTGGTCCACCCACACAGACAGCATCGTGAAGAAGGTGCAGCAGCGCCTCTTCAACCTCAGGAGGCTGAAGAAATTCGGCTTGTCACCAGAAGCACTCACAAACTTCTATCACCGCCTGGTACGGCAACTGCTCCGCCCACAACCGTAAGGCTCTCCAGAGGGTAGTGAGGTCTGCACAACGCATCACCGGGGGCAAACTACCTGCCCTCCAGGACACCTACACCACCCGATGTCACAGGAAGGCCATAAAGACCATCAAGGACAACAACCACCCGAGCCACTGCCTGTTCACCCCGCTATCATCCAGAAGGCGAGGTCAGTACAGGTGCATCAAAGCTGGGACCGAGAGACTGAAAAACAGCTTCTATCTCAAGGCCATCAGACTGTTAAACAGCCACCACTAACATTGAGTGGCTGCTGCCAACACACTGACTCAACTTCAGCCACTTTAATAATGGGAATTGATGGGAAATTATGTAAAATATATCACTAGCCACTTTAAACAATGCTACCTAATATGTTTACATACCCTACATTATTCATCTCATATGTATATGTATATACTGTACTCTATATCATCTACTGCATCTTTATGTAATACATGTATCACTAGCCACTTTAACTATGCCACTTTGTTTACATACTCATCTCATATGTATATATTGCACTCAATACCATCTACTGTATCTTGCCTATGCCGCTCTGTACCATCACTCATTCATATATCTTTATGTACATATTCTTTATCCCCTTACACTTGTGTCTTTAAGGTAGTAGTTTTGGAATTGTTAGCTAGATTACTTGTTGGTTATTACTGCATTGTCGGAACTAGAAGCACAAGCATTTCGCTACACTCGCATTAACATCTGCTAACCATGTGTATGTGACAAATAAAATGTGATTTGATTTATTAATGGCACCTATTTGAACTTGTTATCAGTATAAAAGACACCTGTCCACAACCTCAAACAGTCACACTCCAAACTCCACTATGGCCAAGACCAAAGAGCTGTCAAAGGACACCAGAAACAAAATTGTAGACCTGCACCAGGCTGGGAAGACTGAATCTGCAATAGGTAAGCAGCTTGGTTTGAAGAAATCAACTGTGGGAGCAATTATTAGGAAATGGAAGACATACAAGACCACTGATAATCTCCCTCGATCTGGGGCTCCATGCAAGATCTCACCCCGTGGGGTCAAAATGATCACAAGAACGGTGAGCAAAAATCCCAGAACCACACGAGGGGACCTAGTGAATGACCTGCAGAGAGCTGGGACCAAAGTAACAAAGCCTACCATCACTAACACACTACGCCGCTAGGGACTCAAATCCTGCAGTGCCAGACGTGTCCCCCTGCTTAAGCCAGTACATGTCCAGGCCCGTCTGAAGTTTGCTAGAGGGCATTTGGATGATCCAGAAGAAGATTGGGAGAATGTCATATGGTCAGATGAAACCAAAATATAACTTTTTGGTAAAAACTCAACTCGTCGTGTTTGGAGGACAAAGAATGCTGAGTTGCATCCAAAGAACACCATACCTACTGTGAAGCATGGGGGTGGAAACATCATGCTTTGGGGCTGTTTTTCTGCAAAGGGACCAGGACGACTGATCTGTGTAAAGGAAAGAATGAATGGGGCCATGTATCATGAGATTTTGAGTGAAAACCTCCTTCCATCAGCAAGGGCATTGAAGATGAAACGTGGCTGGGTCTTTCAGCATGACAATGATCCCAAACACACCGCCCGGGCAACGAAGGAGTGGCTTCGTAAGAAGCATTTCAAGGTCCTGGAGTGGCCTAGCCAGTCTCCAGATCTCAACCCCATAGAAAATATTTGGAGGGAGTTAAAAGTCCTTGTTGCCCAGCAACAGCTCCAAAACACTGCTCTAGAGGAGATCTGAATGGAGGAATGGGCCAAAATACCAGCAACAGCGTGTGAAAACATTGTGAAGACATACAGAAAACGTTTGACCTCTGTCATTGCCAACAAAGGGTATATAACAAAGTATTGAGAAACTTTTGTTATTGACCAAATACTTATTTTCCACCATAATTTTCAAATAAATTCATTAAAAATCCTACAATGTGATTTTCTGGATTTTTTTTCTCATTTTGTCTGGCATAGTTGAAGTGTACCTATGATGAAAATTACAGGCCTCTCTCATCTTTTTAAGTGGGAGAACTTGCACAATTGGTGGCTGACTAAATACTTTTTTTGCCCCACTGTATACATACTGAACAGAAATAGAAATGCAACATGCAACAATTTCAAAGATTTTACTGAGTAAGAAATGTATCCACTAGCCATTGTCTATGGATTTCACATGACTGGGCAGGGTAGCACAGCCATATTGGTGGGCCTGGGAGGGCATAGGCCAGGAGATGCTAAATATATTGATGTTAATTCATGTTCAATTACCGTGAGACCGGAAGTTATTTGCTTGACAATCACCGGCTGATAACATTTTGTGACTGCCGTAATGTCGTTATTAAAGATTGAAAAAAGCAAGGGGCCTAAACAGCTACTCTGGGGAATTCCTGATTATATCTGGATTATGTTCCATTAAAGAACAACCTCTGTGTTCTGTTAGTCAAGTAACTCTTTATCCACATTATAGCAGGGGGTGTAAAGCAATAACACATACGTTTTTCCAGTAGCAGAATGATCGATAATGTTAACAACATGTCAACACCTCTAACAAGACAGCACCCACAATCATTTTATCAATTTCTCTCAGCCAATCATCAGTCATTTGTGTAAGTGCTGTGCTTGTTGCGTGTCCTTCCCTATAAGTGTGCTGAAAGTCTGTTGTCAATTTGTGTACGGTGAAATAGCATTGTATCTGGTCAAACACAATTTTTTCAAGAAGTTTACTAAGGGTTGGTAACAGGCTGATTGGTCAGCTATTTGAGCCAGTAAAGGGGGCTTTACTATTCTTGGGTAGCAGAATGACTTTAGCTTCCCTCCAAGCCTGAGGGAACACATTTTCTAGTAGGCTTAAATTAAAGATGTGGCAATATCGTCAGCTATGATCCTCAGTAATTTTCCATCCAGATTGTCAGACACCGGTGGCTTGTCATTGTTGATGGACAACAATACTTTTTTTACCTCTTCCACAATGACTTTATGGAGTTCAAAAATACAATTCTTGTCTTTCATAATTTGGTCTGATATACTCGGATGTGTAGTGGTCAGCATTTGTTGCTGGTATGTCATCCCCAAGTTTGCTTATCTTGCCAATGAAAAAGTAATTAAAGTAGTTGGCAATATCAGTGGGCTTTGTGATGAATGAGCCATCTGATTCAATGATGGTGCCGAGTTGGCTTTTTTTTTTTTTTTTTCATTTAAGGTGCCCCAAAGCTTTTTACTATCATTTTTTTTATATAATTTTTCTTTGTTTCATAAGTTTATTTTTTATTTACTTTAGTCACATGATTTCTTAATTTGTAGTACATTTGCCAACCAGACTTATTTGCCATACTTTTGCCTCATCCCTCTCAACCATACATTTTTTTAATTCCTCTTTGGTCCAAGAGGATCAAACAGTTTTTACAGTCATTTTATTACTGGATGCATGCTTATTAGTAACTGGAATAAGCAATGTTGTAAATGTGTCAAGTGCAGCGTCTGGTTGTTCCTGGCTTGCTGAATCAACAGCAGGAAACAAATCAGGAGTTATATATCCGCTCATTCTATTGTGCCCTTGTCTATTAAAGAGAGGATCTGGACTTTAGACTGTGCTTTTACAAAATAGAATGAGGATGCGGGGCCGGCTGTTGATTCAGCAAGCCAGACGTATCAAAGTACGGTCGGTGACCACATGAACTATGTTTCAGAGAGACAAGCTGGGCCTAGGAAACATTGAAAACACTGTTTTACTTTGTTTCTGCACTTCTATGTACGCTAGATAATACAGATTTCATTTGCATGTTTTGTTGTTAAACTAAGTTGTTTTAGAGGAAGAATACTGGACGATAAGGACATTTGTAAATGTACTTTTTGGATGTTTGCCCATCCGTTTGCACTAAATGCTTTCTGTACCATTTTCTTGAACAGCTATTCATTATTCTGGTAAGGATTCAATGCCATTTCAGACACTACTAACAGCCGATAGGTCTTTGTTTGGAGCTCCTACTACATGAACTGACAAAGCAGCATGTCTTTCTTTCCTCAGACCCTGGTGGAGTACGGCTCCAACGTCACCGTGCAGAACCAGGGCGGCGAGAGGCCTTCCCAGAGCGCCGAACGGCAGGGCCACACCACCTGCGCCCGCTACCTGGTGGTGGTGGAGACGTGCATGTCGCTGGCCTCCCAGGTGGTCAAGCTCACCAAGCAGCTCAACGAGTGAGTGGGAGGTTCCTGTCTGACTCTTTTGATCTGTCCCAAAAAGCATCCTATTGCATACATAGTGCACTACTTTTGACCAGAGGCCTATGGGTCCTGGTCAAAAGGAGTTCCCTATATAGGGAGCAGGGTGTTATTCAGGATGCGGCCTTTAACTCACCTCAGATTACTTGTTTTCTGAAATTATTCCCTATATAGTACTATTAGCAGAGTTCTGGATTTGAGTCACATGACTTGGACTCGAGTCTTGAGACTCGACTTAATAGAAAAGAAAATAACTTAATACTTGATTTGGACTCTCAGACTTGAGACTGATGACTTGAAATTATCCGGCCAGGTTTTGTAACATTTTGTCACTCATTGTGGCACAGAGTCTCCGTGGATCACTCTCCATGCAGTCAGAGACAGTAGCCACAGCATCACCTTAGCAAAAAAGGCAACAGATTGGCTAGTGAAATTCACACTCAACCCTCACCCTCAACACAGGTCAGGTAAGCTAGCGAACAGATTGCTGATTTGCTGTACAGGTGCAGCGCAAACATGAAATGGTAGTGAGAGAGGATTGCCATAATAAATAAATATGCATCTCCCCAAAAAATTGGTGATCAAGAATATTAACTGCCGACAGCCTAGTGGTGAAGAACGTTGGGCCAGTAACAGAAAGGCTGTTGGTTCGAGTCCTCGAGCTGACTAGGTGAAAAATCTGTCTGCCCTTGAGCAAGGCACTTAACCCAAATTGCTCCTGTAAGTCGCTCTGGATAAGTGCATCTGTTAAGTAATTAAAATGTAAATGAAAGTTCACCAGCAATGGGGCATCAAGGAACAATTAATAGCATAGGCTTACTGGTCTTTTGGTATGTCAAAATTGCTTAAAATGTATAGTTTACTTATGAATCTTGCATTTGGAATTTGATGTTAAAATTCATTATTACTGTGGCGCAATTCTCGCCAGTGTAGAGAGCTTTGTTTTCTTGTTGAAATGGTTGCTGTTACTTTCACATGTTTTAAATGCATACATGGTAAATCTATATTTAATCTAATCCGACAATAATTGCTAGCGTTTCATCATTCCATGCCCGTACTGTTTATTGCAACACTTGGACTTTTCTGTTTGATACGATACATTTTAATTTAACATTTCTTACACTCTGAGGCGGCGCAAGGTTTATTGTTCACATGAGCGTTTGTGAGACTCATGTGGTGGAAGTTCTGTTTCTTTAATTCAATGTATCGTTTCTCATATTTCCCTGTTTATGTCGGAGTTCCGTGTGTCTGTGTCCTATGTCTCTGTCATTCTGGTTGCGCCCACCTCAGTGCCTATTCTAGGCTACGTGGACTGTGTGCCACACTTTGGAGTCAGTACGTTGCACAAGAGAGAATTATTGTTCCATGTATGAATGTTGATGAAATATTATTAATAATCAATAAGTCTGATGAAGACGTATGTACCATTGTTACAACACTTGTTACTCGAATAATAGGGACTTGGTCTCACCTCTGGCTATCAGTGCACTTCGTCTCTGGTCAGAAGTAGTGCACTACATGGGGAATAGGGTGCCATTTGGGATGCACATAAACCTAGTCTTTACACCAATGTGGATAAAAATAAATAATAATTTCTTTAAAAGGGTGTAATAACCGCAGTATTTCAGAAAATGTACATTTTTAGCATGCAAACTTCTTCTATACAGCGTTTTGGAAATGGAGATGCACTGAGGATTTTTTGGAGGTTAATTTTTATGAATCAATGTTTTAAAAATGAAGATTTCCTTAGCTGGTTAATTTACCTTGAATGCATGTCAGTGTTATCATTATATATTGTTCCAAAAAATTTCAGACAAGCAACAAAGACGAATGCTCTACAGAATCAAGTTCAGCTACACCTGGATCCCTTAAAAGCAGAGGGAACTTTGCCACGATCGCCCAGGTCTGATCTTCCACCACATACTGTACTGTACACCATTCACCGTCTACACATTGATTACAAGCACGTACATGTAAATTAAATATTTCCAAATCAGTAATTTCTGTCTTTTTGATGATCAGCTCCCATGTCCCGTCTGTGGAGGCGTGGCCTGAGATGACCCTGACCGCAGAGGGGACCCCCGGGGATGGCCACTGGATCCTGAGGCAGAGGAGCGTCGACTCAGACACCGTCCTGCGCCAACTACTGGGTAAAGACATCTCAGACAAGGTGTGCACCAAGGAGAAGCTGTCCCTGGAGTTCCAGGAGGGCTCCAAAGCGGGGCCTCCTAGTCTGAACGGGGCCAACCCTGGGCCCCTGCGCAGGATGGGGGTGGTGGAAAGACGGGAGCTGAAGCTGGCCAGACTCAAGCAGATCATGCAGCGCTCTCTCAGCGAGTCCGACTCGGACACCTACCCCCCTGAAGAGGCCAAACATGGCCCCCCCCCAGGGGTGCGCCTAGAGAGACCCAGCCACCTGCCCATTGCAGAGAGCGAGGAACCTGTCGGCAGCCTGCATCTGGGCATGAAGAAGCACACATCGACCACTGAGCACAAGTCAGCTTTCGTCCTCAGCACCTCCAAGTCCATGGATGGATACCCCTCGCCCACATCGGACAAAAGCGAGCTTGACGCTGACGGGAAACCGGAGGCCGGTGGAGATTTCCCCGACTACAACAATGGACAAAAGATCACGACGAGCCCCAAAAGTGCACTCAAATCGCCTACCTCTCGAAGGAAGACCTCCCAGAACCTGAAACTGAGGGTGACCTTTGATGAGCAGGTGGTTCACAAGACGGGGCCACCAGAGAGTGAGCCGCCCAAGGGTTCCCACAGTAAAGAAGGAGCCGGAGGTAGGACTCCCACAGGGTCTGAGACGGTGAAGCGCCCGTTCGGGACATTCCGCTCCCTAATGGAATCGCTGAGTGGAAATCAGAACAGCAACAATAATAATGTCCAATCGTCTCCCTCTGTCAAACAGTCAAGCTGTGGTGTGTCCCAGGGCTCGCCTGGCAGGAAAACTGAGGTTAAAACCAGTCCATGTGGGCACTCCAAGGGCAAGAGCAAAGCTAGTGCTGTTTAGGGGCCTTTGTTTGCTTTTTTAAAGGACACAATAAAAAGTATTGTACTTTCTCTCACAGTATTTGATCAACTTGACAATTTATCTGTAACTGAAGTGTCCTCTGAAGTATCCAATACAATTGTATTAGAGTATGTATACTTATGCACACACAGTTATACCATTGGTAAAACAATCTGTGGTTTTTCTCATGCACTTAATGTGCACTAGCACAAAGCGTATACACTGAATTAAAAATATAAACGCAACATGCAACAATTTCAAAGATTTTACTGAGTTACTGTTCTTATAAGGAAATCACTCAATTGAAATGAATTCATTTGGCACTAATCTATGAATTTCACATGACTGGGAATAGAGATATGCATCTGTTGGTCACGGATACCTTTAAAAAAAGGGTAGGGGCGTGGATCTGGTTTAACCACAATTTGCCTCATGCAGTGTGACATCTCCTTCACATAGAGTTGATCAGGCAGTTGATTGTAGCCTGTGGAATGTTGTCCAACTCCTCTTCAATGGCTGTGCGAAGTTGCTGGAAATTGGCGGGACATGGAACATGCTGTCGATCCAGTGCAT
Organism: Oncorhynchus mykiss; assembly: GCF_057628025.1. Lineage (NCBI taxonomy): Eukaryota > Metazoa > Chordata > Actinopteri > Salmoniformes > Salmonidae > Oncorhynchus > Oncorhynchus mykiss. The sequence continues at coordinate 51,320,261 of NC_143027.1, read as the reverse complement.
CCGAAACATGCTAAATGGGTGACATGTCTGGTGAGTATGCAGACCATGGAAGAACTGGGACAGCTTCCAGGAATTGTGTACAGACCCTTGCGACATGGGGCTGTTCATTATCATGCTGAAACATGAGGTGATGGCAGTGGATGAATGGCACGACAATGGGCCTCAGAATCTCGTCACGGTATCTGCATTCAACTGCCATCGATAAAATGCAGTTGTGTTCATTGTCCTTATCTTATGCCTGCCCATATAATAACCCCACCTCAACCATGGTGCACTGTTCACAACGTTGACATCAGCAAAACGCTCGCACACACAACACCATGCACAGCTGAAACCGGGATTCATCCGTGAAGAGCACACATCTCCAGCTTGCCAGTGGCCATCGAAGTTGAGCATGTGCTCACTGAAGTCGGTTACGACACCAAACTGCAGTCCGGTCAAGTCCCTAGTGAGGATGAGCATGCAGATGAGCTTCCCTGAGACGGTTTCTGACAGTTTGTGCTGAAACTCTTTAGTTGTGGGCTCCTGAGTGGCACAGTGGTCTAAGGCACTGCATCTCAGTGCTAGAGGTGTCACTACAGACCCTGTTTCAATTCCAGGCTGTATCAAAACAGGCCGTGATTGGGAGTTCCATAGGGCGGCGCACAATTGTCCCAGCGCCGTTCTGGTTAGGGTTTGGCATGGGTAGGTCGTCATTGTAAATAAGAATTTGTTCTTAACTGACTTGCCTAGTTAAGTAATGGTTAAATAAAAAACATCTGCTGCCGGGGTGGCTGATCTCAGATGATCCCACAGGTGAAGAAGCCGAACATGAAGGTCCTTGGCTGGCATGGTTACACATGGTCTGTGTTTGTGAGGCGTACTGACAAATTCTCTAAAAAGACGTCAGAGGCGCCTTATGGTAAATAAATGAACAGTAAATTGTCAGGGAACAGCTCTAGTGGACATTCCTGCTTGCCAATTGTACGCTCCCTCAGAACTTGAAACATCTGTGGCATTGTGTTGCGTGACAACTGCGCATTTTAGTGAACTTTTGTCCCCAGCACAAGGTGCACCTGTGTAATGATCATGCTGTTTAATCAGCTTCTTGATATGCCTCCCCTGTAAGGTAGATGGATTATCTTGGCAAAGGGGAAATGCTCACTAACAAGGATGTAAACAAATTTGTGCTTTTTTTCTTCTTTTTTTTTAGAAATAAGCTTTTTGTGCATATGGAACATTTCTGGGATCTTTTATTTCAGCTGATGAAACATGAGACCAACACTACATTTTGCGTTTATGTTTTAGTTCAGTGTATTTGCAACCACTGTATATATTTAAAGCTTCCTTCACATCACTTCTAGTAATTCGTAGTTTCATTATCTATGCAGTGGTTGGTTATTGCCAATATTTGAGTTCCTGTCTGTATCAGTGACATGTATTGATGAGAGGTTTGAATGCAGTGATTTAATATAACCACACTTTGAGAATGAGGACACGTGTCCTTTTCTAATTATGATAGCATTGTTAGGGCTCTGGTGGAATATAAATGGTTGATCATGTTTTTTGTTCTTATCTTTGGTGTAACACACATTTGACAAAATGTCAAACGATGAATTTGACACTTCCTTCAGTACAAATGCAATAGTTGCTCTAGTCTATGTGCGGTGTTAAACCTAAAGTGTATTTTACATTTTGTAAATGAGTTGTTAGGTTTTGTATGCACAAAGACGGAATTAACCAAATGTTGATGATGCTTTGCGCCCTCCCACTAGTTACGACAAACTCTGAGCTGAAATAAACCATTACTTGTCTTCTGTCTCCTGTTTGTCTGTATGATTCTGTGGATTCAAAACAAGTCTGAAATTGTTACGGTTTGAAACATTACCTGGGTCATTCTCAGATGTTAGTCCAAATGCAGTCATGAGTCAGTATTGGCTCACCACAATCCATAATCAAGATACAATGCCATCATGATGAGGTAATACAGAGTTATTACACATGTAATGTAAGTTGTGTCCCCCCCAAGTATTCAATTCGAGTAACTTGATTTTCCTGTGCAGGGAATGTCTTGTGGGGTGTGGTTCATAAAACAAAAATACAGTACATACAGGAACAGGAAATAAAGGAGTCCATTAAATTGAGCCCATTCAATCATTTCTTAGCAAGCATAGTTAAAGATGACTACTCCACGTTAAGGAGCCTGACAGGTTGGCAATTTTTTTTTAGATACAACACATTGGGTTTATGCTGTTTTTTTAAACCCAATTCAACCAATAGATAGGCTGTATCAAAGTGTAATATGTCATTGGTTCGTTCTATTGAGATAGATCATTGAGACTGATGGGTTTAAATAAGATCATATATTTTTCATGGGGTGACACTTAAGACAATCTTTCAATATGCTTTGTTCAGACCTCAAAATGTATGTTAAAAACAAGAATAATGTCAGCTTGTTGTTATAGCCACTATACATGTTGTGGCTTCATGCTATCAGAAACACATTACTGTAACGTTATACGTCCACAATATGAAACATTTTCCATAGGTACACAATTAGCCTAACAATAATTCACAGATGTGAGTAGTGTCAATTGAATACATCCATAAAATGCATCAGTTTGGGAATCGGTTGAGAGACATTTTCATTTTATACCACAGGAGCAGATCGCAGTTCATGTTCCAAAAAACGAGCAATTTTTTGGTGAAGTTAAACTGACAAATTAGACCTCATTTATTGGACAACAGTTTGAGTCAATATCCCAGGGAGCCATTCCACACCTTTGAAGACCCAGGGAGTTTAATTGGGTGATGGTGTGAGAGGAAACGTTTAAGCATGGGGCGCCAGGCCTGGTGTGCAACATGAAAATGGAGGAGACAAGCACTTGATTTGACAAGGGGAGTCATATATAGATTTTTGTGTCCATTGTTTTGGCTTATTTGTGTGTGCTTTACTCAGTCAATCAAATATAATTGACACCACTGGGCTCTGTTGTTTCTGGGATGACAGCAGTAAATGCCAGTGGAAAAAAACGCTAGGAGGAAACTTCTCCCTGTGAAGGATGGGAAAAGGTTTCTGCCTGGCCTGTGACAATCTTTCACCCGTCAACAGCATTAATTGATGTAATGGCAGAGATGATGGATACTAATAAATGCAACCTTTGAAAAAAGGTAATTGTATTGCTCACATGCATGCTGGTTGAACCTGGGAGCCGGTAAACAATGATACATCACAAAAGCCCCACGTATTATTTTGTTCATGGCATAGGAACAACTTGAAAAGCACATTTTTGTAAGACACAGTTTTGTACATACACAAGCAAACACATTTGCATGTAAATAGATTGTAAAACAAATAATGAAAGTATCCAGCATTCACTCGTTGTATTGCATGGAGTTTGTTATTTTATAGATTTGCTCACAATAAGACATTTGCAACTTAATATCGTATATGGTTAGTCATTGTTGCATTATATTAAGATAGCAAATGGCCATCTACTCATTCAGAGAAATGCTTGGCATCCAGTAGGGTAGATTGTTCCTTCCACAGTGTACCAGAAGAGGGAAGCATTGCTGTTCAAGTTGCACCACATGCAAAAAGACCAAATAACAGCAGCATTCATTCTCTTAGTACTGTTTTACATCTTGTAACTCACAAACCAAAGCCATTTTGTTTATCTCAACATTTATTTTCTGATATTATTTACCTGTGCTGTCAAAAGCTGTCATCTTTATCCAGCAATGAACAGGTAGTCTTTAAAAGCAATTTTATTCTTACTTAAAGACATTTTGAGAATGAAAAATTAGGTGGAACCTGAAAGTCCAGTGATTTTCAATCAGGCTCCAAAAGTCTTAGGCCACATGGACGAATTGTCTGTTGGTATATTGAAGTCATTAAATAAGGGTTATCCACAAAGAAAAGGAGTTAGGTCTTGTCTCTGTGCCGTATTAAACATATACCCGGTATATTGCTATAGTATAGTATGTTTAAAGTAATTCTACACTCAAAACGTTAATGCAATCCTCCCAAAAATTTGCATGCCAGCAGTCAAGTTTTCAATATAGAGCATGTTCATAACAGAGCAAAAACTCTTATGATGATGCAAACTCATTAAAACCTCCAAATGTATAATTTATGTATGCTAAAAACATTAAGTGATTGGTAATAACGTAATAATCATAACTATTTTAATATACATAACCAGAGAGTAAGAAAACATAATTTGCAAATAAAAATATATTTTTTTCATATTCATGGAAGAAAGAATAATGGCTATTTGGTTTTTAAGCGAGTGCTATTTTGGAATTAGAAAGCAGCACCATTCACACTCCGTATTTGGACTGGAATGCTTGGGTTTTTAAGTTATTCCTGATGGACCCCTTATAAACATACCACACATTACATAGTGTATATTTGACTTATGTGGGCATGAGACTGGTATGCATCAAATGTGTTTTAGAAATACACTGCAAAACAGGGGTCATCTGGCAGATGTATATTACAACTACTATTTAACTGTCTGAAAATACCTCATGAGCACATCCTGAAATTGTAATGTCAACTTTTTGATTTGCATTAGTGAGGAGGAAATAGATAATAGAGAATGTTATCTTTCCCTTTTTTACAGCATTAATAATGATGCTTGTTTGTAGAGCACCTTGTAAATCATAACAACATGAAGTCTGTCAACACAGCCACTAGAGACAGGCAGCTCATTGTTAATCCCTAGTCCCCGGAGATGGCTCCAGACCAAACATGGGCCTGTCCCAAATGGCACCCTAGGCTATTCCCTATATAGTGCAGTACTTTAGACTAGAGCTCTATGGGTCCTGGTCAAAATTAGTGCGCTACACAGGGAATAGGGTGCCATTTAGGACACATCCCATAATAGTAAAACACTCTATTTAACATCTCAAAGGGGCAATCCAGAATTTGAAAAACAACAAAGCGGTGACCTCACCCCTTGATTTGGTAAACAGCTGTGGGATGAGGCTGAAGAAATGTAACCACTCTCAAATTTTTAAACAGAGCTATTGAAGCAAGGACTAACCATCCATGAGAATTATAGTTTTAGCCATGCTTTAAGTTTGTTTATAATCACATTGCTTACAAATGATGCAGTAAAACAATCTTATATTTTAGGTTCTGATGGCGAACGACAGTTGAACTGAGCTCATGAGGCGTTTATAAATTATATTCTTCAAGAATCAATGGCTGTATATCATTAATTTATGCGTCCAAAAATGTATCTACCAATCCCAGATTGCTCCTTTAATAACAGTCACACATAAGAGGAGAAGAGGGCAAATAATGGTCACCCAACGAATTAAAGATTGAAATGTGAAAATAGCATCAGTAGAAGATCATGATAAACAAATGGGTTTTTATTGCAGTTTACATATTTTGGAAGTTGCAACATATGCTACCCATTTTCCCTTTGGAAGAGAGAGAGAGAGGAAAACATTTTATGTACGTACAGTACAGTGTTGCAGCACAGTATGAAGTCAAGTATGTGTTGAAATATGTGTGTAGTGGGCATCCCTTGAATTATGTAATGATAATCTCTCATGGACATATCTACGTAAACATAACTGGTACCGGTAGAATATGTTGGGAAGGAATGGGATGCGTGGGATAACGAGCAGCAGCAGTTCCGGTGTTTGAATTTTTCAGCACTGGTTATTTGGACAAATTACGGTTTTGCAGGTGTTAGCATCTTTCGAATTTCGGAAGCGGATGGGACATTCGGCCCCTAAACAAAGAGATAGGGTGGAGCTCTTTGTTCTGGTTTCACTCCTTGTTCTAGCATCTCTTCTCTTAACATATGGACCTGTAACTTAATCGGGCAGCTGACCAATTACGGAGACTTTAAGGGTTTAACCGAGATTACTGTAATGATAACAATAGATTGGATTTATTTTGTGTATTTACGTGTTTAGTACTTTACTTTGTAATGGGGAATTTACCTCATCCACCACCAATGGTGTGCATACCTGGTTGATACAACTGTGCACAGCTGCCATTGGAGAGAATAGAGAAAACAATAGCTGCTGTCATATTCAGAGAGATTGTCAAATTATTCCTTATAGATGGTACCTATGTCTGTCAGTCCACTGAGTGTCCGTACAGAGTGGTGTTCTTGTACTGCTAGAAATTACCCTTGACCTGCTGTCAGGCTGCTTGCCTGCCTGAGAACTCCTTCTCAAACAAGTAGCTGACAGGTATTCTGGAAACAATACAACTCAATCTTAAAAAATATATTTCCCAAAAACTTCTGTAGCTGTTTTTATCTCAACGTCCTTTCTTACTCTAATACTTTCCCATTCCAATTGTAAAAAATAAAACGTTTTTCAGCAAAAGTCTATTTCTCAAGCAAGAATTTTTGCTAGGACTGTCTGGGAGTGGTCTGAGTGAGGAGCCTAATTGGAGGGGCCAAATGGGAGGGATATGTAACCTGAAAACGATGGTGTTATTGGCAGAGGTTTCGAATTCTCTTTGTTATTGGTCTATGAACTTATACTGCCTGGGGATGTCACCCAGCAAGTCAAAACTCCACACATGCCAAACCTACAGGATTAGAAGGTCCTGTGTAAATTATATTTTCAACCAGCAACTATCAGGAAATAACACTGATCACATTTTTCACACATTTAGTGTTAGTTACATGTATAGGATACAAATCACAGGAAAAACCAATTTGATTGCACTGGGCCTTTAAAGAGTACTTCTGTCATCTATCCTATGCTGTCTGTCTGTCTCACTTTGTGTTGCAAGCCACTTTATTCACCCAAATGCTTTTCTATGTTGTCATTTCATGAAAGCAGTTCCAGTTAGGACAACTCTTCCCACTGACTCAATCTGCAGTGTGTACAGATTCCTCACATTACCATTTCCTGAAAGACACACATTTCTTGAAATTTCTAATGTAAAAGTTATGAAAGAACAAAGCATGACTAATTGTATACTTTCTGGGCTGTTTTCCCAGACACCGATTAAGACTAGTCCTGGAATGCACTTTCAATGAAGATTCTCCATCGAAAATGATTTTTATTCCAGGACTATAGGCTTAACTTGGGTCTAGGACATCAGCTCCAGTAGTTTTACAAATTATATCCTTTGTAGTGGACTTCAAGTACAGTGCAGTCTTGAGGTCCTGCAATACTGAGTTTTATAAAACATTATCATGCTTACGAACAGAAAGAAAAAGCTTACTCCATTACTGGGCATCCTTTACCATAACCAGGAGTTATATTGACGGAGGAAAGGTGACGGTTCCACCACCTTCTATTTCTGAAAACTATTATGAAAGAGAGTTATTTGCTGCCTAAAGCCTACCAGTGTTTCCCAAATGGATCAGTCAGGAGCCAGCCAGCCAATTCCTCTTGGGTCCTCCTGGTTTGGGTGTGGCAAGAAATATGGTTAGAGAACCACTGACCTAGTCCCACTTTGAAAATTGTGCCTTGGTTTATGATTAGAAATTATTCAATTTCTAGGACATAGGGAAATCTATAGCCTGGTCCCAGATATGTTTGTGCTTGATGACAAGGAGTTGACATTATTGCACGAACCGATCTGGGATTAGATTAGGTAATCTAGTGTTAAAAAATTGTGATGAGTTCTTATTAAACAGAAGGGGAAATGTCTACAAGTGCAACCAATGATCCAAGGAGAACCCTCTTTATTCTAACATCCAGTCATTATTCAACTTCTTTATCATGCCCTGGATTTATTATTTTCCTATTAGATTGTAGCCTAATATTTCCGGGGCTGCACTTTCATTGTGTATGTCACACTGTGCTTCAACCCACTCCAATGCCATAGTCGGATGGGCCCAGCATACATTTATTGGAATGCAATGGCTCCTTTAACCTATTCCATTGATTGGTGAGTGTCTCCCATTAAAGCTCAGAAGTGTGTCCACGGAGAAAGGAATAAGAAGTCCCTCAATGCCGGCCTGCCTCCCTACCAGGCCCTGCCCTCAGGGGAGTGGCGGCTTCACCAGCGCTTCATTTAGGCCTGTGTTCTCTTAGCCACCTTATTTGCTGTAAATAGCAGCTCATTATCGCGGGGCAGACAAGTGCACTGTCGTTACAGCTCGATGCCTGCGTTCAGCCCGTCTGCGATTCTGGACTGGGGGGTCTAGGGGGTTGAGGGTGCAGGGAGTGGGGGATGGTGTCCCGTGCGGCCCTATCTTGGGCTCTCAAACTGTCAGGGTTCAATGCGAGAGTTTAGTTTGTGGATTTAAAACATTTTGTCACCCTATCCTGTTGCATCCCGGCAAATGACTTTTACAGTTGTCATTTAGTTAGAGACAGATGTGGTCGCAGTTTTCTTAAGTCACCCATAGTCCTGTGCGATGCAATTCATCCAACACGGTTTTATACTTCTTTAGTTAATAGCCTAGTCACCCTATTTTGTGACATCAATAAAATAATCTCCCCATCTCTCTTTGTATCTTGTTGGAACATGTCTCCCATACTGCTGATGTGATATGTGACACAATGGATTAGACAAGGTAATGGAAACCTCCCATGTTTCTAAGCATTCTCTGTAAAGTTATGTCAAGATGTCTTCACCAATACATTGTCTGAAGAGATATTCCAACTTTTTACACAGAGTAGCCTAGCTAGTATCTTCTACAAGTAATCCTATGCCTATCTTTATCATGAGTGGCAAAACCTTTAAAATATATAACACAAACTAGCATAGAGGTAGGTGTATAGTAATGTGTATAAACTGTGATCAAACATCTACAGCAAGTCTTTGTGTCTGGGTATAACATCCCTTATTCATCAATGAGCCATTTCTGTGTAAAAAGTGGTAAATGTAAAATGTATTTACATTGCAATTATATTACAGTATAGGTACACATAATTACAGTGCAGGTATACTGTAGGCCTATTTACATTGTTACTGTACACATAGTAGATCTGCAGGCCTTTTAGAAGCCCATTTTCCATAGGCAAGGATCCGAAGAGTGTGCAAAGTTACTGCGGAAATTAAATAGGTCCATTTCTTTCAATTGCTCTCTAGCTAGTGATACTGGAAATACATAAATATCATGTGGGCAGTGTTAGGGAAGGTACTCTGAAAATATACACTGAACAAAAATATAAACGCAACATGTAAAGTCCTGTTTCAAAAGCTCCTTGAAATGTTCCATATGCACAAAAAGCGTATTTCTGAGGCCCATTGTGAGGCCCTTTTTTTTATTTTAAAGGTATATGTGACCAACAGATGCATTCATTTTTCTTCACCTTTATATAACTCTGTAAGCAAGTCAGTTATGAACAAATTCTTATTTACAATGACGACCTACACCAGCCAAACCCTCCCCTTACCCGGATGACGCTGCGCCTCCCGTTCAAGGCCGGTTGTGAAACAGCCTGGGATCAAACCAGGGTCTGTAGTGACACCTCTAGCACTGAGATGCAGTGCCTTAGACCACTGCGCCACTCGGGAGACCCTAGAATGTATTACCAGTTTCAATTTTTTTATATATTTTTTTCACCTTTATTTAACCAGGTAGGCTAGTTGAGAACAAGTTCTCATTTGCAACTGCAACCTGGCCAAGATAAAGCATAGCAGTGTGAACAGACAACACAGAGTTACACATGGAGTAAACAATTAACAAGTCAATAACACAGTAGGAAAAAAAAGAGGGTCTATATACATTGTGTGCAAAAGGCATGAGTAGGTAGGCGAATAATTACAATTTTGCAGATTAACACTGGAGTGATAAATGATCAGATGGTCATGTACAGGTAGAGATATTGGTGTGCAAAAGAGCAGAAAAGTAAATAAATATAAACAGTATGGGGATGAGGTAGGTAAAATTGGGTGGGCTATTTACCGATAGACTATGTACAGCTGCAGCGATCGGTTAGCTGCTCAGATAGCAGATGTTTGAAGTTGGTGAGGGAGATAAAAGTCTCCAAATTCAGCGATTTTTGCAATTCGTTCCAGTCACAGGCAGCAGAGAACTGGAAGGAAAGGCGGCCAAATGAGGTGTTGGCTTTAGGGATGATCAGTGAGATACACCTGCTGGAGCGTGTGCTACGGGTGGGTGTTGCCATCGTGACCAGTGAACTGAGATAAGGCGGAGCTTTACCTAGCATGGACTTGTAGATGACCTGGAGCCAGTGGGTCTGGCGACGAATATGTAGCGAGGGCCAGCCGACTAGAGCATACAGGTCGCAGTGGTGGGTGGTATAAGGTGCTTTAGTAACAAAACGGATGGCACTGTGATAAACTGCATCCAGTTTGCCGAGTAGAGTATTGGAAGCTATTTTGTAGGTGACATCGCCGAAGTCGAGGATCGGTAGGATAGTTAGTTTTACTAGGGTAAGTTTGGCGGTGTGAGTGAAGGAGGCTTTGTTGCGGAATAGAAAGCCGACTCTAGATTTGATTTTAGATTGGAGATGTTTGATATGAGTCTGGAAGGAGAGTTTACAGTCTAGCCAGACACCTAGGTACTTATAGATGTCCACATATTCTAGGTCGGAACCATCCAGGGTGGTGATGCTAGTCGGGCGTGCGGGTGCAGGCAACGAACGGTTGAAAAGCATGCATTTGGTTTTACTAGCGTTTAAGAGCAGTTGGAGGCCACGGAAGGAGTGTTGTATGGCATTGAAGCTCGTTTGGAGGTAAGATAGCAGTGTCCAAGAACAGGCCGGAAGTATACAGAATGGTGTCGTCTGCATAGAGGTGGATCAGGGAATCGCCCGCAGCAAGAGCAACATCATTGATATATACAGAGAAAAGAGTGGGCCCGAGAATTGAACCCTGTGGCACCCCCATAGAGACTGCCAGAGGACCGGACAGCATGCCCTCCGATTTGACACACTGAACTCTGTCTGCAAAGTAGTTGGTGAACTAGGCAAGGCAGTCATCAGAAAAACCGAGGCTACTGAGTCTGCCGATAAGAATATGGTGATTGACAGAGTCGAAAGCCTTGGCAAGGTCGATGAAGACGGCTGCACAGTACTGTCTTTTATCGATGGCGGTTATGATATCGTTTAGTACCTTGAGCGTGGCTGAGGTGCACCCGTGACCGGCTCGGAAAACAGATTGCACAGCGAAGGTACGGTGGGATTCGAGATGGTCAGTGACCTGTTTGTTGACTTGGCTTTTGAAGACCTTAGATAGGCAGGATGGATATAGGTCTGTAACAGTTTGTGTCCAGGTTGTCTCCCCCTTTGAAGAGGGGGATGATTGCGGCAGCTTTCCAATCCTTGGGGATCTGAGATGATATGAAAGAGAGGTTGGACAGGCTGGTAATAGGGGTTGCGACAATGGCAGCGGATAGTTTCAGAAATAGAGGGTCCAGATTGTCAAGCCCAGCTGATTTGTACGGGTCCAGGTTTTGCAGCTCTTTCAGAACATCTGCTATCTGTGAAATCCAGAGATTAGGGCCTAATCCTAATTGATTTATTTATTTCAATTGACTGATTTCTTCACATGAACTCAGTAAAATCAATTAAATTGTTGCATGTTGCGTTTATATTTTTGTTCAGTATAGTTTACCAAGCTATCTATCAAATGTATTCATAAAGCCCTTTTTATATCCGCCGATGTCAAAGTGCTATATCGAAACCCATCTTAAAACACCAAACCACAAGCAATGCAGATGTAGAAGCCCAGTGACTAGGGAAAACTGCCTAGAAAGGCAGGAACCTAGGAAGAAACCTAGAGAGGAACCAGGCTCTGAGGGGTGGCCAGTCATCTTCTGGCTGTGCTGGGTGGAGATAACAGTACACAGCCAAGATGTTCAAACATTCATAGATGACCAGCAGGGTCAAATAATAATAATCACAGGGGTTGTGGAGGGTGCAGCAGGTCAGCACCTCAGGAGTAAAATGTCAGTTGGCTTTTCATAGCCTATCATTCAGAGTTAGAGACAGCAGGTGCGGTAGAGAGAGTCGAAAACAGCATGTCCGGGACAAGGTAGCACGTCTGGTGAACAGGTCGGGGTTCCATAGCCGCAGGCAGAACAGTTGAAACTGGAGCAGCAGCACGACCAGGTGGACTGGAGTCATCAGGCCAGGTAGTCCTGAGGCATGGTCCTAGGGTTCAGGTCCTCAGAGAAGAGAGAGAGAGAATTACCATCTACCAATTACTTTACACTGAAAGAAGTTTAGCTACACTAAATCTACCCTTAAAAAGTGACAGTTCCGGATTTATCTACTTCCCCAGAGTTAGATGAACTCACAGATACCATGTTTATGTCTCTACATCCAGTAATAAGGAAGTTAGAAGTAGTTGTGTGAGCCAATGACAATGACTGGAATTCTGTTATCTACTAGCATGCTAGCAATTACTATAGAATCAGTTTAAGAAAATTATTATTTACTTAACCAAAGTTACTTTGAAAAAAGAAGTTCACTAGATCCAAACTACTTCGTGAAAAACTGTAAATCTTAAATTTCATAGACTACAAATTGCAAGAACATATCACTTTATGGTCATATGTTAACAATGTATTAAACACTAAAACAATGTGTCAAGTGGGAATTAGGCAGGTCTGATGCCGAAAAAGAAAGGAAATGACTGCCTACTTAATCCATATTCTCTTGCCTTTTAGCAAAATAACTAGTGTGTAGTTCCAGTAGTTAGCTACACCTTTACACGGCAAAACAATTTGTATTAACTACTGAAACCAGATTTGAATTTAGTTCAACTACTGCAAAATGTAGTTAAATTACTAGTTGAATGACATGTAATGTTACTTCACTTCACCCAAACACTGCACTTGGTCATCGTCCTTTTCGTCATCAGCATAAACTAAATGAGTTACTGCGACCAGAGCGAAATATGATCTCCATGAAAGCGCCAGCTGTCACAAGACTAAATCAAAGATGATGTATTATATGGACAAGAGAGCCAAGTGACAGCTCTAAACAATGAACATACACGCCCTCAATTGAAGAAGGGCGAGATCAGGGGTGACTATTCTAGCCAATGAGAGGGCAGATACGCTTGTGAACAACAGGTACAACTGTCGTGGTCGTTTTTCTCAAAGTTGCCGTAATGCCACGTACATTTCCTTATATCAGTACAAAAGTATTCTGTTACAAACTTCTATTCGGTCAAATAAGCCTCACGTAATTCAACACTCACTCGTGTACCTCGATACAAACAGGGCATAGTTTACGCGGACAGATTTTTGGGCGGAGTAAATGCTCTCGCTTCGCCTCTTCCTCTCTGACTAAACTGTTCCTGTGAGTCACATGACAGCTAGCGAACCTCCTGACTCCTTTCTGTCGATTGTTTTCTTACTCGGATATTATTGCTAAAGGAAGATGGCTGCGGAGATGGAACCGCCACCACTGGGAGATGCAGGACAGACTGACTTCAGGGAAATAGAAGATGGAGAAGGCTTTTTTGTCAGTACTGTCACTACACTAGAGGTAAGAGTGATCCGAGGCCGAGGATTGAAAGCAACTAGGGGCTTGATGCTCATTGATACAGTACTAGACGACAAGTAAGTCAGGCGACCTTCCGTTGTTGTGAGCTAGATGCTGCTAGGCTTATGACACGGTTGTGCTTCGGGTGTTAGTTTCTTTAAATGAAAATCATGCAACAAAGTAGCCACTACAGTTTATTATAATCATGAATGATAATCTGTAGCCAGCTCACTATCCTGATGATGGCCAATAACGCATACTGGGAGGGGGTTTGTTCTTGAGATTCAGCCGTGCGTCAGAAAAACGCAGGACATCTGCGCTGTTTACTGGTTTCCGGGTTTTCAATAGATCAGGGGATAATCACATGTGTGGTACGATTTTAATTTCATATTATTTGTTTAAAATGAGATAAACCAACAATGGGACACTAATTGGAGTTCTACAAACATTAGCTTGGTCTTTAGCCGAATTTGTTGCTGTGCAATTTATATTTGATATTAGTTATTTAAAAGACGGTTTTATGCTCTTAGTTGTAAAATGCTAAAAGCCTAATATTCTACAAACGTTTAGAAATATCTCTTTGGAATATTACCAATTATGGGAGAGTGCACGAGCCCAATCCTAGAAGTTGACTCGCTCTCTGAAATGTAGACCACAATCTCTCCGTCAGTCATACATTTCCCTTGTGAGCTGTGAATTTACAGGTGTAAGTCAGGTGTGTGTTTATTGCATAATGGTCCTTGGAAATTTCCAATAAACAAATGAAAAATGAACATGCATGTTAACTAAGTGGACCTCTTTCTGCACTTTTAAGTGGAGTGGGACTAAGGTTAAGAGTAGTCTCCATTGACCGCTGCCTCACCCCCCCCCCCCCCACACAATTATTATATATATTTTTAAAAAAAAATTTTTTATTCATGTTCTGTCATATCTTTTCTACTATCAAGGAAGTGGTAGGTTTTTGCCCCAACCTAGTTTGGTAACTTTTACTTTTCAAAAGCTAAAAATGTTGATTGAATGTGAAGCCTGAAGGCCCATCAGATAAGACACTTACAGCTTCATTGTGCAACATGATCTGGATGTGTGCAGCAAAAGTTCAACATTCACCTTTTGCTACCCTTTCCGTCAAGCCATCTACGCGTGCCATTTGATGCATACGTTTGATAAATCCAACCTATGCACTACACAGAATGCACCGCAACTGCCTCTGCAACGCAATGCTGCAAGGCAAACGCAGCATTCCTTTGGAAATGAATGTACTTCTGGTGTACCAAAACGCAATGACACTGTATGTGTGATCGAGGCCTCATTAACATGTTACACCTACAGCGTCATTCCGTGAATGTCGGAACTTTTGCTGCACACATCCAGATCATGCTGCATACCATTTTGCGCAAACACGCTGTAAGTGTGATCGAGGCATACGGCTTCGCTGCTGCTGTTTTTTCGCCTGTGGTGGACTTTAATTTTGAACTCAGCAGCAAACAAACATTGATGCCAAGGAGAGTTTCCTGCTTTCTCTTATCCTGTGCTGAGTAGTAGGTGGAGGAAACCTCCCATTATCAGTCCCACTTCTGCTCCTTTCTCCTTAGCTCAGCTTTTATTTACGTACACTCTAAAGTGTTCTTGAATTGTGACGGTGTCTTTTACTTTTAGTTTTGTACACCAACTGAAAATAACATTTTTGGTTATTGAAAATAAATTTCACAGCGGTTTAGATGGCACAATGATACTCTACATTATACATGGCTTTTAATTTTTTTTTTTTATCACAAACTGAAATTAGGCAAACTATTAGAATTTGAGCAACCAGGAAATTGAGTGTTCTGCATATTGCACCTTTTAAATTAATTTAAAACAATATTTTACTGCCCATTATGATTCCTCCTTTTTACAGTATGGTTGCTCATATCCTATTTCATTGGAACCTGACATGTGTTTTTTTTGTGTTACTTTCCAATAAAATAATGTTGTCATCTGAGGACGTGATGATGCAACAGTTTCAGTTTTTGTACTTTGTTCCTGTAGGCCCATATGCTAGTTTGTTTCCAACATGTCACATAATAGACCTATACTGAAATTCATTGTTTTTTAAGTTAACATTGGTTTAACCTTTTATATAGGCCTATGTTCCCCTAATAAAATGAGTCTTAACTGATCAGATTTATTTTGGTCTTTGGGCTTCTGTTATTTTTATTACGTTTGTGCTTTTCTGCAGTCTCCAGAACCCTCATCTCCAGATCCACCCAGCATGCCTGCAGAAGGCATCAGCACAAATGGACCTAAGCAAGAAGACATTTCATTGGACGATGACCCAGAGGATCTGTTTGCAGGTATTCCCATCACCTCTGATTAAATGCCTCTCCTCGCTTAACTCTATTATTTAAGGGATAGTTAACCTAAATTACAAAATGTCCTATTGGTTTCCTTACCCTTTAAGCAACCCTGTTCCTGGAGTGCCGCAGGATTTTGTTCCAGCTAGGCACCACAACTGAGCTAATTGAGCAGTTCAGTGATTGCCTAAATTCAACACACTTGGTCTTCAAAAACTGTAGCACTCCATGACCAGGGTTGCCTACCCCTGCTGTAAGCAGTCTATGGAAGATAAGACACCAATCTATTCTTTTTAGTTTTGTTTACCTGGCCACTGTCTTAAAATGCTAACCTTTTTTGCACTTACGGCGCAAAACCAATCCAAGTGGATATCCCCTAGGTTGTCATTCCATTTGATTGTAGTCACTTTTTGACCGCAGCCCTTTTGATATGAATGAAACTTTTTATACATATTTGTCCATGGTATAAATGCAAATGCAAAATAGCTATGCACAAGGACTACTTTTAACAATTTACACAGGACATTTACAAAAACAGATTTACTTGAACAGTGCAGCTGCAAAGCATGGTAACAGAATGATGGCACCAACAGCACAAACTGTCATTCTGTTACCAAGCTTTGCATCTGCACTGTTCCTCAAGTGTTTTTGTTAAATTTCCTGTGCGAGTTGTTAAAAGTAGTCTTTGTACATAGTTGTATGATTTTAACATTTTTATATCAAAGGATTTTGGTTGGCATACATTTTAAAGTAAAAAAATGAGTCTCAGCAAAATTACAGTTCCATGGAAATGCCTTTAATCTCCCAACCAATCATCTCCCATAACACCTTTCCCCTAACCCTCCTCTTGCCTCAGTCGTGTGATTCGCTAAAATTAAATGGTGACAAATACTTTACTCAGTAGGTCACTCCCGCTAAGGCCAACTTTGAATCGTTGATTTCCCAGCCTCGTTTGCCCTATGCACAATAGCCTGGGGACAAGGTTGTTTTGTTGGATAAATGTACTAAAATTAGAATAAAATCAAACTTTCAAATGGTAGAACAAAGTTAGTTGGAGTTACATTTCAATGATGTACCACCTAAATTGCAGTGGTCTGAAGTAGAGGTCGACCGATTAATCGGTATGGACGATTAATTAGGGCCGATTTCAAGTTTTCATAACAATCGGAAATTGGTATTTTTGGGCGCCGATTTGCCGTTAAAAAAAAAAAAAAAGTGTGTATATATATATATATATATATATATATATATATATATATATATATAAAAATAATATAAGTATACCTTTTATTTAACTAGGCAAGTCAGTTAAGAATACATTCTTATTTTCAAAGACGGCCTAGGAACTGTGGGTTAACTGCCTCGTTCAGGGGCAGAACGACAGGTTTTCACCTTGTCAGCTCGGGGGATCCAGTCTTGCTACCTTACCGTTAACTCGTCCAACGCAATAACGACCTGCCTCTCTCTCGTTGCTCTCCACAAGGAGACTGCCTGTTACGCGAATGCAGTAAGCCAAGGTAAGTAGCTAGCATTAAACTTATCTTATAAAAAACAATCAATCATAATCACAAGTTAACTACACATGTAGTTAACTACACATGGTTGATGATATTACTAGATATTATCTAGCGTGTCCTGCGTTGCATATAATCTGACTGAGCATACAAGTATCTAAGTATCTGGCTGAGCGGTGGTAGACAGAAGCAGGCGCGTAAACATTCATTCAAACAGCACTTTCGTGCGTTTTGCCAGCAGCTCTTCGTTGTGCGTCAAGCATTGCGCTGTTTATGACTTCAAGCCTATCAAGTCCCGAGATGAGGCTGGTGTAACCGAAGTGAAATGGCTAGCTAGTTAGCGCGCGCTAATAGCGTTTGAAATGTCACTCGCTCTGAGTCTTCTAGTAGTAGTTCCCCTTGCTTTGCATGGGTAACGCTGCTTCGCTGGTGGCTGTTGTGTTGCTGGTTCGAGCCCAGGGAGGAGCGAGGAGAGGGACGGAAGCTATACTGTTACACTGGCAATACTAAAGTGCCTATAAGAACATCCAATAGTCAAAGGTTAATGAAATACAAATGGTATAGAGAGAAATAGTCCTATAATAACTACAACCTAAAACTTCTTACCTGGGAATTTTGAAGACTCATGTTAAAAGCAACCACCAGCTTTCATATGTTCTCATGTTCTAAGCAAGGAACTGAAATGTTAGCTTTCTTACATAGCACATATTGCACTTTTACTTTCTTCTCCAACACTTTGTTTTTGCATTATTTAAACCAAATTGAACATGTTTCATTATTTACTTGAGGCTAAATTGATTTTATTTATGTATTATATTAAGTTAAAATAAGTGTTCATTCAGTATTGTTGTAATTGTCATTATTACAATTAAATAAATAAAAATCGGCCGATTAATCGGTATCGGCTTTTTGGGCCTCCAATAATCGATATCGGTATCGGCGTTGAAAAATCATAATCAGTCGACCTCTAGTCTGAAGTAGGGCTGTGGCGTTCGTGACATTTTCTCAGCCGGTGATTGTCATGCAAATAACTGCCAGTCTCACGGTAATTGGCTGTTCATTAACATAAACACATTTAGCGTCTCCTGGCTTCCACGCATAGCCTTACAAGCCTCTGATGCAGGCCTTTGGAACATGTACTTTTGAAAATGTCCAATTAATCCTTGTAATATAACCTCAATCAAGCCATTATTTATTTTAGACAGGTCCAAAGAATTATGATATGAAGAAAATGTATTCTATTTCAGAATAGCATACTCTGAGTTGTCCTTATGTTAGGCCCTGATCTGGCTATGCTAGTTCATTTAGCAGACAAGATTTGCTTAGAATTCCATTGTGTTATTTTATAGTATGAAGAATACAATTAAACATTGCTGAATAACACAAGAGTAGGCTCTCTATTAGCAAAAGCACTAGGCTATGTCAATCTACTGTGCCCCATAGTACAAAAGTTGACCTATTCTGTGCTATAAATAAATATTTCCAACATAGTCTGGAACAGTTGTGGGATGCGATAAATCCCAAATTAATACAACCACTAGCATCAAAAAACATGTTTTAAGCAATGAGGCTGATGCAACAGATGAGAACGTTAAGCATAAAATGTTGATAAACTGTTAGGCTATTTGTTTACAAAAGCGCAGCAAGGCGCACACAGCACATATGTTCCATTAGCAGGAAAACACCATTCTCAAAAGTGACCACAAATGAGATTATGCATTTAATGCTTTTATTATGTTGAAAATTATCTTTCCCAAACTTGAATCTCACGCGCTGTGCCTGAATGGCAGTTAGGCTCTACACCCATTGTAAAGCGAATTAATGTGCTTCATTTTAAGTAATTTGGCCACTTTAGTTGTGATACAAACCTTAGCAAGTTTGGTAGGTTACTAATGACAATCAGCAGAATCAGAGCTTGGAGAAGCATAATTACCGTGACTAAACGATAATGTTGTATTTGACTGCCATCATGACTCGTGACCGCCGGTGTGGCGGTAATACGGTCACCGTAACAGCCCTAGTCTGAAGTAGGGCTGGGCGATATATCTAATTAATTTTTTTGTATTTAATGTTTTTATGAGAGTTTCTGTCCTCTTGTTCTCATGTTGTCTTTTTGGTCTCGTTTGCTCCTTCTGTGTTGTGCATCTTCCCATTTACACCAGAGATCTCTATATAATGACGAGATGCTCATGTCTCCGCCCTAACAATGGGAGTCGTTGTGAGAGAGAGCTTTCCACTTTGTGCAGATAAGGGGTATACAATTTTAAATTGGAAATATAGTTTATTAATGTATTCTCCTATCATGATGGAACGGTCTCCAACCCTATACCCTAGACACCCAACTGAGCAACCCATACACTAAGGAGTAGTCCTTCTCTTTTATGTGCCTGAAATGTATTTTACATTTTTTTATTTCACCTTTATTTTTGGTCCCATTTGAGACCAAGGCCTCTTTTTCAAGGGATCCCTGAATTAACACAATTTATCAAATGTACATCATTCAAACATACAGTGTAATAAAAGCATACAGTGCTACAAGCAATTTAAGGTATTTTTCACACAGTTTTGAGCTACAGTTCAAATCCGAGTTTGACTATTTGTTGTTACATTTGTATTTTTCTTCAGGGGCGGCAGGGGTTAGAGCGTTGGACTAGTAACCGGAAGGTTGCAAGTTCAAACCCCCGAGCTAACAAGGTACAATCTGTCATTCTGCCCCTGAACAGGCAGTTAACCCACTAAGGCCGTCATTGAAAATAAGGCCGTCATTGAAAATAAGAATTTGACTGACTTGCCTGGTTAAATTTGAATTTGACTGATTTGCCTGGTTAAATTTTAAAAAATTGGTCTGGTTGGTTTCTCATTGCCAAATGTCAAATGAACAAAATTCCGAAACAAAACCATGTGTCCAGCAAGTCATTTGTTTAATGGACAAAAATACTCAAGTTAAATCCATTTATTATTGATTTGTCATGAAGCATCACTTGTCTTCCAACAACATGCAGGAGTAAATAGTTCAATAGCTGCTCTAACTGCGACGTGAATAGGACTATAGCTGCACAACCAATAATAATGTGCAACTCTGGTTCTTTTCCTGTGTTTGGTCCGGTCTGCGTTCGGGCCGAGACCACCCTTTTTGAACAAACCACAGTGCGTTGTTTAGTGTGCTCCCAAGTGCAGATGGTGTTCACACCAGTCCAAATGAAACAAACTAAGGGTGTGTGAAAGCCCCCTAAGAAAGAAACCCATTCCTCAACAATGACAACAATGAGGTCCTCCATTAACAACCTTAACTTTACTAGAGGCACCAGAGCATCAAGGTGCAGAGAGCTCTGCAGATCATTCCATACACGGGTTGCAAAAAACGAAATGCAGATTTACCTAATTCTGTAATAATCAACGGGACCTCAAGAGTTCGTCATCCCTGTGATGAGGTCTGGTGACTCGTACATTATGTCTGTAATTCTCCCCCACGATGAATAGATCTGTGTCCGTTCGTACGTACATTAATCACACGAGATATCTCAGACACCGCTGGCCTGATTTTGACTCAACTTGGGTGAATGATGCGTCTTGCCATAGAGGACCGGCATTTACACTGATTGGCCCAAGGGGGGTGCTATAGTAATCAACTGAATTTTGAACAAGCATATCTCCTGTCCTGTTAGAGCTACAGTCATGAAATGTTGTACAATAATGCAGCCCCTCATGAGCAACGTGTCCTATAAGGACCTATAAGCTCCGCCCATTAGAATTTCAGCAAATTAAATTGTCTCCCACCAAACTTTGAACAAGCATTTCTCCTGCCCATGTTTGAGCTACAGTCATGTAATTTTGTACATACACTATATATACAAAAGTATGTGGACACCCTTTCAAATGAGTAGATTCGGCTATTTCAGCACATCCATTGCTGTTTGGTGTATAAAATCACACAGAAGTCTGTCCATAATAAAGCGCTACTCTGCATTCTTAACACTATCAGGCCCTAGTTTTGTCGCACCTGGACTACTGTTCAGTCGTTTTGTCAGGTGCCACAAAGAAGGACTTAGGAAAATTACAATTGGCTCAGAACAGGGCGGCACGGCTGGCCTTGTAAAAAAATATATATATATATATATATATATATATTTTTTTACATTTTTTTTTTTTTACATCTCAACCGCCATGGATGGTTATGCAAAATGGGTAAAACTTCAGCTTCTCTATCTCCTAAATGTTTTGGCATTCAGGTCCAAAAAGTGTCATTCTACCATGGGCAAATAGGTACAATTGAACTACATACCCTTAGGTTGAAGTCATTGAAATTCGTATTTCAACCACTCCACAGATTTCTTGTTAACAAACTATAGTTTTGGCAAGTCGGTTAGGACATCTACTTTGTGCATGACAAGTAATTTTTCAAACAATTGTTTACAGACAGATTATTTCACTTATAATTCACTGCATCACAATTCCAGTGGGTCAGAAGTTTACATTCACTAAGTTGACTTTAAACAGCTTGGAACATTCCAGAAAATGATGTCATGGCATTAGAAGCTTCTGATATGCTAATTGACATAATTTGAGTCAATTGGAGGTGTACCTGTGGATGTATTTCAAGGCCTACCTTCAAACTCAGTGCCTCTTTGCTTGACATCATGGGAAAATCAACAGAAATCAGCCAAGACCTCAGAAAAAAAATGGTAGACCTCAACAAGGCTGGTTCATCCTTGGGAGGAATTTCCAAACACCTGAAGGTACCACGCTCATCTGTACAAACAATAGTACATTATTATAAACACCATGGAACCACGCAGCCATTATACCGCTCAGGAAGGAGACGCGTTCTGTTTCCTAGAGATTAATGTACTTTGGTGCGAAAAGTGCAAATCAATCCCAGAACAACAGCAAAGGACCTTGTGAAGATGCTGGAGGAAACGGGTACAAAATTATCTATATCCACAGTAAAACGAGTCCTATATCGACATAACCTGAAAGGCCACTCAGAAAGGAAGAAGCCACTGCTCCAAAACCGCCATAAAAAAGCCAGACTACGGTTTGCAACTGCACATGGGGACAAAGATCATACTTTTTGGAGAAATGTTCTCTGGTCTGACGAAACAAAAATAGAACTGTTTGGCCATAATGACCATTGTTACGTTTGGAGGAAAAAGGGGGAGGCTTGCAAGCCGAAGAACACCATCCCAACCATGAAGCACAGAGGTGGCAGCATCCTGTTGTGTGGGTGTTTTGCTGCAGGAGGGACTGGTGCACTTCACAAAATAGATGGCATCATAAGGGAGGAAAATGATGTGGATATATTGAAGCAACATCTCAAGACATCAGTCAGGAAGTTAAAGCTTGGTCACAAATGGGTCTTCGAATTGGACAATATCGCCAAGCATACTTCCAAATTTGAGGCAAAATGGCTTAAGGACAACAAAGTCAAGGTATTGGAGTGGCCATCACAAAGCCCTGACCTCAATCCCATAGAAAATGTGTGGGCAGAGCTGAAAAAGCATGTGCGAGCAAGGAGGCCTACAAAACTGACTCAGTTACACCAGCTCTGTCAGTAGGAATGGGCCAAAATTAACCCAACTTATTGTGGGAAGCTTGTGGAAGGCTACATGAAACGTTTGACCCAAGTTAAACAATTAAGGCAATGCTACCAAATACTAATTGAGTGTATGTAAACTTCTGACCCACTGGGAATGTGATGAAAGAAATAAAAGCTGAAATAAATCATTCTCTCTACTATTATTTTGACATTTCATATTCTTAAAATAAAGTGGTGACCCTAACTGACCTAAAACAGGGATTTTTTATGAGGATTAAATGTCAGGAATTGTGAAGAACTGAGTTTAAATGTATTTGGCTAAGGTGTATGTAAACTTCTGACTTCAACTGTCCTTTTAAGTTTTGTTCAAATAAGAAGGTGTGTGGTCAAAAAGTGATTGGTGTCAAATGGAATATAGCAATTTTTCACATTTTATGTCCAAATCATCCCAAAGTGTAAAATTCATTGTTTAGCTCAATAAAGTTATTGTAAGATGTTTTGGACTTGAAACAAGACAAATGCACATTATAATTTGGGTGAACTATCCCTTTTTAAAAATAAACCGTTTAACTCGGAAGCGTTTGTATTACGCTCTTCAAAGGTTAAACCGTAGCACTACGTGAATACCATAATTCTCCAAGTGTTTCCCTTTCCATTTGGAGTCATCACTTGTGTTTTGTTTCTCCAGTGTAATGTTTTGTTTGTATCATTCTCTATTCTTTGTCTGTATTTCAGAAGCAACAGAGGAGGTTTCTCTGGATAGTCCAGAGAGGGAGCCCATACTGTCAGACGGTCCATCTCCGGCCATCACCCCAGTCACCCCCACAGCTATGCTCACCCCCAGGATGGGCCTGGGCACTGCCGAGATGTTTGAGAGATCCCTGGATGAGGTAAGTAGTTGGGTTAAGTTGGCCCTAGATTCTGATCTTGGGCCAGTTTTGGATTTTCCCAAATAATGGTTAAGGTTCGTATTGGGGGAGGAGATGCTGATCCTAGATCTGTACATTGGGGAAACTTCACCATGGAGCATTCTCATAACACAAAGGTCAAGGTGGACTTTTAATACCACCAATGTTAGCCTCCAAAGCATTGGTAGTATAAAAGGTTCACTGCAAGGAGAGGTTGAGAGTGCAACTTTCATTTTATTTTTGTTTCCTTTTAGCTTGAAGAGGACGAAAGTGGTGACACCTTTGACATGCATATAGCAGTGTCCGATCCAGAAAAAGTTGGTACGTTTAATACCGTGTTAATGTATTCATATAATAAAGGGATACTTTGGGATTTTGGAAATGAAGCCCTTTGTCTATTTCCCCAGAGTCAGATGAACTCATGGATACCATTGTTATGTCTCTGTGATCAGTCTGAAGGAAGTAAGAGGTGGTTTTGCGAGCCAATCCTAACTAGCGTTAGCTCAATGACTGGAAGAAAATGCTTTTTTTGTTTTTGTTATTAATGAAAAATAAAACACCAACTTCATTAGATAAGTATTCACTCCCCTGAGTCAATACAATCTTTTTTGGTAAGTCTCTGAGAGCGTTTGCCCATTTTATTATTTTCTTAACTCTTCAAGCTCTGTCAAGTTGGTTGTTCATAAACATTCATTTTCAAGTCTTGCCAAATATTTCCAAGTACATTTAAGTCAAACCGTAACAAGGCTACTCAGGAACATGAACTCTCTTCTTGGTAAGCATCTGCTGTATAGATTTTAGGTTATTGTCCTGCTGAAAAGGAATGAATGAATTTGTCTCCCAGTGTCTGGTGGAAAGCAGACTGAACCAGATTTCCTCCAGTCCTTGCCGATGAAAAGCATTTCCACAACATGATGCAGCAACCACTACGCTTGGAAATATAGAGTGGTACTCAATGATGTGTTGTGTTGGATTTTCCCAGAATACAACATTTAGGACATTTAGTGCCTTTTTGCAAACGGAGTGCATGTTTTGGAGTATTTTTTTTTTCTTCTTTTCACTCTGTCATTTTCACTCTGTCATTTAGGTTAGTATTGTGAAGTAACTACAATGTTGTTGATCCATCCTCAGTTTTCTCCCATCACAGCCATTAAACACCGTAACTGTTTTAAAATCACCATTGGCCTCCCTGAGCGGTTTCCTTCCTCTGTGGCAACTCTGTTAGGAGGGACGCCTGTGTCTTTATAGTGACTGGGTGTATTGATACACCATGTAAAGCCAAATTAATACATTTACCATGCTCAAAGGGATATTCCTTGTCTGATCTTTCTATTTTTACCCTGCCAATCGGTGCACTTCTTTGCGGGGCATTGGAAAAGCTCCCTCGTCTTTGTGATTGAATCTGTTCTTGAAATACACTACTCAATTGAGTGACCTTACAGATAATTGTTAGTGTGGGGTACAGAGAGGGGGCAGTCATAAATAAATCATGTTAACCCCTATTATTGCACACCGAGTGAGTCAATGCAACATTCTGTGACTTGTTAAGCAAATGTTGACTCCTGTGTTTATTTAGGCTTGCCATAACAAAGGGGGTGAAGACATTATTATTATCATTATTAATTTATATGATTTTATTTTCATGTTGACATTAATGCCGCATATTGTGTAGGTCCGTGAGGGGGGAAAACAATTAAATCCACTTCAAATCCCATTTTGTAACGCAACAAAATTTGATAAATCCAAGGGGATGAATACTTATGATATACATTGTATTATTCTCTCAAGTAGAAAATGAGCGACAATGCTGTTGTATCGGGGAGAGAATAGTTCAACCAATCCTGTGACTTTGGCTTACGCTAATATTTATGTTTCTTCTTTAAGGGGATGGAATGAATGCTTACAT
Source organism: Oncorhynchus mykiss (assembly GCF_057628025.1). Lineage (NCBI taxonomy): Eukaryota > Metazoa > Chordata > Actinopteri > Salmoniformes > Salmonidae > Oncorhynchus > Oncorhynchus mykiss. Next base: position 51,294,678 of record NC_143027.1, on the reverse strand, counting down.
GGGATACAAAGTCACTACAAAGGTAAGGAAAATATCTTCATATTCTACTTTTTTTTTTTTTATCACTTGGGACAAGTTCAGAGTAGGGTTGCAAAATTCTGGTAACTTTCCCCAAAAAGTTATCAGGGACGGTTACCGTTGAAGTTGATATTAAGATTATACACATGTACTGCACATTCGTATCCACACTTTGCGTGGGATATACTGTATGTTAGGTCAGAAGGCAACAAATAGATTGACAGTGTTAATAGGCATGGTTTTAGTGCCCATATTTGATATCGCTGTAGTTATTATTTGTAAACTGTATCATGAGGTGACTCAAGACAACAAAGTGATTCCCTTTTTTTTTTAGTACCTGGTACAATAAGTATATTTGTGTTAAGTTTTTATTATTAGATGAATGGGTCGATTCTTTTAAATGTGTTTTTGGACAGATTTGGCTCATTAATCTAAATGGTCTGAATAATGATGATCCACGCTTCTTTGAAAATACATATAATAATTTATCAAACCTACAAGCAATACAAGACTCTATTGTTATGGTGGGAGATTATAATAGGGTTTTAAATACCTCAGTGGGCCGTAAAGGAAATCACAGTACAAACTACAAACTATCACCCTTATGCTCTTATGGAAATCACGAATATCGTGGATATATTGGAACTAGTGGATGGATATGGAGGCTGAAATATCCTGACCTGGTGAGATATACATGGAGGATTAATCAAGCTAGTCGTCTTTCTTATGTCATTCTCGCTGGCACCAAAACAAATGTAAAGGGTTTGATAGGAGACAGAATGAGATCGGACAGTCAAATAATTGGCACATATTACTCTTACAGAATTTCCATATGGGCACAGATATATTACAAGTGTAACCAAAACCTATTGCATGAAAATGTTTTTTTTTTTTTAACCAGCACAGAAGAATTGATAACTGACTTTTTCCGACATAAAAATATGCAGTGCCTTCGGAAAGTATTCAGACCCTTGACTTTTTTCATATTTTGTTAAGTTACAGCCTTACTCTAAAACATTTTTTTTTTAAATACTCCACAATTTACACACAATACCCCATAATGACGAAGTGAAAACAGGTTTTTAGAAATTTTTGCAAATCTTTTTTTATTTTTTTTTATTATTTTTTATTTACAGAAATACCTTATCTACATAAATATTCAGACCCTTTGCTATGAGACTCGAAATGCATCCTGTTTCCATTGATCATCCTTGAGATGTTTCTGCAACTTGATTGGAGTCCACCTGTGGTAAATTCAATTGATTGGATTTGGAAAGGCACACACATAAGGTCCCACAGTTGACAGTGCATGTCAGAGCAAAAACCAAGCCACGGGGTCGAAGGAATTGTCCCTAGAGTTCTGAGACAGGATTGTGTCGCGGCACAAATCTGGGTAAGGGTACCAAAACATTTCTGCAACATTGAAGGTCCCCAAGAACACATTGGCCTCCATCATTCTTAAATGGAAGAAGTTTGGAACCACTAAGACTCTTGATTGAGCTGGCCACCCAGTAAACTGAGCAATCTGGGAAGAAGGGACTTGGTCAGGGAGGTGACCATGGTCACTCTGTCAGAGTTCTGGAGATCCTCTGTGGAGGTGAGAGAATCTTCCAGAAGGACAACCATCTCTGCAGCATGCCACCAATCAGGCCTTTATGGTCGTGGCCAGACGGAAGCCACTCCTCAGTAAAAGACACATGACAGCCCACTAGGAGTTTGCCAAAAGGCACCTAAAGACTCTAACCATGGGAAACAAGATTATCTGGTCTGATGAAGCCAAGATTGAACTCTTTGGCCTGAATGCCAAGCGTCACGTCTGGAGGAAACATGGCACCATCCCTACGGTGAAGCATGGTGGTGGTGGCAGCATCATGCTGTGGGGATGTTTTTCAGTGGCAGGGACTGGGAAACTAGTCAGGATTGAGGCAAAGATGAACAGAGAAAAGTACAGAGAGTTCTTTGATGAAAACCTGCTCCAGAGTGCTCAGGACCTCAGACTGAGGCAAAGGTTCACCTTCCAACAAGACAACGACCCTAAGCACACAGCCAAGACAACTCTGTAGTGGCTTCAGGACAAGTCTCAATGTCCTTGAGTGACTCAGCCAGAGCCTGGACTTGAACCCGATCAAACATCACTGGAGTGACCTGAAAATAGTTGTGCAGCAATGCTCCCCATCCAACCTGACAGCTTGAGAGGATCTGCAGAGAACAATGGGACAAACTCCCCAAATACAGCTGTGCCCAGCTTGTAGCGTCGTGCCCAAAAATACTTGATGCTGTAATCGCTGCCAAAGGTGCTTCAATGAAGTACTGAGATAAGAGTCTGAATACTTATGTAACTGTAATATTTCTGTTTTTTTATTTTATAAATGTGCAAAAATGTCTAAACCTGTTTTTGCTTTGTCATTATAGGGTATTGTGTGTGTGTGTAGGGGGAAAAAACTATTTAATCAATTTTAGAATAAGGCTGTAAAGTGACAAAAAGTCAATGGGTCTGAATACTTTCTGAATGCACTGTACATAATAAGTTTTATTATTTGTGATAAGCTTAAAAATAACTTATAATGAAAAAAGAACAAATAATGTCTTCTTCCTCCTTCTTCTAGACCTCTATGACCATTTTCAGCAAGAATGAAACCACTGTAAGGAGGAGGTTTAGTGACTTTCTAGGCTTGCACAGCAAACTAGCCTCCAGGTACCTGCATATAGGATACATAGTCCCTCCCGCTCCAGAGAAAAGCATTGTGGGTGAGTGAATTCTGCATGGATGTGAAATGAATTGAATATGGTATTATTGTTGTTGCATCAGCTAGTTTAGTCATGTATGTCATGAATTGTGGTAGCAAAACAGCAGAGCTGATTTTTCCTACAGTAGTGTGTAAAGAGGGCAGTCATTTTGCCTGGGCAACGTTGTTCATCTACAGGAATGACTGTGTGTAAACATTTGTATGTGTCTTCATCTACAGGAATGACTAAGGTCAAAGTTGGGAAAGAGGATTTGTCTTCTGCAGAATTTGTTGAGAAGAGAAGATCGGCCTTAGAAAGGTATCTATGAACATACAAGAAACCCTTCTCAAAATCAGTAGTTTTTCAGTACTTCAGACCTACTGCAAACATGTAACCATTCCATCAAATCATTATTCTGCTGTTTCATTTGTTTTGGCGATCTTTACGACATACATCCACGCCTGTCCTCCAACAGTGAATGATCCTCGCCACGCAGCTCATTTAATGCCCTACTTGTCAGATGAGACAGCTCTCATGTCTTACACAAAACGTTTACGTGAAAAGCCCCTTCAGTCTAAAGAGCATTCTTGTTCTGGTCTTTTGTGGCTTGAAAGGTTAACCTAGAAATATTAGGTAAATAATTATCACAGCGCTCCAGGGATTCGAGTCTGTCAACACGCGAATGAATGGGGGGGTTTCCTCCCGAGCTTCACACCGTATCCTCTGGACAGAGCTGTCCAACATTTTCGGTGTTCAGCCCGAGGATGACTACTGCTGCCCCATCCCTGGTTTTAGCCCATTCTGATGAATCGAATAACAATTTACGTTAAGTGAGGCCCTGACATTTCTCTGCCCTTTTTATCATCTGCCCATTGACTGACATGAAGGTCAGTGTTTACAAGTGGACAGGGTGTCAGATTTATACACCTCACTGTTAAAGAACTGAATCCTGATGGCCAAAACAATTAATTGTAATTGTAACATAAGTTATTTTAATATATATGCATTCAAATAACTTACTTCAAATTAATTGTTTTGGCCATCAGGATTAGGTTCTTTAACAGTGAGGTGTACAAAGCTGACACCCTGCCCACTTGTAAACGCTGACCTTCATGTCAGTCAATGGGCGGATGATATATACAGTTGAAGTCGGAAGTTGGAACACTTAGGTTGGAGTCATTAAAACTCGTTTTTCAACCACTCCACAAATTTCTTGTTAACAAACTAGTTTTGGCAAGTCGGTTAGGACATCTACTTAGTGCATGACACAAGTAATTTTTCAAACAATTGTTTACAGACAGATTATTTCACTTATAATTCACTGCATCACAATTCCAGTGGGTCAGAAGTTTACATACACTAAGTTGACTGTGCCTTTAAACAGCTTGGAACGTTCCAGAAAATGATGTCATGGCTTTAGAAAGGCTAATTGACATAATTTGAGTCAATTGGAGGTGTACCTGTGGATGTATTTCCAGGCCTACCTTCAAACTCAGTGCCTCTTGCTTGACATCATGGGAAAATCAAAATAAACCAGCCAAGACCTCAGAAGAAAATGGTAGACCTCCACAAGTCTAGTTCATCCTTGGGAGCAATTTCCAAATGTAAGCATTAACATCATGGGACCACACAGCCGTCATCCTGCTCAGGAAGGAGACGAGATGAACGTCTCCTAGAGATGAACGTACTGTGGTGCGAAAAGGGCAAATCAATCCCAGAACAACAGCAAAGGACCTTGTGAAGATGCTGGAGGAAACGGGTACAAAAGTATCTATATCCACAGTAAAACGAGTCCTATATCGACATAATCTAAAAAGGCCGCTCAGCAAGGAAGAAGCCACTGCTCCAAAACCGCCAGAAAAAAGCCAAACTACGGTTTGAAACTGCACATGGGGACAAAGATCGTGCTTTTTTGGAGGAATGGCCTCTGGTCTGATGAAATAAAAATAGAACTGTTTGGCCATAATGACCATCGTTATGTTAGGAGGAAAAAGGGGGAGGCGAAGATCGCCATCCCAACCGTGAAGCACGGGGGTGGCACCATCATGTTGTGGGTGTGCTTTGCTGCAGGAGGGACTTTGTGTACTTCACAAAATAGATGGCGTCGTGAGGAAGGAAAATGATGTGGATATATTGAAGCAACATCTCAAGACATTAGTCAGGAAGTTAAAGCTTGGTCACAAATGGGTCTTCCAAATGGACAATGACCCCAAGCATACAACAAAAGTATTGGAGTGGCCATCACAAAGCCCTGACGTCAATCCCATAGAACATTTGTGGGCAGAACTGAAAAAAACGTGTGTGAGCAAGGAGGCCTACAAACCTGACTCTGTTACACCAGCTCTGTTAGGAGGAATGGGCCAAAATTCACCCAACTTATTGTGGGAAGCTTGTGGAAGGCTCCCCAAATTGTTTGACCCAAGTTAAACCATTTGAAGCCAATGCTGCCAAATACTAATTGAGTGTATGTCAATTTCTGACCCACTGGGAATGTGATGAAATAAATAAAAGCTGAAATAAATCATCCCCTCTAGTATTATTCTGGGGGGGGGGGGGGGGGTTACCAAAGCCAATTTGAATTGGATGACCATTTTGAGTGATAGTTCCATATTGCAATATTATTTTGGATGCTATTATATCGATATTTTGTCTCCACATACCGATTTCTCTAAAAGAAAATATATATATATATATATACATTTTTTTTTGTTGCTAGGTACCGTTAGTTAACACTAGTTTGCTGTACCTGCGCCAAAACTCTGGTGTTTTTATCCTATAGATTGCTTGTTCTCCATCTTCCTTTTTTAAATGGTGAGCCATGTTTTAAGCACAAGGATCAAAACTAATTTTCTCAAGTGCTTTCGTCTCTCTGTAGCAGACATATAGAGAGCAATCTGTTTGGAACATCAAATTGCAATACATATAGAATTGTGAAAATCAAAATACATATCGTATTGGCACCTAAGTACATTTACATTCATGTAGCTCTTATCCAGAGCGACGTACTGTAGTGAGTGCATACATCTTTGTATTTTTTTCATCCTGGTCTCCCGTGGGAAATGAAACCACAACCCTGGTGTTGCAAGCACCATGCTCTACCAACTGAGCCACACAGGAACAAGTATTGTGATATGGTATTGTGAGGTCCCTGGCAATTCCTAGCCCTACTGTATTTAATATTTTTTCATGAATTGTTACCTCTGCACTGAGCATGGTAATGATTTATCTACACAATGTAACATTTTCTTTTATGCTCAATAGGTATCTGATGAGAACAGTGAAACATCCCATCCTGCTGAAGGATCCGGATGTCATGATGTTCCTGGAGAGTTCAGAGGTAGCATTTAATCTCAATCTGTGTACGACACCCAATTGAACAACACCCAATTTGAGAATGAATTTTAAAAAAGCAAATTTTGTTATTTTGTGGTGATATTTTCCCTTATTTCACTATCCTTTAATAAAGCCAACTTCTGGAAATAGTTTGGGATAAGCTCAAGAACATATGTGACCTTTGTTTTGAAAATGGCCAGTGTCACAGCAATATGTTCCAATGAAATTACTGTATTAATCCAGATGTAATGAAATGCCACTGTAGAAAAGAAGGATAAATGGCTGAAAGCAATTGAAAGCTATTTTTGCCCATTGTTCCTCTGAGAGTTTTCCCAGTAAATGGATTAAATTAGATTCTAACAACATTGAAATGTATGGGAGTGGAGAAAACCCCACACAGCTCCTGGCGCGGGGCTCCCTCTGGGATTGGGTCGGAGCCCTAGCCTGTTAACCGGTTTGTTTGCACTTATTTGTCATTTTATCCCAGCTGCCGAGAGCGGTTAGCACCCAGGCGCTGAGTGGGGCCGGAATATTGAGGATGGTAAACAAAGCTGCCGACGCTGTCAACAAAATGACAATCAAGATGAATGAATCGGATGCGGTAAGGGCTGATTTTTGGACTTGAATAATGAGACGAATTAATGAGGCTTTCCACTTGAATTCTAAGATTGTGTGAGTGAAAAGAAGTAGAGGCACAAGCCAGGTGCTGCTCGGGGGGTGGTCCTTTCCTTCCTTACTGGGAAAAGCTATATTATTTTTATTTTCCACTTCATTGCAATTTATTAACTGCCTTTATTTTTGATATACACTTGTCATTGTAAACTGTAAAAGCGTTTTTGGCATTGGAAAGCTTGTGGATGTGGGGCCTGTCTTACACTGTCAATGTGTTGAATGTAAACCTAGCATCTTGCACAGGGTGACTCAGTATGTACAAAATACTTTCAATTTTAATGTGTTAATTTATTTATTAATCAATAATAGCAAATGTTTTGAAAACATACATAGTTACTAGTTACTATCATTACTTATTCATACTATTATAATTTAATTCTGTGGAGAAATGGTATTATGTTTCAGCTTGATTTTATTTCTGTGAGTGTCAACAGTGGTTTGAGGAGAAGCACCAGCAGTTTGAGAACCTCGACTTGCAACTCAGAAAACTGCATGCTAGTGTGGAGTGTCTGGTCTGCCACCGGAAAGGTAATCCTCCCATGAGTCATGACCCTGAGCCCCAGTTTAGAGACATACTCTAGACATGTAAGGCCACATTCTGCTCTTTTAAATGCACAAGCAGTGCGTAAAATATCTGCAACTCTGCAATTACTCCAAAACTTGATTGCACCGCGTGTAGTGCTTTTTCACAAACTGCCAGTAAAATTCTTCCTATAATGTATATTTAATATACTACAGTTGAAGTCGGAAGTTTACATACACCTTAGCCAAATTAATTTAAACTCAGTTTTTCACAATTCCTGACATTTAATCCTAGTAAAAATTCCGTGTCTTAGGTCAGTTAGGATCACCACTTTTATTTAAAGAATGTGAAATGTCAAAATAATAGTAGAGAGAATGATTTATTTCAGCTTTTATTTCTTTCATCACATTCCCAGTGGGTCAGAAGTTTACATGCACTCAATTAGTATTTGGTAGCACAGCCTTCAAATTGTTTAACTTGGGTCAAACGTTTCATGTATCCTTCCACAAGCTTCCCACAATAAGTTGGGTGAATTTTGGCCCATTCCTCCTGACAGAGCTGGTGTAACTGAGTCAGGTTTGTAGGCCTCCTTGCTCGAACACGCTTTTTCAGTTCTGCCCACAAATGTTCTATAGGATTGAGGTCAGGGCTTTGTGATGGCCACTCCAATACCTTGACTTTTGTTGTCATTTTGCCACAACTTTGGAAGTATGCTTGGGGTCATTGTCCATTTGGAAGACCCATTTGTGACCAAGATTTAACTTCCTGACTCATGTCTTGAGATGTTGCTTCAATATATCCACATAATTTTCCTCCCTCATAATGCCATCTATTTTGTGAAGTGCACCAGTCTCTTCTGCAGCAAAGCACCCCCACAACATGATGCTGCCACCCCCGTGCTTCACGGTTGAGATGGTGTTCTTCGGCTTGCAAGCCTCCCCCTTTCTCCTCCAAACGTAAAGATGGTCATTATGGCCAAACAGTTCTATTTTTGTTTAATCTGACCAGTGGACATTTCCCCAAAAAGTATGATCTTTGTCCCCATGTGCAGTTGCAAACTGTAGTTTGGCTTTTTTATGGCGGTTTTGGAGCAGTGTCTTCTTCGTTGCTGAGCGGCCTTTCAGGTTATGTCAATATAGGACTCATTTTACTGTGGATATAGATACTATTGTTTGTACAGATTAATGTGGTTGGTACCTTCAGGCGTTTGGAAATTGCTCCCAAGGATGAACCGGACTTGTGGAGGTCCACAATTGTTTTTCTGAGGTCTTGGCTAATTTATGTTGATTTTCCTATGATGTCAAGCAAAGAGGCACTGAGTTTGAAGGTAGGCCTTGAAATACATCCTCAGGTACACCTCCAATTGATGATGATGTCAATTAGCCTATCAGAAGCTTCTAAAGCCATGACATCTTTTTCTGGAATTTTCCGAGCTGTTTAAAGGCACAGTCAACTTTGTGTATGTAAACGTCTGACCCACTGGAATTGTGATACAGTGAAATAATCTGTCTGTAAACAATTGTTGGGAAAATTACTTGTGAAATGCACAAAGTAGATGTCCTAACCAACTTGCCAAAACTATAGTTTGTTAACAAGAAATTTGTGGAGTGGTTGAATAACAAGTTTTAATGACTTCAACCTAAGTGTATGTAAACTTCCGTTTTCAACTGTATATATATCGTGTGCTGTCTTATTCTGGACAATGTCTGGTGTTACAATTATCAAACAATTGCCACGTATAATACAATTCTCAATTGAACAATGTTGTTATTTTGTTAAAGGCCCAGTGCAGTCAAAAACGTGATTTCCTGTGTTTTATATACTGTATATTTCCACACTGAGGTTAGAATGATACTGTACATGTTTGAAAGTTTGATAATACCCGTTTTAGTGTAAGAACTGTTTGAAAAGACTGCCTGAAATTTCAGTCTGTTTTGGCGGGATGGAGTTTTGACCTGCCTGGTGGAGTTACCAGTTAATAGACCAACAAGAAAGCGCATTCCAAACCTCTCTGCCAATAACAGCTAGTTTTCCGTTTTCCTCTCCCCACTCAGACCACTCCCAGACAGTCCCTCCGATATTCTTGCTTCTTGCAGAAGCTGTTTTTCTTTATATTTGATTGTTTTAAATTAAAACAATCACCGTAAGGTACTTAATTGTTAACTAGAAATGATTTGATATTGAGATAAAATGGCTGCATTGGACCTTTTTAATTGTCTTGGACATTATTTGTGAACCATTTAAATTGGACCACTTTGCAATTCTTCACCTATGAACCTGCTCTCCTTCTAAACAATGTCATGATCACTTTCTCTTCCTTTCTCCTCTCTCGTCATCTTCAGAGCTGTCGGTAAACACGGCATCCTTCGCCAAGTCGGCAGCCATGCTTGGGAACTCCGAGGACCACACAGCTCTGTCGCGGGCCCTGTCGCAGTTGGCCGAGGTGGAGGAGAAGATCGACCAGCTGCACCAGGACCAGGCTTACGCTGATTTCTACCTGTTCTCCGAGCTGCTGGGGGACTATGTACGTCTCATCACTGCAGTCAAGGTATTCACTGGAGACCTGTGCCACTGCTGGAATAAAGCACTAGGGAACAGATATATTCTATTATTTTTTAGCCCATACTGATATTCTCAGGTTTAGGATGTGCGTATCACCTTCTTTTTTTGGACACCTTCATTATCTGCAATACATTTCCAATGTTCTTTAGTTGTTGAATTTCACCTAGAGTAAAATAACTTACACACCAGCCTTCTACTGCTATAAACCGTGTTGCAGGCCCTAATTCTGCTTTTCAACATTTTGTCTTGGCTGTTGTAATAAAGGCACATTCCCATTTTGATTCCTTTTAATGTGAGGTTAGCAGTGAACCTAAACGTATGCTTTGTCTCTTTCCGTAGGGTGTATTTGACCACCGGATGAAGACTTGGTCCAAGTGGCAGGACACCCAGCTCTTGCTGCAGAAGAAGCGTGAGGCTGAGTCCAAACTCCAGTTCGCAAACAAGCCTGACAAGCTACAGCAGGCTCAGGATGAAATCAAAGAGGTAAGAGAAAAGTGCACCTCACTAACAAGCAAACAGACATTTTAATGATACGTGTGCTCAAATAGGCTGGATAGAATTGCAAGGGAGGGCAGCTATATAGTGGCAGGACACCCAGAACAAAAACATAAACGCAACATGTAAAGTGTTTCATGAGCTGAAATTAAAGATCCCAGAATTGTTCCATATGCATAAAAAGCTTATTTCTCTCAAAGAAATGTGTTTACATCCCTCTTAGTGAGTTTTGCCAATAATCATCCACCTGACATATCAAGAAGCTGATTTATTTTTACCTTTATTTAACTAGGCAAGTCAGTTAAGAACAAATTCTTGTTTTCGATGACGGCCTAGGAACAGTGGGTTAACTGCCTGTTCAGGGGCAGAACAACAGATTTGTACCTTGTCAGCTCGGGAGTTTGAACTTGCAACCTTCCAGTTACTAGTCCAACGCTGTAACCACTAGGCTACCCTGCCACCCCAATTAAACATCATGATGATTGCACAGACGCACCTTGTGCAGGGGACAATAAAAGGCCACTCTAAAATGTGCTGTTTTGTCACACAACACAATGCCACAGATTTGTTTTGAATGAGCGGGCAATTGGCATGCTGACTACAGGAATGTCCACTAGAGCTGTTGCCAGAGAATTGAATTTCTCTACCATAATTCAATTTCTCTACCATGTTAATTTCTCTACCATAAGCTGCCTCCAACATCATTTTCGAGAATATGGCAGTACATCCAACCGGCCTCACAACCGCAGACCATGTGTAACCACGCCAGTCCAGGACCTCCACAATCTGGCTTCTTCACCTGCGGGATCATCTGAGACCAGTCACCCAGACAGCTGTTGACACTGTGGGATTGCAAAACCGAAGAATTTCTGCACAAACTATCTCAGGGAAACTCATCTGCATGCTCGTTTTCCTCACCAGGGTCTTGACCTGACTACAGTTCGGCATCGTTTCCGACTTCATTCGGCAAATGCTCACCTTTGACAAGTGTGCTCTTCGCGGATGAATCCCAGTTTCAACTGTGCCGGCTTGTGGGCAAGCGGTTTGCTAATGTCAACTTTGTGAACAGAGTGCTACATGGTGGGGTTATAGTATGGGCAGGCATAAGCTACGGACAATGAACACAATTGCATTTTATTGATGGCAGTTTGAATGCACAGAGATACCGTGACGAGATTCTGAGGCCCATTGTCGTGCCATTCAACCGCCGTCATCACTTCATGTTTCAGCATGATAATGCTTGGCCCCATGTCGCAAGGATCTGTACACAATTCCTGGAAGCTGAAAATGTCCCAGTTCTTCCATGGCCTGCATAATCACCAGACATGTCACCCATTGAGCATGTTTGGGATGCTCTGGATCTACGTGTACGACAGCATGTTCCAGTTCCCGCCATTATCCAGCAACTTTGCACAGCCACTGAAGAGGAGTGGGACAACATTCCACAGGCCACAGTCAACAGCCTGATCAAGTCTATGCAAAGGCGATGTATCGCCCTCATGAGGCAAATGGTGGTCATACAAGATACTGACTGGTTTTCTGAGCCATGCCCCTACTTTAAAAATAATAAAAAGTTATCTGTGACCAACAGATGCATATTTGAATTCCAGTCATGTGAAATCCATAGATTAGGGCCTAATGAATTTATTTGAACTGCAACTCAGTAAAATCATTGACGTTGTTGCATGTTGTGTTTTATATTTTTGTTCAGTGTAGTCAGTTACAAAATGTAAAAATGTATTCAAGAAGTTAGTTTTCACGTTGACAACATTTAAAATGGTATTGAGAATAGTATCTGGATGCTACTCAATCAAGCGGAGTCTAACCCAAAACATAAGCTTAATTAAATTCACCTCCTAAAGCTTAATTTCACATTCCATTACTGACTGGAAATTCAGGTACTCCTGAAGGGGTGTTTAAACTTGAACGAAGCATGTTAACCCCCAGTTGCTCTCCTTGATTTGGAATAGTAAGCCAACCTTAGTGTGTCGGTTGTTTTGGTAAAACAATTACTTGAGTTTATTTTGGCACTCATCTCTAGATCCGTTATTTGGGCATCAGCTTGGAAAAACTGGTTAAAGAGTCACAAATGATTAGCGTTAGCTGATATTGCTAATTTGAATATGATCTGTTTTGACATGCTTACAATTAGGCCATCATTACATGTTCCGCTACTCAACTTAAATGTCATTAGCTTTATGAGAACACTATTTATTTCTCTCCTTTTCCTCTCCTGCTACATCTCCTCCCTATGTGTATTGCCATCGATTCAATTGTTAAAACGCTTCTGAATTGTAGGCACATACTTTACACTTTATTTTAAACATAAGTAAATGTTTGCATTAAATATGAGAAACCTAAGAAATACTTTGCTTAGGATGTTTGTAACAGACAAGGTGAAAAATCTATCTATGCCCTTGAGCAAGGCACTTAACTATAATTTGCTCCAGGGGGGGCCTGCTATTATGGCTGATCCTGTAAAACAACACATTTCCACTGCACCTATCCTGTGTATGTGACAATAAAACATATTTTTGTATTATCCATGTACTTACTAATTTACCAAATCTTGAACCATACTGCCCCCTCTGGTCAATATTAAGTATTACACTAAGGACAATAAGATTCGGGGGGTGGTAGATTAATCCAGACATTTTGTCATAACGCATGCTACTGGAGATATTCACAGAGGGGTTGTTGTTTAAGTTGAATATCTCCCCTTTCTGTCTTGGGCATTGCATGCTAACCAGGGTGACTCCTGTAACGGCTACTACCCTATTAACTGTTTGCTTTGATCAGTGGAATGCCATTCCTCTATAGTTCACCTGTGTTTGGCAACAGTGGGTTCATGTTTGAATTATTTTAAGAACAAAACATTTTCAGCCTCTTTAATTTCTGCATTTTCCCTGCCATGCCTCTACCAAGGAGATTGAGGAGGTAGGACCCTGGGCTTGGCTTTTTTTATTTACTTTTCTTCATCACTTACAGTTCCCTCCATTTCACCACTAAACTGCACCCATTGGAGTGCCTATCTAGTGTCACATGGATCATCTTTGTCAAAAGACTATGTTTGGCTGGTTCATTTTAAACTTATAATGATATCAATAGTCAAGTGATCACTTTGGGACTAGGGCAGGATTTCCCAAACTCTGTCCCCGGGACCCCAAGGGGTGCACGTTTAGTTATTGTGCTCCCCTTGTGGTCCCAAGGACAGAGTTTGGGAAATGCTGGACTAGGGGATGAGGATTTGACAAAGTGAGGGTTGAAAACCTAATGAACTGAATATATAAATGGACTGTGCAAATTGGCACAGCATTGTGCAAACTGCTTCATGTGACTGTCTTACACTATCTATACGAACAGGACTGTTTCGTATTTGCAAGCGTAAAAAATGGGCTTGTCTTAAATTCTAACTTTTTTTTACTCCAACTTAATATTCATTGCTTCACCATTAACTTGGTATTGTCAATCATTTCCAGTGAATAGTGAGTTTACTTTACCCCACAACTCCTGAGAATTTGTCTATCCTCATTACTAGTAATTACTTAATACCTTTTTTACATGTTTTTTTCAAATGCAATTGACTAATGTATAATGTATACAGTAGTAACTGACCAGTAACAGTTAATTATGCAACAGGTTAGTGTATAAATCCAGTACACCAGTATAGAATACATCTGTACACCTGTGTACTTGTTTTGGACCGTGGACTTTCTTAGTGGAGAGAACTTGTCATCTTGTCTTTGCAGTTGGAGGGGAAGGTCCAGCAAGGTGAAAAAGACTTTGAGCTGATTTCCAAAACCATTCGAAAAGAAGTGAGCCGATTCGAGGTATGATGAACACGATAAAACACCTTTTATGTATTTGGTTTCGCCCCAGAATATGGGCATCATGTGGATGGGAGGGGCCTGTTAAACTAAAGTTTAGAAATAAGACAAGTGCAAATGTTTACCCTTATTGGTAGTTTGATGTTTCCATTAACACTGAATTGTTGATTTGTGATATCAGGACAGCCCTAACTAAAATATATATATATTTAAAAAAATCTGCAGTATTATGATAGTTTTGATAGTGATTTATTACACCGACCGTATGTGTTCTCATCATAATGTCATCTTGTCTGACCTGTGACCATGTCTCTCTTGTTACAGAAAGAAAGAGTGAAGGACTTCAAAGTTGTCATTATTAAATACCTGGAGTCGCTTGTGCAAACACAACAGCAGGTACAGCATATCTGGGTTTGGATTCCTATTGGTAGTGTAGTGGGAGAGTAAAATGACGTAACTACACACACACACACACACACACACCACTTGCACCAACTTGTAACAAATGTCATAATTTATGTTTCATTATGAAATGTATTAAAATATGTTGACAATTCAGTGATTATCTTGCATGTTTTCCCAGAATTCTACATACTATCTAATTAGCATAATACTCTACTTAGAATAAAATATGCCTGAAAACATACTTTGAAATAATATATTTCCTTAATATACTATTTGAAAGGGAAATAAACATATGGGCCCAATACCACCTAATGTTTTGCTGTTAGATTTTTTTTTTATACTGACAATAGACATCCATTAACTTAATTTTCCTAAGGATTACCTTAAAAGTCTAACGCATGGTCATGTAGCTAATTGGATTCTCGCTGTATTTTCCCTTCTGCTCCACAGCTGATAAAGTATTGGGAGGCGTTCTTACCCGAAGCCAAAGCTATCGCATAATAACTGGATGGCCCGCCTTGCCTGCGTTTTTGCCAACCATAGCACCCCTGTCTGATGATCACACGTTTTCTTATGTTTACGTCCAGATCACGCCTTCAAGAGAATGCATGGAGAAACAAAATACACGTTTTGACATGCATAATAAAACCACTTAATTTTGGTGGAGAATTGCTCTGTTACCCTATGATTTCACCTGAAAGAAGCACCTGTCCCATTTCTGTTGAGAGATTAACCGCACGAGGACTGTGATAAGCCAGGGACTTCGCACTTCCTGATTGATCAAACACTACTACTCTGTCTTATGATTTGTGCATTTAATAATTGCCACCTAATGTGCAATGGTTGACGATTTTCTTTTACTAGATTTTTTTGTTGTATTGTTTAATTTGAAAGCCTTTTCTTTTGACTTTACATTCCCGTGCCGCAAATGTTTGAGTACTTTAATTCTAATAAAGGAATGTATCTCGGTGTTGGTTGTGATGTTTTGAAATGGTGTTGTCGTTGTGCATATCACTTTGCCGACAGGCCTTGTCTTTGTACTGTACACAAAGGAGTTTTCGGTTACTACTTTTTTTCGGTTACTGCTTCATACGCATTTCATGCATGATAGTTTTTGAGGAGAGCTTATTTATTTTCTTTAACAGTTCCATTCATTCTCATTAAAATATACTTTAATACACTAACACTGTACATGTTATTGAGACATACACTGAGTGTACAAACATTGGGAACACATCTAATGTCTTCTCATGACCGACTATCCAGGTGACTATCCAGGTGAAAGCTGTGATCCCTTACTGACGTCACCTGTTAAATCCACTTCAACCCGTGTCGATAAATTGGAGGAGATTTAAGGATTTTTAAGCCTGGAGACAATTGAGACATGGATTGTTTGTGTGTGCCATTCAGAGGGTGAATGGGCAAGACAAAACATTTGAATTGCCTTTTCAATGGGGCATGGTAATAGGTGCCAGGCACACTGGAGTGTGCTCACGCTGAACAGTTTCCCGTGTGTATCAAGAATGGTCCTCCACCCAAAGGACATCCAGGCAACTTGACACAACTGTGGGAAGGATTGGAAGTCAACATAGGCCTGTGGAATACTTTTGACACCTTGTGGACTCCATGAATTGAGGCTGTTCTGGGGACAAAAGGGGGTGCAACTCCGTATTAGGAAGTTGTTTCTATTGTTTTGTACACTTATTGATAGAACTACCAGTTTGTTATAAGCAGTGGCTAATGTACAACTTGATTTTCTTTTACTGGCCAGTATTACGTCTCTTTTGTAGCCCAATAACTTTATACAGAACACAACCATCCCGACATGTCCTGTCCAGTGTTTAGAACTGCATAATACGTCTTCAAAGAGGCTGTCAGAAAGTCCAGTGCACATGACTTTGCATTGTCGCTGTCATATTGACAAGCTGTCTTATTAATGCATTGCTTTAGGTATCTGTAAAAGAGGAAATTCATATGTGAGTCAGCCCATTATGAGAGACACGAAGTGAGTCCACTCCTTAAGGGCCTTTGTGTATGGCACCATGTCACTATTGACACCACTCAATTTTGCGCTCTTGCAGGGAACCACAAAGCCCAGTTTCACGAGAAACTCACAGGTGTTTTCAATAGCACACACATTCCTACCCTTTATCAGGATTTGATACAATGCAGGAGACTAAGCTGTTGAAACAGGAAACACTCCAAAATCATATCAGGGGTGTATTCATTATGCCGATTCTGTTGCAAAATGTTCTTAAATGGACAAAACGGGGAGGGACCCACCTGAATTTCTCCAATAGAAACTCATTCGTTTGTACTAATGATTACAAGTTATCACGTACTGTGCTACTTATATTACATCTTGAATGAAATATATCCACCCATAGTTAGTTTCACTGGGACATGTAATGCCACCTCATCAAACGTTTGGTTGATTCAACCAATTGTTAGTTAAACCGGTTAGTTAGGATATTGTTTGTTGGTGAGATAAAAGTTAGAGCCAGAGTTGGGAGTAAATTCCATTTCAATTCAGGAAGTAAACTGAAATTCCAAATTTGTACTCATAGAGAAGCGTTGAAAATGGAATTGTAGTTTCAGATTCCCTTCTGACTCTTGGAAAGAGGAACGATACCTGCTGTGTGCACACACACACACATATAACATGTACACACATGCACACTGATGCCGCACACACAAACTTACACACTTTCACACTCACCACATATGCTACGGCTACATTCTATTGTCTATCCTGTTGCCTAGTCACTTTACCCCTGTATGTACATCGCTACCTCAATGACCTTTTACCCCTGCATATTTACTCGGTACTGGTACTCCCTGTTTATAGCGATTTTTACTTGTTATTGTTATTCACTATGTATTTATTCCTCGTGTCACTATTTGAATGTTTTATTCAAATGTGTATCTTCATCTTTAACTCGGCATTTTTGGAAAAGGACCTGCATTTCACTGTTAGTCTACGCCTGTTGTTTACGAAGCGTGTGACAAATAGAATTGTATGAACCTTATCTCACTATAGGATTTTGTCGTACTGTTTTGTAGTATTGTCTCTCTCTTACTGACACACCGCTTGTTCCGTGTAGGAACTGCATTGAACATGCATCAATAGCCTCTTCTTATTATCAAAAAGAAGGGAAAATAAATTGTGACAGGTTTGAGCTACTCAAAACATATTTTTATATGTGATTGTTTATGGGGAAAAAACTCTTTCTAGCCCACTGTATTCAGTACTCTGGATATGATATCCTGTACATTTGTATTTAAAGTTGTAATTTGCTTTTAGTTAAATGCAATTACATTTTTATGTAAATAACGTATTGTTAATAAATCAGCTGTTTGTAAGAGTGCTGTTTGAGTTGCACTGTAAAGGAGACACAAAGTGATCGCATGGATTATTCTAGAAAAGCCTGTTCTGCATCCTATAGACCAAAACTTATCCTGACATCGGAGGCATTCAGTGCAGGTTTAGAATAATGTAGGTACATTTATTTTACCTCATCAATTACACAAAAACACTCTGAATGTCTCTCTATTTTCCCTTTGTAGTTTTAACATTCCTCAGTATATGTACACTATGAGGTAAAAAAAAAAGAGCCGAATGAACAAAAAGCTACAGAACAGATAAAAATGTTGTCTAGCATTGGCTTTATTTATCATATCTCCAAATAGCAATGTAATGGTGTGTTGTGGTCAAAATACAGTGACCTTACTTGATCAAGTACACCCTCAGCCCACAGATAAGAAGAGCAATATAATAGAGTACACTGAAAAGAGTGTACTGTAATTATTTGTGCCCTGTCAAGAGAAGGCCCCTGGACCCCTAGCGATTCAAATCTGAGAGCACTACGTACAGCAGGAAACTAACCCTTGCCAACATGAGACAAATATCGCCCTGCTCCCGCGACATGGCTGAAATTGCACCAGTTTGTCATGCACACTGCTGCCAGCTCTCCCAAAATATAATTTGCTTGCAAATGTGAGCCCCCTTTCTTCCAGATCTCTAGCGGTCGTCCCAGTGGTTAGACATTTGTCTTTCCACTGTCACTATCAGTGAGCAATGATTACTCTCTGGGCTTTGTATTTTTCTATACGGTTGTGCTGATAAAGAGATAATAAAGATAAAAAATATTTGAAAGCATCTGATTGTTCAATTTTGTAATTATGCAGGATTGTGGACATGATTTAAAATAAACTGTTTCCCATAGTGGTTATTTTTGGTGGTCTTTGTGTAATCTGCCTGGTTAGGCCTTTGGTTTTTCTTTACATATTTTAGTCAAAGTTGTACAGGGTGATCATTCATTCCAAAGTGTTTGCTCAGTCGCTTACATGACATTCACGCTTAAATGATGTGAACGACGTAAGTTTTAAAAACAGTGTTACTCATTGTGTATTTATCATTACTTTTGTTATTACGTGTTATTATCTTTCTAATATTTTTTATTTTCTCTCTCTCTCTGCATTATTGAAAAGGGCCGGTAAGTAAGTGTTTCAGTGTTAGTCTACACCTGTTGTTTCAAATACAATTTGATTTTTGATTTTAGTCTTTTTTTCCTGACTTTTAGTGTGAAGCAAAGAGTATGTACCACAGCTAACTCACTGATAGATTGCATGATATTAGGGTTTCCTGATTTCGCAAATTTCTATTAAATCTGTCTCGAGTTCATATACTAAAGGATAAGGGAGGGCTGAAGTTCAGTGCCCAATCGTATTCATTTCTTTCTCTTATCTGTTGATAGTGGGGCTCATGTGGTCTCGGATGATCCTTTGCCTGCTCATTTTGTGGCTGGAAGAGAAATGACTCCCCATTGCGCTCCCGTTAGTTTCTGTGTCTTACCACCTAACCTTAATTCCACAGCTCAACACTGAGCATGTGGCCCTCTGGCGTCAGGGACTCCGGGTCATTGGAGTCAGAGGAGATGAGGCCTGATAACTAGAAAAGTGCTCAGATGAGCAAGTCGCTCTGTTCTGGTTCAATGCAGAAGATGTGATATTATCCATGGGTGACTATTAAACTGGGCTCAATCTGCACTTCCAAATGAGGGTCACTGTCTGCAAGCGTGGACACAGCATTTAAAGGAGTTGAAGTGTTTTGTTTAAGAGCATTTGAACCTAGAGTGCTATCACTTTAGTCAAAGTTAGCGACTGCCATACACGAGGTGCTTCTCATCCTATGGGGTGAATAATAGACATTAAAAGGAGGTTTCAAAATGAGGGAAAAGCGGCCTTAGGGATGGGTCGAACAAAGGTTGTGCAGCCACTCCGAATAATGTAATAGTATTTTGTTTGCTAACAAACTAGAATATGTATGTGAATTCAGATTACTTCTCAATTGCTTATAGCAATATTGTCAACTTGGCCATTTACATGACCACTAGATCTTCGTTAAAGCACTCTCCCTTGTTTTTAAGATTCCTTAAAAAAACATTGATTGTCTTCACAGAATGACTTACTGTCCAAGTGGTAATGATTATGCAGATACCACAACCTTTACGTTTGACTTGAGTTCCCATGGGTACCAATGCCACTGTCTTGTTACAAGCATGTCTGTCCCCTTGTGCTTAGTTAGTTTTTTTTATTTCTCGTTCATATTATCTATTCAGTTCTTTATTTGTAAAGTAGTCGGGTGTACCATTTTGTAGGACGCGTGGAGGAGGAGAGATATTTATTTAATGTAATAAATGTTTTTGAAGGACACAAAGTGAATTTCAATACCACAATGTAAATGCTTTAGTGATGTAGCTATACTTCTCGCTTGTCCTTTTGGTGACATTCATTGTTGATTTAATCATGCTGATAGTCCTTGTGGAACATTGACAGTGGCCTTTTCACAATATCTCTGCTCTTCCTCCGGGTTAGGACTGTTTTCCTTTCATATTTAGTTTTTTCTGCGACTTGATTTTATTTGACAGAAAATATTCCTGAGAACCACAAAAGCCATTGTGAATTTCAGCAATGGCAGACATATTGATCCTGCGCATTTGCATACATAAATCTATTGGCTATCTGACACTTGCCAATATTTTCCCATCTTGAGAGCTGTGGTGCTGACTCCTGCACAGCACATTATCATTTGTGATGGGCATTTTATGGACTCTGACAGTTTTCCCTCACTGTCTACTCATGGCAATACGAGCAGTTAACTGCTTTTCCGCTCTTTCCATTGAAATGAATGGCAAAACAATAGAGTGCAGGTGTTATAAAATTCAGTTTGTTATTTTATTTTAATAGAACTTCTTTGAGAATCTGATTTAAGATATTGATCAAGTGCTTTTATTAATGTCACCAACAATCAAAGCCATTATGAATGCGCTGAGAAAAGATCATTTGCCTCATTGTGAGCGGTCCAAAATCGAGTCTCCTGCTGCCTATTTTCTTTGTTCGCTTCGGGGAAAGGTCAGAATTGCAAATGGAATTAATTTAATTGTGAGAGGGTGCAGCTGGCAGTGTCAAATGGCTTGGGCTGGAGTTCTTCCCATTTCATTAACTGGCCACGTTCCAATTCCTGGCCCTGTAAATGCACTGTGACATCCAAGCATTTAGTATGCAGGAGATTATGAATGGGCACGATTATCAGTTAATAGCTCTGATGTGCTAGGAAGCCGCTCCCATCAACACCTATACAAACCAATCAGCAGGGTCTTTAAAATGATATAAATACAAGTGGCGTGATGTAATGAAGTTGTGTTCTTTAAAGCACTCTGGTGGGCAGCATAATGTCTTGGTTGGTAAGTGCCTATCTCAGATATAACCTCATCTGCTCCCTTGAATAGTTTTACACGGATCAATAAACAGTTTCCCCTGGCCTTTCACTGGTGTCACTTGACATTGAGGGATGGAAATTTATGTCAGAAACTAGCTTGACAGTTTTCCTTTTGCTACTTTGGAAATTACTCAAACGTTGACGGCTACTGCGGAGGTCATTTTCAAACACAAAGTTCCTTCCCACTGGGCACAAACTAGTTGAATCCACGTTTATTCGTCAATGTATTGTGGTGGTGGAATCTACATGGAAAATACATTGGATTTGAAAAAAAAGTTAATTGTGGTTTTGAGGGTGAAATTTCAAACACAGGATAATGTCATCATGGTAACCAAATTTCAACACAGACAAACCTTGTATAAAATATGTTGAATTTGTACATTTAAAAATACGTTAGATCTTCATAGTTATAACCACCAGTGGAGGCTGCTGACGGGAGGACGACACATAATAATGGCTGGCAAGGAGCGAATGGAATGATCTCTCTACAGCCACCCTTTGGTCTTCTATCCAGGGTTTTAACCAGGCCCAGCCCAGCTATGATATTTGTCACAGGCTATTACCAATGTGCTATCATGAGAATGACTGAGAACTAATTAGACCACTTAAAAACTAAATAGAGTCACTGTTGCTATCAAAGTCTTTCCAAAGGGTATAGGTTTAATAGATCAATTAAATGTGACCATACTTTATGACTCATATGTAATCAATTATGCTATTTAGGCCTATAGCTCCTTCAGAAAGTATTCACACCCCTTGACTTGTTCTACATTATTTTGTCTTAAAGCCTGAATCTAAAATGGATTAAATTGTGATTATTTGTCACTAGCCTAAACACAATACCCCATAATGTCTAAGTGAAATTATGTTTTTCAAAATGTTTACAAATGAATTCAAATTGAACCCTTTGTTGTGGCAAGCTTAAATAAGTTCAGGAGTCAAATTTGGCTTAACAGGTCACATAATAAGTTTTATGGACTCACTCTGTCTGCAATTATAGTGTTTAACATGATTTTTAAATCTCTGTACCCAACACATACAATTATCTGTAAGGTCCCACAGTCAAGCACTGCATTTCAAACACAGAGACTAGGGAGGCTTTCCAATGCCTCGCAAAGAAAGGCACATATTGGTAGATGGGTAATAATATATATTTTTTAAGCAAATATTGAATGTCCCTTTGACACCGAGTCACTATACAGATACAGGCATCGTTCCTAACTCAGTTGCTGGAGAGGATGGAAACCGCTGAGGGATTTCACCATGAGGCCAATAGTGACTTTACAACAGTTACAGAGTTTAATGGCTGTGATAGGAGAATACTAACCTAATTGACAGAGTGAAAAGAAGAATGCCTGTATAGAATACAAATATTCCAAAACATGCATCCTGTTTGCAACAAGGCACTGAAGTAATACTGCAAAAAAAATTGTCAAAGCAATGAACTTTTGTCAAAAATACAAAGTGTTATGTTTGGGGCAAATGCAATACAGCACGTTACTGAGTACCACTCAGTAACTGTATCATGTTATGGGTATGTTTGTAATCGTTAAGGACTGGTGAGTTTTTCAGGATGAAAAATAAACTGAATGGAGCTAAACACAGGCAAAATCCTAGAGGAATACCTGATTCTGTCTGCTTTCCACCAGACACTGGGAGACTAACTCACCTTTCTGCAGGACAATAACCTAAAACCCAAAGCCATTCTATACTGGAGTTTTTTCACCTTTATTTAACCAGGTAGGCTAGTTGAGAACAAGTTCTCATTTACCACTGTGACCTGGCCAAGATAAAGCAAAGCAGTGCGACACAAACAACAACACAGAGTTACACATGGAATAAACAAGCATACAGTCAATAACACAATATAAAAAAATAAAGTCTATATACAGTGTGTGCAAATGGCGTGAGGAGGTAAGGCAATAAATAGGCCACAGTAGCGAAGTAATTACAATTCAGCAAATTAACACTGGAGTGATAGATAAGCAGATGGTGATGTGCAAGAAGAAATACTGGTGTGTAAAAGAGCAGAAAAGTAAATAAAAACAATATGGGGATGGGGTAGGTAGATTGGATGGGCTATTTACTGATGGGCTATGTACAGCTGTAGCGATCGGTTAGCTGCTCGTACAGCTGATGTTTAAAGTTAGTGAGGGAAATATAAGTCTCCAGCTTCAGCGATTTTTGCAATTCGTTCCTGTCATTGGCAGCAGAGAACTGGAAGGAAAGGCGGCCAAGGGAGGTGTTGGCTTTGGGGATGACCAGTGAGATATACCTGCTGGAGCACGTGCTACGGGTCGGTGTTGTTATCGTGACCAGTGAGCTGAGATAAGACGGAGCTTTACCTAGCATAGAGTTATAGATGACCTGGAGCCAGTGGGTCTGGTGACAAATATGTAACGATGGCCAGCCGACTAGAGCATACAGGTCGCAGTGGTGGGTGGTATAAGGGGCTTTGGTGACTAAATTAATGGCACTGTGAGAGACTGCATCCAGTTTGCTGAGTAGAGTATTGGAAGCTATTTTGTAGGTGACATCGCCGAAGTCGAGGATCGGTAGGATAGTCAGTTTTACGAGGGTATGTTTGACGGTGTGAGTATGATATGAATCTGGAAGGAGAGTTTACAGTCTAGCCAGACACCTAGGTATTTGTAGTTTCCCACATATTCTAAGTCAGAACCGTCCAGATTAGTGATGCTAGTCGGGTGGGCGGGTGCGGGCAGTGAACGGTTGAAGAGCATGCATTTGGTTTTACTAGCATTTAAGAGCAGTTGGAGGCCACGGAAGGAGTGTTGTATGGCATTGAAGCTCGTTTGGAGGTTAGTTAACACAGTGTCCGAAGAAGGGCCAGATGTATATAGAATGGTGTCGTCTGCGTAGAGGTGGATCAAGGAATCACCTGCAGCAAGAGCGACATCGTTGATATATACAGAGAAGAGAGTCGGCCCGAGAATTGAACCCTGTGGCACCCCTATAGAGACTGCCAGAGGTCCGGACAACAGGCCCTCCGATTTGACAAACTGAACTCTGTCTGAGAAGTAGTTGGTGAACCAGGCGAGGCAGTCATTTGAGAAACCAAGGCTGTTGAGTCTGCCGATAATAATGCAGTGATTGACAGAGTCGAAAGCCTTGGCCAGGTCGATGAAGACAGCTGCACAGTACTGTCTTTTATCGATGGTAGTTATGACTTACCAACAAGACAGTGAATGTTTCTGAGCGGTCGAGTTATAGTTTTGACTTAAATCTACTTGAAAATCTATGGCAAGACCTGAAAATGGTTGTCTAGCAATGATCAACATCCAATTTTACTGAGCTTGAATAATTTTGAAAATAATAATGGCAACTGTTGCACAATTCAGGTGTGGAAAGCTCTTAGAGACTTACCCAGAGACACTCACAGCTGTAATCGCTGCTAAAGGTGTTTCTACAATGTATTGCCTCAGGGGTGTGAATACTTACTGTATGTAAATTAGATGTTTCTGTATTTTATTTTCAATGAATTTGCTAAAAGTTCTAAAAGCATGTTTTCACTTTGTCATTATGGGGTATTGTGTGTGCATGGTTGAGAAAAAAAAGGAATTGAATCCATTTAGAATTCAGACTGTAACACAACAACGTGGAATAAGTCAAGGGGTTCGAACACTTTCTGAAGGCACTGTATATAACATTTGCAAAGTCATCAACAGCTATTGTTTCAATTCCACCCAGAATTCAACAAACAATTGACAATACAATCGGTATAGGGTTTCAAGCTCTGGTTGATTTCAAATTGTAAGAGATTTAGTGATATTGAATTGTGTTTGGTTGTCAACTCAACCAAATATCAAAATTTGAATGAGTTGTAGACTAATCCAGTCTGTCTACAAATGAATAGTTTATATCTCTCCATCTCAGAGTTTGATTTGAATTAGCCCTATACTTTGACTTAGATTTTTGGTTGAGATGGAGATCGTGAATCCAACACATCAATTATTAATTTGTAGACAAACTGGAATTAAAGCCAGACTAAGTCAGTGGCACAGATTTAAACTTTCTAAGCAGAAGATAAATCTCCTTCAAATGTTTAGTTTTGGTTGACAACCAAACACAATATCACTTTTGAAATAGAATAAATAGCCTAAAGGGAAAGCTTTTTTACAAACAAATGTACCATTGAACTGTAACGGTCGTCGTATGAAGAAGGTGTGGACCAAAAAACATAGAAACTGAACATAGAATGCCCACCCTAGTCACACCCTGGCCTAAACCAAAATAGAGAATAAAAACCTCTCTATGGCCAGGGCGTGACATGAACCTTAAAATGAGTAACACAACCATGGCTAAATGTTGAGGTTACTTGCAACTATACATTTCTTCTTCTGTAATCGTATAAAGCATGTTCAAGATAGCATGCATAGGTCATCGCAGGTCTGTGGAGATCTTCACAATTGCTGTATTAATCTGTACAGAATCTCGAATGGCATTGATCACTCGTACCCTGTACTTTTACTGTAATCCAGGTCATTTGGTTCTGCTATTATATTAATCTGTTGTATAAATAAACAAAATACCTGACATTGTATTCCCATTTGAATTTTGTTGTGTTGGTTAAATGGTTGAAAGCAGAGTGAAAGACGTTTGGGTGACAACTGAACCAAAAAACAGACATTGTTTTTCCATCGGAATTTGGTTGTGCTTTTAGAATTGATAACACATTGGAAATTCAACAAACTTTTTTGTCTGTCTTTTTAAGTGGGTGAATATAGGTTGTTGATCAAACGTCTCAACCAAATGTTACCCAATTATCCACGTTGAAATGACATGGCGTGCCCAGTGGGTAGTCTCTGTCGATGGCAGCAAAGTTCTTAGAAGTGCACGACATGACAAATCAACACCTTGCACATAAAAGCGTATGAAAATGTCGACGTCAGTATCAGTACATGAACAATGTGATGTTGTGAATGATGTATATTGAGAGGCGTAATATCATAAATGAAAAGCTGAGCTGTCGCCAACATAAAGTGCCTAACCATTCCTCATAGTTGAGACTTGTGTTCTAGAGAGAAGATGTATACATTTTTGCAGGGAGGACCAGGGCAGTCAGTACCAAGCATCTATTTTGAATGTGGTACAATAGCTTGAGTTTACTGTGGTGTAGATAGCTTCATGCTATCATCCCCACTGTATTGACTAAAACAATACTGTCTCATGTCAAAGACTTGAAGACCCACTGAAATGGTGTCATTCCAACCAGTTTTGCCCACTGGGTCAGAGGAAGAACCATGCTCAGACCACCTCAACTCATCAGGAGATTGGACCTGAGCAGCAGAGGAACTTTCCGCTACACTCGCATTAACATCTGCTAACCATGTGTATGTGACCAATACATTTGATTTGATTTGAACTTGAGGGGGTTCAGGGGTAACACATTTTTTTAAACATTTTTGTTTGTCTTGTCTCAGGATTTTTTTCTTTCCTTTTCTTTTCATGATGTTTTTGTTGTACCCATTTAGTTTGGAAGTGTTGTATGTTCTGTTGTCTTGGCGCATAAATCGCATTGTACATACAGTTGTATAGTTCGATGACAATGCGTCGTAAAAAAAGAGACCATTTCTGGTCTCTGTCCATCCCTGATTGTTTGCAATACTTTTACATGTTGTTCTAATACATGAATTTGCATCTCTTGCAGTTCAATACTGCAGTAATCTGTAGATGCCGGTCTGAGTTTATCCTTTCATACAGTAACATTTAATTGTAAAATGTTTGACCAATGAATGTCTGCGTCATGCAATGTAATATAGCTATTACTTTCACATCATCGGTTGGCTTAGTATTGAATTTCTTTTTTTTTTGGTAAATACCCTTAAACGCTAAATTTGAGGAACATAAATTGATAGTGCCAGGTGATAACAAGGCTAGCAGGGAATTGTACCATCGTATTGTGTTCTCCACACCCCATTCTGTCTGCTTATTAAGATTTCAAAGATACGAACACTAGTTCAGTAATTGCTTTCTTGAATCTGCCTTTAATAATTACACTTAGAAAAGCTGTAGTGAAAATTAGAGAGGCAGAGACTAATGGAAAACTAGATTTTTTCACTGAATTAGAGAGCAAGACAATCCATATATTGACAATCCATCAAGATGAAAGAGATCAGGAAAAGTGTTTTAGACTGTCCGAGAGAGGAAGGCAAACTGGTTCTGATGCAGTGTGGCATCTGCTGTAAGGCTCGCCGCCCAGGAGAGGAGGAGAGGAGATTCAGTGCAGATCAGACAGAGGAGGCATCAGTGTGTGTCTCACATCGTTCACCGAGCCACTTCAAGGGCCGCCATCCTCATCTTGGCCCAGATTGCAAAGTGTTCAGGGTGGGTGGGGTGTGTCGGTGGGTGGGAGGGGTGGGGGCTGGGGGGGGGCTGATTGAACCTTTTGTTTGATGATTCTCTTATTAGAAATCAAAATGAAAATGTAAATGTGGTTGTTAAGAAAGTGCATTTCTCTGGCTATTAATAATTAACGAAGTTATTGGCAAATGATAGCTTCCGTCAGGGATCATCAACTAGATTCAGCCGCGGGACGATTTTTTCTTGAACGGATGGTCAGGGGGAATGGAACATAATTAAAAATAATTTATTGACTGCAAATTGACCTCAATAATCCCAATTAGATATAATATCTGACTTAAACATAATCATTTCAAACCTTGCTCACATTTCTTTATGATCATCTCTCTATTATGTTTGGGAATACTTTGGAACAGATTTCCCAAATTGAAATTATTTGGAGCTGATTCGCTGCTGTTTTTACATTCTTTTATGGCCAACAATTTTAAAAATTATATATATATATATTATCTTTGTTTGCTCAGAAAACTTGGGGGGTCAAATAAAATCATATTTGGCCTGCAGGCTGCCAGTTTGGGAACCCTGGCTTAAGCTTAAATTCCCACATCTTTACAATAAATATCAGGAAAAAATGTATCAAACATTTAAAACATATACAATCGACAATGATAAATTATAGTCATTTTCTACTTCAGAATGTTGGACAAAGGACAGAAAATAATAAATACAATATTATAATATGCTGCAACAAAAACAGACACTACGATTTTGAGTTATGTATATGTCACTGTCCCTCTTTCCTCAAACAGTGTTTTTGTTTGGAGGCCATCCATCATTTTCAGATGTGTATTTTTTTCTACCAGTAACACACTGAAGACAAAACACAGATAGACAGTACATTGTGACTTACAATCATGTCAAATTCACTGAGAAAAGGAAAATGGACATGAACAGACCAAATAAAGACCAACATTTTCATTGTGTAAACAATTTCAATAGAGGATATACTGTAGATACCCCATACATTAGGGCCTACATGCTTTTTGTTCTCAGTGTGTCATTGTTAGACACAAGAGTCGGTCCGTACCCTTACAGGTAAATGTCTGTTTTGAAACTCCTGTACATCTGTTGTGGCAAGGTTACAAATTAAGTGATTATGATGTATCATGTATTAGAGAAAGTCTCTTTGTTCGGGGAAAAAATCAATACCAAAGCTCCTGGAGCAGCCCTTTTCCCTTTTAAATGTCCAGATAGGATGGGTCTGGAATTGCTGATTCCACATTTAGAATGACAGTGATTCATACCATGGTGCTGTCCGGTTAGGCCTCTAACTTATACCTGAGGGTCTGCCGCTGACATTTCATCTGCAACTTTGGGAAAGGTTAAGGGCTGGGGGTCTGGAAGCTGGCGGGAAGCAGGGAACCTTTACTATTGACTTATTTTTAGATTCTACAGTAGGAGAGAGTAGGAAAATAGTTTTCATACTGAGCAAGAAGTGAAGCTGATCATCTACAGAAATGATACGAGGGTTTTCTTTTTCTCAATCATGACAAGTGATGTACAACATATGCAGGAGTACATAGGTGTTAAGACAACTGCTGTATGGGGAATGCAAAATCTGGTGAAAAAGCTCTTCATGGCAACCTAGCTAGCACCCAGAGATCAGACGATACAGACGATACAAATATAACCAATTAAATTTTTTAAACAAAAAAAAAAGACGTCTTGCCTTCCTCTTTAAACATTGTTGATCCTTAATCTAAGGATCTATTGTGACATCGATTTGAATACAATTTGATATTAGATCAAGTACACAAAGTACTCAGAATATAGGCCTTATAAGTACTATTCAATGGAACAGAAGAAAATCCAATGTCTAAACTAATCAAGTCAGGAAGTCATTGAATACACTGACTGTGTGTGTGACATTGATTCATGAATATCTGCACCAGATATCAACATCAATGTATCACTATCTTACAAGTTAATGATAAACACCTCTACCAAAGTCTTGTATATCAGAGAGGTATGCACTAGACATCAATGGACAATAGGTGCGGACTGCATCCCTTTCTAGGCACCCCCACTCTGATTTTGACCTCTGACCCTGCAACCCCAGTGGCTCTTGAGTGGCATGGCTTTGGGTCATAATTAGGGTGGCCTAGGGGTTCCTATCTTGACCTTGGTCCCCGAACAGACAGGAACCACAAACATTACAGCTACTGTAGCAGAGAATCCCTCTTTGAGATTTAATTGGCAAGGTGTGTCGAAAACCATCCAAAATAGTGCCCTTGTTCCTCTGGATGTAACTACATGGAGGAGCAGGGGGTGCATTGTGTTTCTCTTTTCAAAAACAGCTTTAAACCTAGCATTTGCCCAACTTGATATAACATTTAGTTGATGAGTCATTTTTTTTAAACAGGCAGGAGCATCCTTGTAATACAATATTCTAAATGTAAATGTTGAACATATTGGGGTTTGTAGTGTGTACTGTAGGTATCCAGAGTGCCCAAGTAATTCAATCACAAGTGAAAAGGGAGATCGTCTCTGCTGCTTTACATCCATTTTCGTCCTTGCTTTATGACCGGATTGGCGAGTTGATGGAATTGAAGTAGCTCAATACCTTGAGTCGTTCTTGGGGACAGAATCTTGCCAGTCTATGATATTATTTTTCTTTTTTGCCACCATTTCTTTCACCTGAAGGTATCCTAATGAGCTACTATGGTACATTCCATCTAGGGCTAAAGAAGGTGAGTTCATAGTGGCCCCTTCCCCCAGCGTCTGGTCTGGCTATAGGAGGTGGTGGGCGGAGGCTGTGCAGAGCACAAGAGGTTGTTCATCATGGACTGAAGGGTCACCCTGTGAGTATTTATCTTGTAAGCAGCTTAGCCCTACTGGAAACTGGCCTTGTCTACCGTTTGTCTTCATTCAGCACCAGCCATTGTTAATGACTGTCACCGGCCACACTACCTGTCCAGATACCTCAGGGTAGCCAGTGGGTGGAAAATACGGAAAATTAACAAGGCTGACAATGTAAATTATACAACCTATACAACCTAAGGTGAGAAAGCCATAACCATGCAACATTGTGGGGCGGTTTCTCAGACACAGATTAAGCCTAGTCCTGCGCTGAAAACCTGTTTCAATGGAAAATCTCCATTGAACATGCTTTTTAGTCCAGGACTAGGCTTAATCTGTGTCCGGGAAACTGGCTCTATGCGCCTGTCCTTTATTGGGATTTTTGCAACCTGCTATTTAAACCAGGGTACTCCATATAGTGATCAATTGAGAGGATGAGCAGACATTATTCTCCAAGGCACAGCTCCTGGTGTGTCTGACCTTATGTAGATATAGACATTCTAAGAATCAAACTTGGGTTTTTCAGCTGTCATGGTTTTAAAGGTGCATTAATCGGAGGTTTTCTGAGGAGCTGAGGAGCTGACCCCGTCATTTGGTGAAGCGGGAGAAACTGACAGAAATGTGACGAACATTTTCACAGAATGATGGGAGAGTGCTGATCCCTATCACTGACAAGAGAACATCAAGTCTTTGTCATGTAGTACCCTAGTCCAGTCTTAGGGTACCCATCTTTATAGATCTGTAGCAAGATGCAACCTTTTAGATATCCGGCTAGACATGTTATTATCTCATGTCTAAGGATTTCACACACAAAACTTGGTTGGTAGTTTTTTGCTTTCAAATTATTCAGCATACTGTACCAGCACTATCTATTACGCATGTCACTAGTTTTGGTCTGTTAATTTGTTGTGTTTTATGAATTTCCTTTTTATGTGAAACTTCTTTCATTTTATTAAATGTAGTCAACATATTCTGTCTGTGCTACAACCTTTTGCCTTTCTTATAGAAGCAATGTTTGTCCCAATGATGAAGCGTTATATTTTTTTAACTATAATGTTAGTTTCTCCCCAATAAAACTTCCATGAGATATTATACAACAGTCCTGTATTTGAACTTGAGAGGATGTGCGGATGGGTCTGGAGGAGGCAGCGGTAAGATTACACACGGATGCGTCCCAAATGGCACCCTATTCCCTACGTAGTGCACTACCCCTATGTGCCCTAGTCAAAAGTAGAGCACTACACAGGGAATAGGGTGCCATTTGGAACAGAAGCACAGTGAGCGGAGAGGAACACACAGTTTTTCTTCTTCATTAGGCTCTGTGAGAAGAGTGTTAAATAATATTAATGACCGGGATAGTCATTACTTACCTCGGTTTGTACCGGCTCAAGTGATTTTATCGATCACTGGGGAATGCAGCACAGTACAGAAGATTATTCTGCCTGATATTATCACAGGCTTAAATAAGTTGATTAGCACACCCACTATCTTTAAATAGATCTAGATGATGATGTTGATTGGAAGAAGCAGAGCACCATCCATCTTTTTGATCTGCTAATAACTGAAATCCATCACTGTTTCTATCAGGCCCGGGCTCTCTCCCTCTCCCGAGTCCACAGGTTTTGGAGAGCGGGCAGGCCCAGGAATGTAGGACAACACAGGCTGGACTATTATTTGTCAATGGGCTGTGAAACTATAGTTGCCGTGGCCCTATATCCTGTACTTGCAATGGACAAGGAGAAAAGTGAAATTATACTGAACAAAAATATAAATGTAACATGCAATAATCAGTTTAAATATATAAATTAGGCCCAAATCTACTGATTTCACATGACTGTGAATACAGATATGCATACCTTTAAAAAAGGTGTGGATCAGAAAACCAGTCAGTATCTGGTGTGACCACCATTTGTCTCATTCAGCGCAACACATCACCTTCACATAGAGATGATCAGGCTGTTGATTGTGGCCTGTGTAATGTTGTCGCACTCCTCTTCAATGGCTGTGCGAAGTTTCCGGGTATTGGCGGGAACTATAACACGCTGTCGTACACGTTAATCCAGGGCATCCCAAACATGTTTAATGGGTGACATGTCTGGTGAGTATGCAGGCCATGGAAGAACTGGGACATTTTCAGCTTCCAGGAATTGTGTACAGATCCTTGCAACATGGGGCCATGCATTATGCTGAAACATGAGGTGACGGTGAATGAATGGCACGACAATGGGCCTCAGGATCTCGTCACGGTATCTCTGTGCATTCAAATTGTAATCAATAAAATCAATTGTGTTCATTGTTCGTAGCTTATGCCTGCCCATACCATAACTCCACTGCAACCATGGGGCACGCTGTTCACAACATTGACATCAGCAAACCGTTTTATATTTTTGTTCAGTATAAATTCCAATATACCTGTCCAGTTTCATCATTTGAATCCTCTCTGTGTACAATCCTACAGGTATCCCACTATTTGTTGGGATCCAAAACAGATATTGGAAAACGATTGAATTGAAAGAAAGAATGAAAAACTAGATCGCTATTTTTCTTCAGTTCATCAAAAAGAAAACAACATTTTGGGACATACGGTATATGCAAAACAGTAGTCCATTTGACTAGTATTGCCCAACACTTGTATTGATATTTTGGGTCACTGAACCACAGGAGTCTTTGTTCTGAACCAGAGGAGGTTTTTGCTGCCAAGCCAACTGTGAACAGGGGGGCTTGCTTTTATCTTATTAAACACTTTGTTACTTGTAGCAATTAATGTAATGTTCTCCAGAAAAAATTGTCCAAAGCTTGCCGCATCTAATATGGCCAGCCCTGCTTGATTATGCACTTGTTGATTGGTCATTTTCACTGATGGTTGCTAGGGTGATGTTATTAGAAGGGTAAGCTCGCTGTTGGACGTAAAATCTCTGCAGAGCATGGCCGCTCAGTCGAGTCCATTTATTCCCAGGCCAAGTCTAATTACTCTGCCTGGCCTGCCAGAGGTATGGGCCGCCTTGAACCAAGCGCCACAGCTGCCCCAACACAGAACCAATAGGAAAAGATTAATTGTTTGCTTTGTTTTGTCCCCCAAGGGACCCGGGTCACTTAATAAAGAAAAATAATTCCTTCTTCTTCTTGATTCGCCTGCTATTCTGAAATTATTCCAGAGTGCAGACAAGGAGGAGGGAAAGCTTTGTTCTCGTTACCGGGTGGGCTGTTACTTTCAAACCGGCCAGATACCCTGAAAACAAATCTAGTTAATAAAGGGGGAAATGGATGAGGGTTGCAGGACATTGTTCGGTGAGAGTTGTATCATCATTTGCAGAGCCTATTTCCTCTAGATGACTCATTAGAGAGACCAAATTAACACCACCCTCCCAATTGTTCTTAATTTGTAAAGCAAGCAGAATGGCAAAGGGAAAGGGTGCTGAATGGATGTGCAATTAGCAAGCATGGTTAATTGACCCTCTGTGCTACATCTGCTGAGTGAACACATCACAGCCTGAAACACATTAATGGCATGCAGTCAGGACACTGCAACTGAAGGTCAATAGAGTGTACACTTAAATGCAAATGGCACTGTAACCTGCCACAGAAGGCCACCTTTGTGCGGGAAAGAAGGACAGATTCACAGGCTCATTTCAGTAGCTTTGAAATGATAGTTGCAACTAATACTTAGACATTTCCCGAGAGTGCATAATAAAAAATAAATAAACATATCATACCTAGTCCTGCTGGCCACATTGTAATATAGAAAACATCCAACTATTTTTTTATGCTCAATTTACAATACAGTTACAGACTCCGAGAATGTGTATCAAGTGCTATCTTAGAAACCACCGAAAACAGTCATGTTTCACACAAACTATAGGCCTACTATATAGTACAATTTAGACACAGGACATTTACAATGATATACAGTATGGTATACGTACTGTATTGAATGTTTAATATCTAGCTATGTCGGTAACAAATGCAGTAATAATTCAACATTCTGTAATGTGTTTGGTCAATACAGCAGTCTGCTGGTTTTCTGTGGGCGATCAAAGAAGATCGATGCGACACTGGGAGGTCTATGACAGTGTAATGCGTTGTGGCATGCTAGTTGGGTTTATTAGCAGAACGTTTTTATTTTTCCTCCGCTGAATGGGGGCCTAAGTGCAGATAGGTCCGTGATAAATGCAGTCTTACACCGTTGATCCAATTCATTTGTCAACAGCGTGAAAAAGGTTAATCAGTATTCTCCAGCCAGGTTATAGTGGTCTCTCTTTTCTCCAGAGTAATTGTGCCTCTCTGCGCCCCCTATCAACCCGGGCCTCACCGGCAAGGAAAGCGGAGCAAGGCTTCACTGCAGACCAGCCATAACTAATTATCTGTGATTGCACAGAGATTATATTTCTCACTAAGGGCAAAAATACAGAACAAAAATCACAAATATTGTCAGCTCTCCCTCACAATTTATACAGAGAGGTTATTTTAATGTTTATACAAGTAACAGAATGACCATGAGAGAAATCTATAATTGCTTTGGAAGGTGCTCTCACAGTCTCACGTCAAAATTAGACGGCCATCCATGTTTCTAAAACTTCAAATTTCGAAGTTGTTCCCAACGTCCTATTTCAAAGTTAAGGTTAAGTTCAGGCCTTAACTCTAATTCTTAGGCATTAACTTCCATTTTTTAAGATAAAGGTTAAAGTTTGGGATAAAACAAATATAACTTCCTATCGTTGGATTTGAACTTGCAACCTTAAGAATCGGATACCCATCCCAGTCCACAATGCCCTAACAAAACCGAAACCTACTTGAAGACATCAGCGCTTACTGTTGCCCCTAGTGGCCGGTTTTCACGTCATCTCCTGACATCCTCAGACATGGATGGACGTCGAATACTGACTTATATCACAGGTGATCTGGCTGGCCTTCCCACTGGGCACACTACGCCATTTCAACGTGAGTAATTGGGTAATATTCGGTTGAGACGTTGATCAATGAGATTGCAACCTATATTCACCCACTCAAAAAGACAGCAAAAAGTTAGTTGAATTTCCAATGTGTTCCAATATGTTCAACCATCTAAACGCACAATAAAGTCTCCTGAGTGGCGCAGCGTTCTAAGGCACTGCATTGCAATGCTTGAGGCATCACTACAGCCCTGGGTTTGATCCCAGACTGTGTCGTGATCAATTTATTTATTTTTTTATTTCACCTTTATTTAACCAGGTAGGCTAGTTGAGAACAAGTTCTCATTTGCAACTGCGACCTGGCCAAGATAAAGCATAGCAGTGTGAACAGACAACACAGAGTTACACATGGAGTAAACAATTAACAAGTCAATAACACAGTAGAAAAAAAAAGGGGGAGTCTATATACAATGTGTGCAAAAGGCATGAGGAGGTAGGCAAATAATTACAATTTTGCAGATTAACACTGGAGTGATAAATGATCAGATGGTCATGTACAGGTAGAGATATTGGTGTGCAAAAGAGCAGAAAAGTAAATAAATAAAAACAGTATGGGAATGAGGTAGGTGAAAATGGGTGGGCTATTTACCAATAGACTATGTACAGCTGCAGCGATCGGTTAGCTGCTCAGATATCAATGAGGCGGCGCACATTTGGCCCAGCGTTGTCTAGGTTAGGGGAGGGTTTGGCTGGCCGGTATTTTTTTGTCCCAATGCGCTCTAGCGACTCCTTGTGGTGGGCCGGGCGCCTGCAAGCTGAAAGTGATTCCTCTGACACATTGGTGTGGCTGGCTTCTGGGTTAAGTGAGCAGTGTGTAAAGAATCAGTGCGGCTTGGCAAGGTCATGTTTCGGAGGGTGCATGGCTCTTGACTTTCGACTCTCCCGCGTCCGTAGGGGAGTTGTGGCGGTAGGACAAGATTGTAACTACCAATTGGGGAGAGAATAGGCTACAAGTACAAAATAATTATAATAAAGCACAACAATTCCAATGAAAGTGTTTGATTTACGGTTTAGTTGTCAAACAAGTGTCTATCACTACGCTTTCAACCATTTAAAAGCACAGCAGTTCAAATGGGAATACAATGTCAGATTATTTGTTTATTTATATAACAGATTAATGTTTTATCACTGTTCTTCTTCTACTAGCAGAACCAAATGACCTGGTTCGAAGTTGAGATTACAATAAAAACAGCCTACATGTTGCAAGTGATAAATGCAGTTTGAGATTCTGCAAGATTGTTACAGCAATTGTAAAGATTTCCAGAGACCTGGCATGACCTTTGCATGCTATCTTGAACATGCACGTTTTATATGATTACATAAAAGTATAATATACTGTATATATATATTATATATCTCAGTTAAAGAATAGGATTAAATCAAATCAAACTTTAAATACAATTTAAATCAAGTTTGATATTATTTATTCCTATTATTTTACTTAGATTTTTTTGGTTGAGATGGAGACCTGAATCCAACATATCAATTATTAATTTGAAGCCAAACTGGAATTAAAGCCATGCTAAGTAAGTGGCACGTATGAACTATCCAAGCAGAAGATACATCTCCTTCAAATGTTGACATTTGGTTGCGTTGACAACCAAACACAATTCAATATCCCTAAATAACATTCAATTTGAAATCAAACAGTGCTGGAAACCCTAGCCTATTGTATTGTCTATTTTCAGTTGAATTCTGGGAGGAATTCAAACAATTGCTGTTGATGACTTTGCAAATGCTACCCACTGGGCACAGACGTCAGTTCAATGTCTAGTTTTGATTTACATTTGGTTGAGTTGTCAACTAATGGGAATTCAATGTGAAATCAACAAAAAATGTCACCATATCATTGGATTTAGGTTAATAGTCTGGTGGGAAAAAAAATGAAATTCCCCTACGTTGATGGCTTTTTGCAAATCTAATCAGATTTCCATGTTGATTCAACGTCATCAGATTTATTTGTTTTGTTGAAATGATGTGGAAACAACATTGATTTAACCAGTTTTTGCTCAAATAGCATCATTGATGATTAATAAAGTATAGTCACACTTAATTTCCTCTGTTAACCCTACCCTTTGGAATTACTTCTATAGAAACAGTGAATCTATTTCGTTTTTAAGTGGAGATCTCTCAACAATCATTCTCACGATAGCACATTGGTAATAGTCAGAGACGAATACCATGGCTGAGCTTGATTAAAACCTTGGATGGGAAACAAGAGGGTAGCTCTAGCTAGATCAATTCACCAGTAGGAGGTGCTGCACGGCCTATTGTTTTTTTTCCTGATATTGGATGTACTGTTGAAAATCTGACGTTGTTTTAAAGGTACAAATTCAACATATTTTATACGATGTTTGTCGATGTTGAAATTTGGTTACCATGATGACATAATCCAGTGGTTGAAATTTCACCCTCTAAACAACAGTTTACAAATCAATTGTATTTTTCACGTTGATTCCACATCACAATACGTTGATAAATTACATTGAAACAACATTGATTCAACCAGTTTGTGCCCAGTGGGTTACAATGGAGACTGGAGAACAAGGTCTTATTTCTACTCCATACTCCATTCTGCCTACCCCCTGACCTAACGCCTTTCCTTTTTAACAGCTATCGCCACTGGAAATAAGGAGTTGGTTGTCAAGACAATTGCATTATTTTTTTTTCTCTTACTTGACAACGTTCTATCATCTGTGAAGTTATCGATTTGCCAGTGTTTTAACCATCAAACTGGATCTATTTGAGTGACCCTGGTTTTTAAACAATTTCTTGGACAGGCGAGGCGTCACAGCAATTGGGTGCTTTTAAAGACAGTATTTCAATTTGTAGACAGTACTTCAAACTGCACTACCCCCTTTGAAGGGGAATCAGCCTTGTTTAGACCCCGTGGTGGACAGAGTTGTCATAGTGGGGGAGAAAAAAGAGCCGGTTTGCTTTATAGATTGCTGTTAGGTCAACAAAACTTTGGCAGCATTGATTAACTTGACAGTGAATACACCAGTACATTTATCACTAATGGCTGTGCTGTAGAAAATCTAATAAGAGGCGAACAATCCCCTGTGGAGCTGTAACAGGTTCAGTGTGGCCAGCAGAGCGTGTGCTGGAAATATCTGTCTCCCTCGACGCCTGTGTTGTGTGTCAGACAGGCAAGATCACAGCGATGATGCCCCCAAACACACGCATCATCTCGTCATGCCGCTCACTCGCTTGTTTCTTTACTAAACCCCCTCCCCTGTAACCCTGCAGGGATTAAAGCACCACTAGACAGACAGCAGAATGGTGCCACTGGCCCATGGAACTGCTAAAGCAAAGGTGAGATAGAGAAGTTCATTCCAAAGGGGACAATTTTTGTTTTTGTAATACCTAAACATTACCACTCTGCTCTTTGTCTGTAGCGTATCTCTATGAAATGCAATACATCTTCATCTTCTCCACGTTGGTCTACATTGTTTGCAGGTTTAAGGCATGTTCGGAATGACAAAACATTTTCAACATTTGGAGTTGAGCATAATTTGCATCTCCGGCTATAAAACACCCTGACTGTATGTCAGAGTTTAGTGGTCGGGGGAATCGATTTGCCATCACCTGGGCGTCAGGTTTGCTCTTAGGATTAAATTCCCCCCCCCCCCTCCCCCCCCGTTTTGCATAATGTATTGATCGGGCGCGGTAAACGAGCATCAAGCATGCGGCCAGAGGATGAATTGTTTACTCGCATAAAAATAACCTTTCAATAGGGGAAGATGCATGGCGTGGACCTCTGGTGGCATTCTGCTGCCCCAAGCAGATGGCATTCAGCTGTTATTGATCTAAGGCCTGCAGGCGAGTGGGGGGCAGGCTGGGTTGGGCGGGCACCAATACTGGGCCCCTCCATCCCCACTGATATCCTCCCATAGGCTACAGCCAGCTAAACAAAGGGAAACAACAGGGGGAAGTTCACTATTTCTCACTAAGTTTTCATTAGAAAAACGATATACGTGGCCAGGAAGAGACAGGTGTGTGAAATCACAATTACTTTGGCCTGCCTTCCTCCTTCCCCATTGACATTGGGCACCAGAGGGCATCACACCCAACCCACAGCAGAAATTTAAATGTTGCCATGATAGTTCACCATGGAACTACGCAACACAACCTCTAAGGCAAGCTGAGAGAGTTGTCATAACTGCAGGCAACAGAGATTACTGAGTGTGTTGCCGATTTAATTACGGAGTTTGTTGCGGTCTGTTTACTAACCTCGACGATTAAGTTTAGGCATTAATTCAGAGTGATTGAACCCGTGATGTTCAGAGCCATAACTTGCAGTTTAGGGTTAGGGGCTACGCGAGCCCCTCCCCAGGTTCAGCCCATGTTTATTAACCTCGAAGGTTAAGTTTAGGCATTCATTCAGAGTAGTTGTTAAAGTTTGGATTAAGTTTGGGCACTGGGGTTAAGTTTAGGCACTAGGGTTAAGTTTAGGCATTAAATCAGAGTGATTGAACCCGTGATGTTCAGAGCCATAACTTGCAGTTTATGGTTAGGGGCTACGCGACCCCCTCCCCAAGTTTAGCCCATCCCTAGGTTAGGGGCTACTGTACGCGAGTTACGGCTCCGAACATCGCGGGTTCAATCCTGGTGCTAGGCACTTTACTTTTTCTGTTTTAACCCAAACTTCAGCCTGAACCTTCAAAGTTTTAGCCCATCCTCACCCCCATCCCTAACGCCATTGCTCGTCGCGAGCCTACTAGATGGTAACTTCACCTTTCACCATTCTAATAATACCGGGACAGTGCATAATCCACTGGAGTTTGAGCTGAGACTAACCACTCTTGTGTAGAGTTAGCCAAGTTTTTTTTTTTAAAAGAGCAAATAACAGCAGAGATAATGAACATCTTTGTCTACTTCCTCCATGCGGCAAGAATAATTTGCATATGTAATCCATTAGTTATGACAGATTTTTCTGATAGTTGTACAGCATTTTAATCCAGTCGATGAAATATGGACCTCTTCCAAAGTGGTTTGAAGCAGAGAAAAGAAAGGACTATCTTACCCTTTAATAATCTCCTTCACTAATGTAATATCAAATACATACTAAACTATGAACATACAGTATGTATTGTTTCAGTTAAATCTGAATATTGACCAGCTTCCATTGGCAATCTGGGGGCAAAATCAGTGTGAATGGAAATAATCCTCTAATGATATTGCTGTAATGAGGCCTTGATGCTCAGATAGGTGGACACAGTGGAGTATCCATTGTCTCTCGGCTGAGTGGGCTTCCAGGGTTGAGAGAGAGCTCACCCGCAGCCCTCTGTGTCTCATCGTCACTCCTCTCCCAGCCCTTCGCTTCTCCCTGCACTCCCCTCCTTGCCTTCCCAGTTAATTAGTTTCAGAGGGAGCGGAGGGCTCCTTACTCCAAGCCCAGGCCACACAGTGTATGACTGCAGAGCAGAAACATTAGTGAGACAAATACTGCCGGAAAACTGCAGCAGCACCATTCTGGTGAGGATGCTGAGAATATTCTCAGTCCTAGTAGTTGGCTGTTATAAACTGGTTGTTTCAGTGTGTTCAACAAATGTTGTTGTATTAAAACCTTTTTAGAACCTTATACATCCCTGGTTAGGACCAAAATAAAATATAGCAGGAGTTAATGTGGTCTGTAAAAATGTCCTATGTACTCCATATAAGGTTATGCAGAAGCTGTTCATAATTTATTCACCTTTAATAGTAATATAATTGTTGTGGATACTTTAGATGTTATGTATGCTTTGCTGTTGTTTTATTTGTGCACGGTTATCAGTGATCTGTTCTGCACTGAGATAGTTTACACATGCACTGTACCCACAGGTTATCAGTGATCTGTTATGCACTGAGATAGTTTACACATGCACTGTACCCACAGGTTATCAGTGAAGTGGTGAGTGGTGGTGTGGAGAAGAGAACCTCTACTCTCTCAATGCTTTCAAGTGGAAAGCACTTACAGCTCAGTATCTCCTGATTTATTAAGCAGCTTTTCTTTTCTGCATTCTGAGCCTGGAATCCAGCTTATGATAAATGTGGCGCGATGCATAAATTTAACACAATGGCTCCCGCGCCAACCTTTCGTCTTAATGATTAAACATTGCAGTGATCGTCCGCCTAACATTTTTCCTCCATCTTCCTCTATGAACTAGTTTTTTCCCCAAAAGATATTCAAGTTTTTAGTAAACAGGAAGAATTTTTCAAATACATATTTTTGTTTGTTCATGTATTCCCATCCATTGGAGAGTTGGGGGGAAAAGGCTGTGGGTATTTGTTCTGTCTGGCAGCTGGCAAAAAAAGCCCTATTACATGGAGGTGTGATCTGGAGCTGCTGTGAAGAATCCTCTATTCATTTCTAAATAGCTCCTCAGGGCATGGTGGCCCTGAAGTCTGTGCAGTGTGGCCTGTTTGGCATTGTACACAGTCATAATCTCAGAAGGTTAGTGGCTCTCTCGTCCCAAGATGTGAGTGCGCTCTTCCGTTACTGCGGTAATTGGCTGATGAGGAAGCCCAAGTTGAAAAGGGAGTGTCAGTGTTCGATTTCCCCGAGAGCCTAAGTGAGGATATGTCACCATTTATGCTGCTTTCTGTGACACTGCTCCTAGGCAGAAACTCAGGGGAAATCATTAGGCTGTTTATACCTCTCCCCTGTCGAGTCCGCTTGCCTTTGATATTTTCACAATGTTTTCCACCGAGTGATGGTACCTCG